>NC_062575.1:34294752-34594752 GCF_022837055.1 Prionailurus viverrinus | reverse complement strand
TATTGTGATAAAGTTCTGTGTGGCCCAGTGTAGACATATTAGAAATACTCTTAAAATAGCCGTCCTCTCAGGCCTCACTTTGGAGTGGAAGAAATAGTGTCGAAGAACTTCACAGTGCATTGCAGAGAGGTGGGACTGCTAAGGACTTATGCAGATTTTCAAGAGAAGTTAGGTGGTAAACAGAGAGCTACTGTATTTAAAATAAATTTGGTCTGAGAGATTTAACCTGATGAAACAGTATGGGGTCCAGATCATTTTTATAATCAAATGTTTTAAATTTTATGCACATCCAGCAAACAGGTCTTCCTGTGATATGCTGGTTGGCCACTCAGTGAAAGTATCAGATGTATTGTTTCTATTTTGTTTTGTTTGCTATTCTGTTAAGAAAATTATCTAGTTAGGAATAGGGTGGGGGGAGGAGCCAACATTTTATTTTTATTTTTTTTTATTAGGGTTGTGGGTTTCTGTTTAATTTAAAGAATTTTTGTTTCTTACTGTATTTTACTGGCTTCTTTGTAAAATTTGTTTAGAGGGAAGCCACATACTTAGAGTTGTGGCTTTTATTTTATTTTAGTCATCGTCATCGTTGTTATAATGCAAGAAAGATACTACCATGTTGCTTTATACTGGCAAAATGTATAACACATGTTTATTGAAAATGAGTTTACTGAGGGAGGCTTAAATGAAATTTGTCTGTTAATTATTTATATTATTTGGCCTTATCTTGGTAATTCTAGCCTGTGAAGTAGGGCTAGAAAATTGGTCGATTATGAAATAAACATACAAAAGTCCATAGCTTTGCTGTGTAACAGAGGATATAATTTAAAAAAAGAAAAAGACTTTACTCACTACAGCATCAAAACTCCCCAAATAATTTAAAACAATGCCAGAAATATGAAGAAAACAAAAAACGTTACAGTGGTGACATAGAATACTTGAAGATGTTAAACCAACTCGTTAATTTTTTAATTAATGTAATTCAAAGAAAAATCCCAGTGAATTTTTTTCTGACGGGGGAGAGTGACTTGTTAAAATGATTTTGAAGAGCATCCAGGAGAATAAACAGGCAAGAATAGCGAGGAACACTTTGAAAACTAAGAGTTTGGGGGAGGATTGGTTTTGTACTATCAGGTATTTATAGATTTATACAAGAATTTTAAAGAGTAATCTGAGCCCTAGAATAGATAGAAATAGCAGTAGATCTGAAAAGAAAGCCTAACACCTGACCCAACTATGCATGAGTTTAATATATAGACAAAGGCTTTGTGTATAAATCAGGACTTTTTCAAGTGCAAGAGAAAGAAAATCAATCATCTTGGTTTAAGCAAAAACCAAACAAAGGCATTTATTTTGTCAAGTACCTGGAGTACCCTTGGGGTGATAACTGGCTTCGGTGACTCCAGAGGAGGCTCAAATGCCCTCTCTCTCCTGACTTTGCTTGTTTCTCAGGGTTGGTTCCTTTCTGTCCTATTGCTGATGGACTTCCTTTCTGCAGCTTAGAGGAAAAGGAGGTGTGGTTGTTGACACTTCCAGGCTTCTATTTTTACAGCAGAGGTCAAGGAAGAAAATGACCTTTCTTGCTGTCAGTATGTAAAATCTTAAGGAAGGACGCCGTGTGTGCTGCTGGGGTCATGTGCCCGTCCCTGGGCCATGACCATGGGATGCTGCACTAACAGGGTCACCCATGCCAGTTCTATCCAGGACTCCAGCTGTCTCTGCTGTGCAGTTTCACCAGAACCACACGGAACAATCAGGAGAGGAATTGTTCCCAAGGTGGGTGCGGCACGGGGTGACAGAATTACTGGGGGAAGGTGGAGACAGAGTATTGGGCAGACTGGGGTGGCAAATGTATACTCAGTCATTAAGAACAGGATGGAGTATTCAGTAAAGGGTGCTGCACACTTGGTTAACTATTTGAAAAAAAAAATTACATCCCTGCCTTTGACCATATTCAGTAAAATTCCAAATAAGTAAGTGATCGTTAAACAGGGGAAAAAAACTAACTAGAAGAAATAATGTCAACTTTTTTTATAGACTTTGTTTTGTTGAGCAGTTTTAGGTTCACAGCAAAATTGAGTGGAAAGTACAGAGATTTCTTCCCATTCCCCACCAGCATGGAGTACATTTATTACAATCAATGAATTTGCATTGGTACATCAGTATCACCCGAAGTCCATAGTCTACATTAGTTTTCACCCTTGGTGGTGTACCTTCTGTGGGTTTGGAAAAATGTATAATGACCTGTATTCACCATTATAATATCATACGGTGTGGTTTCACTGCCCTGAAAATCTTGTGCTCTGTCTGTTCATCCCTTCGTCTCCCCCAGCCTCTGGTGACCCCTGAACCTTTTACTGTCTCCATAGTTTTGCCTTTCCCAGAAAAAATGTCATGTAGTTAGAATCATAAAGTATGTAGCCTTTTCAGATTGGCTTCTTTCACTTAGTAAGATGCATTGAAGTTTCTTCCATGACTTTTCATGGCTTTGATAGCTCAGTTCTTTTCAGCACTGAGTAATATTCATTGTCTGGATGTACCGTAGTTTTTCTATCTGGTCGTTTACTGAAGGACATCTTGATTGCTTCCAAGTTCTGACAATTGTGAACAAAGCTGCTCTAAACATCTGTTTATAGGTTTTGTGTGGACAAGTTTTCAGCTCATTTGGGTAAATACTGAGGCGCATGGTTGCTGGATCTTATGGTAAGAGTGTGTTTAGAAACTGCCGGACTGCCTTCCGGAGTGACTGTACCATTTTGTATTCCCACCAGCAATGTACAAGAGTTCCAGTTGCTCCACCCACCCTCCCACCCACCCACCAGTATTTGATGTTGTCAGGGTTCTGGATTTTGGCCATTCTGATAGGTGTATGGAACCGTCTTCTTGTTGCTTTAATTTGCATTTCCCTGATGACGTATGTCGAGTGTCTTTTCATACTCTCATTTGGCATCTGTGGTGGGTTTTTTGTTGTTTTGTTTTGTTTTTTTTGTTTGTTTGTTTTGGTGAGATTTCTATTCGTCTTTTGCCCATTTTTTAATTGGGTCGTTTGTTTTCTTATTGTTGAGTTTTAGGAGTTATTTGTACTGTGTGTTTTGGATACCAGCCCTTTATCACATTGTGTATTTTGCAAATATTTTCTCCCAGTCTGTGGCTGGTCTTCTCATTCTCCTTATAGTCAGATATTTTTCTAATCTCAAAGTAAAAAAAGTCTTTTGAGACATAGAAAAAGGAGGGCTGAAAAGCAGAGACTACGGGCGGATAGCCTAATAACTGGAGCAGACTGCACACACGTGCTCTATTTTGCCTACACTGTTTTGTCTTGTGTAATTTATCTTTTGAAAATTGTGCAGGAATTTTATTTTTTTTAATTAAAAATGTTTTTTCATGTGTTTATTTTTGAGACAGAGAGCACGAGCTGGGGAGGGGCAGAGAGGAAGGGAGACAGGATCTGAAGTGGGCTCTGCGTTGAGAGCAGAAAGCCCGACGCAGGGCTCGAACTCACAAACCGTGAGATCATGACCTGCACCGAAGTCAGATAGTTATCCAGCTGAGCCACTCAGGGGCCCCCGTGCTAGGATTGTAAAATAAAAATTTACCTACAAGTCAGGATTTCTGGCTTATCTTGAAAAAATGGGAAGTGTTGGCAACAATGGATTCAGATTCCTATGTGGCAGCAACTGGCCGCATTAAGTGGAGCCACTTCCTGTAGACGGGGCGTGGGGCTCTCAGACACCACCTCCTCTACACTCTCTTGTGCCTCCCAGCAGTGAGGTTACGTGTGAGTTGACCTTTCTTATTTTAGTTAGGTTCATTTACCTTAGCTGTCTCTTCCTCTTAGATAAAGGTTCATAGTGTAAGTTACGAAGCAACTTCACTGAAGCAACTTCACAACATGGAGAAACTAACAGGGAGTGTATTTGCTGTCTGTGGCAAAAGGTTAATAGCCATAATATGGAAAGAACGCTAATGCATCAGAAAGAAAATAAGACAAACGCAACACAAAAAATAAAAATTAAAATTAAAGAAAAAAAAAAGAGGTTAATTCCCAATAGGCCATAAACTTCGTGACGGCTGGGGGTATGTCTGCCTTGTTCAATGTAGTATCTCAGTGCCTAGCTTAGTGCCTCCCACTTTGTAGTAGTCAACAAATATTTGTTAATGATAATTAGTGATAGATGATACGTACTGAGGGTTTACTATGTACTTAAGTAAGCCATAAACCCTGTGCTAAATCCCGCCCGTGCTCTTGTTGAATCCCTCTAGAAACCTGCCAAGATAAGTGCCATGATCCTCACTGCCCAGATGGGACACGGGCCTGGAGACATAAAGCCCCCACTCAGGTTGGATTCCAACTGATATTCTTTAAGCTACTATGTTAATTCCATCAAATAGCTTATTGAAATGAGTTGAAAAAGAAAGAATACAATGTTCAGTAAACATGGAGAACATTTCTAACCATATTAGGAATCAAAGACTAAACCCAAAATACCTCCCATTGCTGTGGAGTTTGGGGAAGGGTCTTCATGTATTTCTGTGGGAGGCTACATCAGTGTCCATTCTGGTAGAGGGTATTTTGGAAATTTTCTTCAAAAGTTTTAACTGTTCATAACTTTTAACCAAGGGGATTCCACTTCTAAGAATTTATTCTTTTTTTTTTTAAAAGGTTTATTTATTTTTGAGAGAGAGAGAGAGAGAGAGAGCGCACAAGCAGGGGAGGAGCAGAGAGAGAGGGAGACAGAGGATCTAAAGCGGGCTCTGTGCTAACAGCCACGAGCCTGACTCAGGGCTCGAACTCATGAACCATGAGATCATTACTTGAGCTCAAGTTGGATACTCAACCCGCTGAGCCACCCAGGTGCCCCCTAAGAATTTATTCTTTTTTTCCCCCCCTAAGAATTTATTCTAAGAGAAAAATTAGGGTTGATTACAGATTTATGTGCAAAGGTAGCATTATCATGTTAATTATAGTAGTGAAAAATTGGAAGCAGCCTGAATGCCCAGCGATAAAGGACTGGTAGAAAAAATTATGGTATAGTCATATCCTGGAATAATATGTGGTAATTGAAGATTCTTCCTTACAGTATCAGATGACCACTGTGTTTGTCCACTGACTCTAACGTGCTGTGTGGAGTAAAGAAAGCAATTTGCAGCAGGTGTTTGGCAGTGTATATGTCTGGCGCATACTCACCCCCTACTGTGTTTGCTGCTGTTAGAGGGGGTGGAGCTAAAGGTGATTTTTATGTCCCCCTCCCCCCACGTACTTTTCCAAACAGCTGTAAATTCCCATACTTTGTTTCAGAGTTTATTATATTGGTAATTCTGAAAGAATATAGGACCTCATAAAGTTACCCTAGGTTGACGTACAGTAGGTTTTCTGTGAATGTGTAAAATTCTTTGTGAAATCCATTTGTTTTCATTTTTTTTCACTTCAACTTTAAAAGTCTGTCAATACGGGCACCTGGGTGGCTCAGTCGGTTAAATATCCAACTCTTAATTTCAGCTCAGGCCTTATTCCAGCGTTTATGGGATTGAGCCCTGTGTCAAGCTCTGGGCTGAGCATGGAACCTGCTTAAGATTCTCTGTCTCTCTGTCTCTCCCTCTCTCTCTCCTCCCTTCTGCCCCTGTCCCTGGCTCACATGCTCACTCTCTCTCAAAAAAAAAAAAAAAGTTCTGTGAACAATACCAATACTTATCTGAAAGATCTCAACAGTTCAGGAAAAAAAGCAGTAGATTATGGAAGCCTTTCTCCATGTTAGGCTAATTCCCAGGTCCATTAGCCAAGGTAATCATTACCCATAGTTACAGTACTTTAAATGTGCATCAGGAGTTTACCCTGTTTGATATAAATTCTTTATTAAGCAAATAGTCACCTCTAATATGTTTTAGATATCTGGATTTTCATGAGTAGTAGTCCTCGAAAGTGAGGTACCCCTGTGTTGGTTCTGTGCCTTTTTTATCAGAACCCCAGCACAGGGGAAGACATTCCCAGTGCTTATATATTTATGGAGCAGTGTTTGTTCTTAAACACCAGCCCCTCATCAAAGATAAATACATAAATGAATAAATAAAAAATAAAATTTTGGTATCAGAGTTGCATGGAAACACATCTACACTCTATCGTTCTCTTTAAGACTGTAACAAACTTCTGTAGAGTGAACTACTTTCATTGGCATTTGGACCTTGCCAATAAGGAAAGATTCAACCTCATTTATTTGTTTTTTCCACTCAGCAAATATTTGAAGACCTCCCCTTTGGGGAGTAAACTTAATAACTAAACTTTTATGTCAAGATGTTTGATCTCGTTTGGGGAATGCTATCAACTATTCTTTGAGCTTCCCAGCGTTGTCCCGATTTTCTTAGATGTACTCAGAGTCACGGAGTTGTTCAGAATTTTTACTGGAAGGGGAAAGAATTTAATGGCTGAATTAAATAAAGCAAGTCCTTCCCTTTTTTCTCTCTTCTCCTTTACCTTATAATTGCTTGAAAGTAGTGCCTGGGGAGGGTGTCAAAAGTAAGAGTCTTGGGGAAACAAGTCAGATGGTTTTCATTATCTCTCTTCAGAGCAGTAAAGGGCGAAGGGACAGAGAGGAAATGAAATGAAAAAGCCATCCTTGTGAAACACTGGCCTAATAAAGCTGTGCTCCAGAAACCGAGAGCAACAGACGATGGCATCGAAAGGAATGCTCTCATTTCTAGGAAAGCAGGTATGAGCGCTTCCGAAAAGATGAAGAAAAATGAAAACTTTATACTCTAGGACACAGAGGCAGGATCTGTTCCCTGCACTTTCACTCCCATGTCCTAACCAAGAAGGGGTTGACAGGGCAAACGGGACACTCCTTAACTATGAGTAACAGTTTTAAATGCCTGCAAAGTTTGCAGAAGTAAGACTGTAGACCATTTTCCCTTTTGAATAATTTTATGCCATCATCCATATTTTCTCCCTCCTTTTATTTATTTTTTTTTATTTTTGATTTTTTTTGACATTTATTTATTATGGAGAGACAGAGACAGAGCCTGAGCATGGGAGGGGCAGAGAGAGGGGGGAGACACAGAATCTAAAGCAAGCTCCAGGCTCTGAGCTGTCGGCACAGAGCCTGAAGTGGGGCTCGAACTCACAAACCGCGAGATCATGACCTGAGCCGAAGTCGAACACTTAACCGACTGAGCCACCCAGGCACCCTTATTTATTTATTTTTTCAATGTTTATTTATTAATTTTGGGGGGGGGGGGGAGAGAGTGCGGGGAGGGGCAGAGAGAGGGAGAGAGAAGATCCCCAGCAGGTTCCACGCTGTCAGTCCAGAGCCCGACACAGGTCTCAGACCCACTAACAGGGAGACTGTGACCTGAGCTGAAATCAAGAGTGAGACGCTTAACTGACTGAGCCACCCAGATGCCCCTCTCCCTCCTTTTACGTCTTTAGAGTACAGTGAGAATTATTTGGGGGTATGAATATATTTCTTGTCAATAAATAGAAGAGATAGAGGGCTTTTTCTTTAGCTTTGATACTGGTGATCTTCCTAACTTAGGCATGGGTTTTTTTCAAGCAACCTTGCTGTATCCTTATCAATATTGTAGAAGATCATACACATGGTGCAGACTTTAAAATTTAAAATAATAAGGTATTCCACTTTTGAAATACTTGTAAGCCTTGGCTTTAAAAAAACCTACATGTTCACCGGGGATATTTTCTTGTAGCCGTATCTCAGTGCATGTGCAGACTTGTCTCCTTAGGCTGCATTTGACAAAGTAGAATAGCCATCTTTACCTCTGATGGACATCTCTAGCTCTTGGGCCAAATTGCCCTCCTTTCTTGTTCTGACATTTTGACCCACACTGTGTGGGTGTCCCTCTCCTTGGATCCTGGTACTGAGCTCATTTTAAGGCATATAATCGCCATTTTTATCACCAGACGTGGGTGTGGATAGATGTACACCAGTGATCTGAGGGTCCCTTCCTAAAGAGGCATTTCTGTGCTGCATCCTGGATCTGGGCACACAGCCGAATGAAGGCAGGAGAGCCGAGTCCGAATGAGGAGGCCTGGAGGCAGGTAATGGCTCTGGGGTTGACTGCTAGGTGGGAAGCAGGAGTGGACCAGAGCGGTTCAGAAGCACTGAAGAGGATCCAAAGGAATGTCATGTCTGGGAAGTTGATCGAGGAGGTAACACTTGAGCTCTCAAAGGCTGAGTGAGAAGGTCTTCCAGACACAGGCCTGCCCAGGCAGGATTAGGGTTCTTGAGAAGGCCTGGAAGTTCTGGTGGCCATACTGGGGAGAAGAGCCTAAAAAGGTAGGAAGTGTCCTGATAAGGAGTTTGGAGGTGAAGCAAAGTCGGTTGAGGAAGTGGAAGATGGCCTAAAGAAGGGAGAGGCCAGGGGCAGGGAGGCCAGTTTGGAGGCTGCTGTAGAGTCTGAGCACTGACAGACAGAGAGAAAGGACTGGAGCTGTAAGGCAGCACACAGTCTGATTTGGAAGTTTTTTGTTTGTGTGTGTTTGTAGGAGGGACAGCATATGGAGACCTGTTAGCTCCAGAGGATGAGGAAGAAGGATGAACCAGGAAAGACTGAAGTTTCCATTTGGGGAAACAGTAATTGAAGGAGGAAAACACAAGGAGAAGGAATAGGTTTTGGAGAAAGATAAGGAATTTAGTTTGGGATTCATTGATTTTGTGGTGACATCTAGGTAGGGTGTCTAGCTGGCAGCTGGAAATGCAGGAGCACCAGTGTGTGTGTGTGTGTGTGTGTGTGTGTGTGTGTGTGTGTGTGTGGCAATTTCTTTGTAAAAATCGGCTTCTAGAGCCTCCTTGAAGATGTTCAGACTGCACCAGGATCGCCCCGGGGCTTGCTGTTAGTTACGTCTCTTGGTGCCTACGTGCATTTCAGAAAAATCAAACTGTACAGCATATAAATCCCAGCACCTCAGAGTCCCCCCTCCCCAGAGGACTACAGCAGTTTTTGTGTACTCTTCAGAAACTTGTCTTGTATACACACACATCTAAGTCTGTAAATCCCTAGAAAGGGTGAGTCAGACACCAACAGAAACTCAATACACATACTGTGTCAGGCATGTAGTAGCTTCCCAAATGTTGTGTCATGTGTCTGTTGCTGTGTGTGTGAATTTGGGGTCCCTCTTTGTCCCCAGGGGTCAGTGCTGCTCACAGGCTGACCCCTGAGTTCCTTCTACAGTTGCTCAGGGTCTCCAGTGACTAGGTATATAACCTTTTGATGTGTGAGGCTAGATACTTGAGTCTTTTTCTCCTTTAAATGTTAGTTTTCTTCAGTGAATATTAATTGTTATAAAGATCTTGTTATAAAAATATACAGTGGTGGGCTGGGGTGCCTGGGTGGCTCAGTTGGTTAAGTGTCCAGCTGGTTGCCGCTCATGGATGATCTCATGGGTTTTTGAGGTTGAGCCCTGCATCAGGCTGTGTGCTGGCAGCACGGAGCCTACTTCAGATTCTCTCTCTCTCCTTTTTTCTCTGTGCCTTTCTTTCTCAAAATAAATACATAAATAAAATAAACTTTAAAAAAGTAATAATAATATACAACCATGGGGCACCTGGCTGGCTTAGTTGGTAGAGCATGCATCTCTTGATCTCAGGGTCATGAGTTCAAGCCCAAAGCCCCACATTGGGCATAGAGCTTACTTAAAAAATTTTTTTTTTAAATATATGTGTATGCATGCATGCGCACGCACACATAATGGGAATTAATATGCATGTATTTTTTGCAAGGTAGACTATATAAATGTATACATTTAAAAAAAGGGAATCCCCACCCACCCCCAATTCACTCACCAGATTTAATCACAGTAAACAGTATGGTATATAAATCCTGTTATATGGGTTGGGGGTGTGGAGAAATACACACACACACACGCACACACACTTGGGAAAATATTTAAAAAATGACAAATGGCCTATAAGCTCTTTAAACTGATAATAACCCCTTTAGAAAAGCAGACAAACAAATATACACTGGTGGTTTAGAAAGAAGCATATACTAGTACAGCATGATGTGAAAAAAACCTTTAGTCTCCCTAACTGTCCTGTCATGCCCTGTCCTTAAGGTGATCGGTAATTGCTGTTAACAATTCTCCTAGAAAATTTGGAATGAAGATAGAAATGTGTGTGTGTGTCTTTTGAATGAACATAAAATGAATCTTGTGAAACACATTATGCTTTTTCTTTTAAACTTAACAAATCTCAGATTTTCCTCTATTGGCTCATATAGCTCTATTTCATTCTTTTCTATGGCTTATTGGCTATAATTTAAGAGAAGGTCAGTGAGTACTGCTGTGATTATTTAATTGGATTCCATTGATGGACATTGAGTTGTTTCTCAGTTTTTCCGTATTCCAGGTAATACTGTGGTGAATATCATCATTCCCTCGTGGAAATGCTTCTGAAGGGCGAAAAGAAAGGGACTTTTTTTTTTTTTGATGTTTTTTTATTTTTGAGAGAGCATGAGCAAGGGAGAGGCAGAGAGAGAGAGAGAGACAGACAGACAGACAGACAGACAGAAGATCCGAAGCGGGCTCTGCGCTGACAGCAGAGAGCGCAGAGTGGGGCTTGAACTCAAGAACCATGAGATCATGACCTGAGCTGAAGTCAGCCGCTTAACCAACTGAGCCACCCAGGCACCCCAGGAAGTGACTTTTTTTTTTTTTAAATCAGCTTTATTAAAGTATAGTGGGTATACAAAACACCATGCTTGGTTAATGCAAATATTCAACCCGATGAGTTTGGACATATGCATACACCCATGAGACCATCCCCACAATCAAGGTAATAGACATATCCAGCACCTCAAAAGTTTCCTTGTGTCCCCCTCCCCCTTTTTCCAGTAAGAACATAATATGACATCTGCCCTCTTCAGACATGTTTAAGTGCATAATACAGTATTGTTACCTACGGGTCTGTTGAACAGCAGGACTCCAGAGCTTATCCATCTTGCCTAACTGAAGCTTTATACCCATTGAACATCTCCCCAGCCCCTGGCAACTACCATTCTGTTCTCCGTTTCTGTGAGTTTGACTATTTTGGGTAACACATTATAAATGGACTGGCTTATTTCATTTAGCATAATGTCCTTGAGGTTCATCCATGTTGCAACTTTGAAGATTTCCTTTTTAAAGACTAAATAATGTCATAGGTATAGACCACGTTTTCTTTATCCGTTGGTCCGTGGACATTTGGGTTGTTTCCATATCTTGGCTATTGTGAGTAATGCTGCAGCGAGCATGGGAGTGCAGGTGTCTCTTCAGAATCCTGATTTTAATGAAAGAAGGGGAATTTTAAAAATTATTCATAGAAATGTTTTTTATCATCAATGAATACAACAACTGTTGGAGAGGTCGTGGTCATTTATACCTTCACACATAGCATGCAGGTGCCTTTTCCATATGTCTTTGTCAAAATTAGTTATTATTAACCTGAGCATTTTTGCAGGGGGGTGGGTATCTTGTTATGGACGGTAATTAAATAGAACTTTGCCAGTGCCTTCATGTGAGTCTGAAGTTAATAATTAATGAGGACTTCAATTCTGAAAACTGAAAAGCTGGACCTTGATGTGTGGAGGTGGCCCAGGCGTGTTGCAGGCCAGCAGGTGTCCCTCAGTTAACGGGTGTTAGCCCGTGAACGGATGTGGGCTGAGCCGCAGTGGCGGCCAACGGGGGCTCCTCTGCCTGCCTTGGCCTGGGATGAATCTGGGAGGCTGCCTCTGGCTTTAAGGGTGCTGAACTCCTCAGCTGCTCACATCCATCCCTGGGCAGTCCAGGTGAAAACAAGTTCTTCCCTTTTCTATAGCAAGAAATTGAGCTTTCTGAGGGCCATTTTTTTTTTAGCCTTTTTTTTAACCCTGCCATATGATAAGCATTATGGAATTTGTATAATTTGGAAAGGCTAGCATTTCTCCTCTGGTAGAGCTTATCTTAGAGCAAAAGTGATTTTTTTCACTTCTCTATTTTGACTTAAATTGTCTGTGCGTTGTAGTTTTTAAAATACAGAAACTTTTTTTGTTTATATCTCTTTCTTTGTCACATTAAACTTTTGTGTTACCATTAATTTTGAGGTCAACGTAAATTTTACCCCAGCAAATTAATTTTGATTCTCATTCTTTTTTGGAGCATGGCATCCTTTCCAGTTACATAGTGACACTTACTTTATATTGCTTTTATATTACATACTTATCCTTTGTAAAGAGGAGGTGTGGTGTGCTTTCTTGCTCACTTTTCCAACTCACATCATCCTCCACTGATGTCCTAATAGAGGGCACTGTGCTTTGGTCATACATGAGTTTTGATCAAGAGTTATATTTTCTAATTAAAATGAGAAACTGTAAAACTGGATATGAGGCCTTCAGCTGTATTTACTAATTAATCATACTGAGTTTTGATCCAGATGTGGGAGGAACTGAAAATTCCCCTGTGTAAGTGGAGGATTTCACAGGCATAAAGTTCCGTTAATTTGTGAAAGCAAGCTTGCAAAGTTTCTCTAGTCTCCAGTCTTTATTAGGTCATTGTGCTGACCTTAATAAAGTGTGCCAGGCATGTAGTGGGCACTCCAAAAATGGGATTCTGTTCCTTCCGGATTCTTTAGGCACCTAGATATACATGGTGCCATGCCAGTAAAAGTCCATAGAGATAGAGTCCCCTCAAGATTATGTAAAAGCTATACTGGAAGTTGATTTCCTAAATGTACTAAGATTTCACACTCAGGTCTTTAAGTATTTTACATGCAGCTAGTTACATATAGGCAAGAGAGGAAGTCATGTTTGTATTCAGTGTGGGAAGGAGATGGCCTTGGCTGACGTGAGATGGGTTCTTGTGTTCTTATTGTTCAAGTTTGTTTTAGCTTTAGTGGCCCTCCTTTTTTCCATGTTCCTCTTTCCCTCGTCCAATATTGCACATGCAAATCAGTAAAAGAAATCGGATAACCTGTGGAACCAGTTTTTCCTAAATAGGGAGATGGTTCCATGGAATATTAACGTTCAGAGTAGTCTTATTTTAAAGATTTTTAATTTTATTTATTTATTTATTTATTTATTTATTTATTTATTTTTAATTTTTTTTTTTTAACGTTTTATTTATTTTTGAGACAGGGAGAGACAGAGCATGAACAGGGGAGGGTCAGAGAGAGGGAGATACAGAATCCGAAACAGGCTCCAGGCTCTGAGCTGTCAGCACAGAGCCCAACGCGGGGCTCGAACTCATGGACCGCGAGATCATGACCTGAGCCGAGGTTGGCCGCTTAACCAACTGAGCCACCCAGGCGCCCCTTTTATTTATTTTTAGTGCTTATTTTTGAGAGCAAGAGAGAGTGCAAGTTGGGGAGGGGCAGAGTGAGATACAGAATCCAAAGCAGGCTCCGGGCCCTGAGCTGTCGGCACAGAGCCCAGAGTGGGGCTCAAACTCACAGACCATGAGATCATGACCTGAGCTGAAGTTGGACGCTTAACTGACTGAGCCACCCAGATGCCCCTAAAGATTTTCTTTTTTAAGTAGGTTTCACACTTAGCACAGAGCCCAATGCAGGGTTTGGACTCACCACCCTGAGATCAAGACCTGAGCTGAGATCAAGAGTCGGATGCTTAACCGACTTGAGCCACCCAGGTACCCCTAGGGTGGTCTTATTTTAAACGCTTGTACAACTTGGGGCGTCTGGGTGGCTCAGTCGTTTGAGCATCCGACTTCAGCTCAGGTCATGATATCACGGTTCGTGGGTTCGAGTCCCATGTCGGGCTCTGTGCTGACAGCTCAGGGCCTGGAGCCTGCTTCAGATTCTATGTCTCCCTCTTTCTCTGCTCCTCCCCTGCTCGCACTCTGTCTCTCTCTCAAAAATAAATAAAGATTAACAAAATTTTTTTAAGCTTACATAACTTAATATGCTAATTAGAAACTTAAAATCTAGTGATAAATGGGAATTTTAGAATCTTCTCTACTTTTTACAAGTTCAGAAGTGTCTTGGGGGAGTTGGCTGTCTCAGTCAGTGGAGCATGCAACTCTTGATCTCGGGGTTGTGGGTTTGAGCCCTACGTTAGGTGTAGAGGTTGCTTATAAATCTTAAAAGAATGTCTTATTAGACCTTTGTTTGCCTCATGACCATTTAGCTTCTTTATTTACACTCACAGCGACAGGGACCTCACTACCCTGCAAGGCAACTCACTCCATTCCCTGCAGCTATTGTCACTGGCAAGCTCTCCTTCTGGTCATCTGAAGCCTGCCTGTGGTGGAACAGTGTAGCACTTATATATTACCCATCACAAAACTACTTTGAATGCATATTTCTTTTCGTTAGATGGAAATTACCAAGGGCAAGGATCATGTTTGACTAGCCTTCTTTCCTTCTAGTGTGTTGAACACAGGCACTCAGTAATGTTTAGAGAATAAATCCTTATTCAGTTTCTTGTGATTTGAAGATTAACTGGAAGTTGGGCTACGTATTTTTCGTCTATATTTAGAAACGGGAAGTGGGCCTCTGTGGAGTAGATACAGTCACATTTAGGAGGTCTTTTTCCTCATTGGTTAAAATGGAAGTATCCCCTAGTGCTTTTGAACCACAAATACGCTTTGATCATTTATAGCAAACGATCCAGTTAGATAAGAAGAAATCTGTTTGTTTTCCTTTTTCTCTGTGGTCCTCATCCTTCCAAAGACACATGCAGAAGAGCAGTGCAAGCTCTGAACTTTCTACACTGATTATTTTAGCTGTTGTCTTCAAGAAGCTGAAAGGGAGGGAAAAAAAAAAAAAAAGCTGAAAGGGATTTAGAGAAAAAGGAATAATCCTTATAGAAAATCAGAAGGTGAAGATCCTAAGGTACCCAAAAGCGTACCTGGGAAGAGTCGACCCCACTGGGAGTCTCTGGATTCATGTGCAGGACTGTCTGGAGTTTTAAAACCCAGTTTTTCTGCAGTATTGCATAGTACGCATGCAGAACACTGCTACAAATCATTCCTTACTGAATGGCCCAGGTTTTGACATTAAGGCCTGAAAAGGATCCTGGTTCCCAGCCCCTAGTTTGTGCCTGTGGACACCGAGGCTGGGAAGCGCCAGTCACTTTTTGAAGGAACACAACTGCCCTCAGGCAAAGTCTGAGTCTAGAACTCAAGGTTTTTTGACTGTTAGCCTAAAAATAAAACATTAGAAGAGGCAGAAACTGTTGATTGCTTACTTAGCCATGTTTAAAATGTTATAGCCAAGTGGGGGTTGGGAATTAGACATCTTTTTTTTTTTCCCTTCCTCAAAACCATTTTTAGTTTCCTGGTGTTTCCAGTTTGCCGTGAATCCTGTAGCTGCTCTAGACCGGGATCCTTCAAGACTGTGTTACTACAAGGCCACCCTACGTGGCCACCCCCCTCCCCAGGGTGCCCCTCTTTCTTCCAGGCACTTGGCAGCCATTGCTGTTAAGTGTTTTTCTCCTGGCCTCCTGGCCCACCACAGTTGTACTAGAGGAGACCCTCCCTGTGAGGCCTGCCCCTGGAGCCGGCCTCCCGGGTCGCCCCCATTCAACACAAGTTTAGCAGATCTCCCTCCATTTCATCCTCGCTTTCCCTCCCAGAGGTCACTGCTCAGAGCTGTACCTGCTGCCTTCATTTTCTTCTGTCCTCTGGTATTAATTGACTGCATTCAACTCCGTAGCCAGCCTCATTGGTTTTTCCTTTCATCTTGTTCGTTGATTCCCCAGCCTGTCAGGCTTCAGCACTCACAGGCACCCTTCCTCCCTCCCTTTTTCCTACTGTTGTTTGAGCTCTGTAGCCCAGCCATTGCGTGTGTGTGTGTGTGTGTGTGTGTGTGTGTGTGTGTGTGTGTGATATGTCTCTGGAGCCCATTCCTTTCCAGCACCTCCCTTAGGCCTTCATCCAGCCCTTCTGCAGTTGCAGTAATTTATGGACTACTCTCTGCATCCAGTCTTGTCTCTTTGCCAGTCCATTGTTTGCACGGGTGCCAGATGAATCTTCTTTAAACGCTGCATTTTCAAAGTCAGTCTTTCCCTGGTTCTTCTCAGAAACATTGAAGTAGCTCCTTGTTCCCCTAGGAAAGTCCGAGCCTACTGTGGTCAGGTGCCTGCATTCCTTGGTGGCTTCTCTCCCTCCTCTGTTGTCCTCAGCCTGTCCAGTTTGCTCAGTGCCTCCTGGATGAGCCTTGTTCCTCTTGGTCTCAGGGAGTCTTTAGCTCCTCCATGGAGCCTTGTCTGCCAGCCATTCTTTTCAGGTCTTTGCTGATGCTCACTGACTCTCCTGTTCATCTGACTCTTGATTCACTAAGCAAACATTACAAAAGATAAGCTGTTTTGTTCCTGTGAGGAATGGATTATAGAGGGGTAAGATGGCCGGTCCCCTTGGCCAGGAAGCTTGCCTGTGTCATCTGGATTCTGTGTGTGTCTGCTGGATTGGAAGTGTAAAGGCAGAGGCCAGGCCTTACGTATTACATTTAAATTTTTTTTAAATCACCAGCATGCATACACCCGGCAGGGTTCTGCACAGGCAGATAATAAATGCTATGAGAGCGGCTGGTAAGACTTATTAGAACTTCTTATTTTATGTAACTATTTTGGCAGTTTCTATTAACTTCTGTATATTCCCACTTTAGGCTAGCATCAGTTATAGCATTAACATTTAGGTAGAAATCTATGAACATAAAGTCATCAGCGGAGTCATAAGACTTAATTAGATAAGGTTATTTAAGATAGTGATTTCTCATTAGACTGGCCCTGCCCACATTAGCTTTTCTGCTTTTTTTTCCCCCTTCAGTCTGCATGAAGAAATCAGTGATTTTTATGAATACATGTCTCCGAGACCGGAGGAAGAAAAGATGCGGATGGAGGTGGTGAACAGGATCGAGAGTGTGATTAAGGAGCTCTGGCCCAGCGCTGACGTGAGTATCTGTCTGGTTGCTGCGTGCTGAGGGCAACATCCCTGTCCGTAGCGGGGGAGGGCACGTGTTGGTGTCTCAGAGTCCCCACATGCAGGCGTCTGTACACTTAGGGGCGATAGTCTTCTCTAGCCTTTAGAATTTGGGGCCTCCTGGCACCTGTTGGGATGAGCACTGGGTGTTGCATGGAAACCAATTTGACAATAAATTTCCTATTAAAAAAAAAAAGAATTTTGGGCCTCCTAATTATTTGCAGTGAATCGGATGACTTAGTTAAAACTATTTCTTTGCAGTGCTGAAGAGCAAGACTAGAGGTAAACTATATTTAGGAAGCATTAGTACAAAGAGAAGACAGACAAGGCAGGCCTTTTTTTGTAGTAGCTGTGTTTTTGGATCTGATAGATCAAAATCCCATTACTGTTTTGTTCCAGCCTACCGTTGTAAGTGTTCATAGCTGAATGAAAATGTCAAGTAGGAATCTCTTAGGTCCTAAGAAGCTCATTTTCTTAGGCTAATGCAGGCATCAGTCTGTTTTCCTATCTTGGCACTCCTTCTTTCTTCTTTCTGGCCCCTCCTTGTCTCCCCGTGCAGACCCACCTGGTGAATAGGACTTTTGCCCAGGATTTCCTCTTTGCTTATTTGTGGTTCTTGTTGAAACTAAATACTTTTTAGAGGTTTTTTTGAGGGTCTGTTCTACAATTTTATTCATTCAAAGAAATTAGAATCTGTTACTCTGTGTTAAATGGCTTTTCTTTAGACTTTGTCTTGGGATGATAAAGGGGAAGCCAGGGAAGTTTCTTTTGTTCAGGTGGCAAAACAGAAAAGCTTTAAATGAGATACTGTAGGTAAAGGGAAGAGGAGAGGACACTAATATTTTATTGAGCAGCTTCTGTGTGTTCACATTGATTCTCCTGTGTGATCCAAATCAGTAGCTCTCAGCTGGGGGGTGAGTTTGCCACCCAGGGGTCACTTGGCGATGTTGGAGACATTTTTGGTTATCATTGACTGGTGAGGTGCTCCTGGCATATAGTGAGTAGAGGCCAAGGCTGATACTAAACATCCTACAATGCACAGAACAGCCCCTCGTGAAGTTATCTGCCCTGAATGTCAGTAGTGCTGAGGTTGAGAAACTCTGATTTAAATGAATCTTCCTCCTTTAGAGGTGGGGGGGTTTTAACCATATTTTTGTTTACAGGTGAAAAACATGTAGCTGTGATTAGGTTCCTGGGTGCATCTCACCTCAGAGGCTGAGCTTTTTCACCATTCATCCTTTGTTGCAATTACTTGCCTACACTGAATCTTCCACTCTTCTCCACGGTTGGGATAGGATGTGTCTAGTTTTATGCCACAGCTTCTTGTTGGGATGACACTGCCTGGTGCTCTGCATGGAGCTGGCCTGCAGCTGAAGTAGTCTGACCCTAACTCAGTAACCCATGACAAGAGTCCTGCTTAGGGAATCAAAATTAAGGATTTGTTGAACATGTCTCTAGATTATAAGGGAGCATGAGTAACTTGGGTATTACTTTTGAGAGTTTTCTGTTTCAGTCTGTACATTTGTTCTTTTAACCTTATAAATTTAAACTATATTCCTAATGTCTGCCTATGAGATACAGTATTCCTGCTTCATGAAAGCGTGGTGTTATTAAAAAGTGCCCTTGTAGTACCAAAAAATACCAATAGAGGGGAGCAAAAAACCAACCTTTCTCTAAAGCATGGTGGCTTTTCATCTGATAAATACCTTAATATAATAATTTTTTTCTATTTCAGGTCCAGATATTTGGAAGCTTTAAAACTGGCCTGTATTTACCTACTAGGTTAGTACATTTATGAAGCTTTCAGGATATTGTGCCCTTTTCTAGAATGTGTTCATTTTGGCTGTTGAATGTAGGCGAGTAGGAACAAAACAGATTTACAGAATGCAAATTCACTTTATCTGTATTTTATTTGAATTACCTTGGGGGTAGAACATCACTTCAGATGATCTTCTCAAACTGATATCTGTATCCTGTCAGATGTAAAGAGAACATGTAGCAAATGGAATCAGTTAACAATGAACTACCCTGCCTGTTCACTTCTGTAACGTAACCCACTAACACAGAGGTTGATATAATATTCTGGCAAAACACCCGATTATACTGTAAAGCCGCATTTACTCTGGAATGGCAGGTCTGTCATTTCTTATTACGAACTCCTACTATTAGATTTGTTCCCACATCCTGACCCGGAGCTTCTCTGAGGAAGGTCCCTTATTAATTTTAGTCTTCTTCAATCACGGCAGTCATGGCCCTGAAGTCTGGGGCAGGGCAGGACCTTTTGGGGATGATAAGGCTTCCCCAAGGTGTAAATACCTGTTTTCTACATACTGAAATTTCATCATGTATTTGTTTTTGCTTTTATTGTGGTAAGAATGCTTAATGTAAGATTTAACCTCCTAACAAAATTTTGAGTGTGCAGTACAGTATGATTTTAACTATAGGCATCCATCATGATTTTTTATTTGAGCTTGATTTGATCTACTTTACCCAAATTAAAAACAAAAAATGTGTTGATGTGGATGGATCCTTGCAATTTCTATTCTGCCCATTGCTATCATAGGCCTACAGAGGCCATAAAGTATTCAACTTTGAGTTCATGAATATTTTTCCTTATTTAGATTCTGACTTTCAGCAAAACCCTGTGTCACTCTAAAAAAATTAATTGAATTTTATGAATAGGCAGTATATTCACATAGTTCATATTGAAAAGGGCACAAAAAATTGCAATGAAAAGTGTGGATCCCACCTCTGTCCCCTGCTCCTTGGTACCAGTTTCTTGCACATCCTTCCAGGAACATTTTATACCTAGAAAAGGAAATGTGTGTATGTTTTCTTCCTTTTTTACACAGATGGTAGGATCCTAGATAAACCATTTGCAACTTTCTTTTTACACTTAATAATCTAAATCAGAGTTAATTAGTTAATCTCATCCATGTAAGAACGTCTTAAGTTTTTTAGTCCCAGAAACCTTTATGAACAGGAAACGTTCACTGGTATTTTTTGAGGTTTTAACTTCTTTCAGAATCACCATTTCCTGAGGCCTGACTTCTGTGAAAAAACTAGGAGGAGGAGGTTGTTAAAGTCCCCACCCTCCACTTCTGCTCTAAAAAACTACGAACAGCACATTTAGTCTTCATTGGGCAGTGTGAGAAATAGGTTTTAATTGCACTTTGAAGTCTGTAAGTAAGCCCGAATGCAAGTGAAAACAGGTACAGTTTCTTCTTCAAACAACTTTTGTGTGTGTGTTCTGTGCCCAGTGACATTGATCTTGTGGTATTTGGGAAGTGGGAGAACCTTCCCCTCTGGACCCTGGAAGAAGCTCTCCGGAAACATAAAGTTGCAGATGAGGATTCGGTCAAAGTTCTAGACAAAGCAACTGTAAGTTCTTCTAGCATTTCATCTTAAAATCTCTAGTTACTTATGCATGAAGCTTACAAAATTAAAATTTAGTTTTGGAGAGCATAGTTGGATTCTCAGTGAATGATTCTTTGGTTTCATTAATGATCACACTACCTTATGTGAAACAGATGAACTCGTTGTCGTTATATATTTCTTTAAAATATAGTACTCCATTTTATCATATATAATACTGTAGAGTTTTTAAATATAAGTGTATTTCTATTTATTTATTTATTTTTAATTTTTTTTTTTAACGTTTATTTATTTTTGAGACAGAGAGAGACAGAGCATGAACGGGGGAGGGTCAGAGAGAGGGAGACACAGAATCTGAAACAGGCTCCAGGCTCTGAGCTGTCAGCACAGAGCCCGACGCAGGGCTCGAACTCACGGACCGTGAGATCATGACCTGAGCCGAAGTCGGCCGCTTAACCGACTGAGCCACCCAGGCGCCCCTAAGTGTATTTATATTTAAAAAGTGTAAATAAAAATTTGGATATTTATTTAACAGTTTTATAGTCACACAGAGGATGTTGCTGTCCTCTCTTACTTTGTGTCCTTAAAAAAATTCTTCATACAGCTGACCCTTGAACAACATGGGGGTTAGGGGACCCAACTCCCCACACTGGTAAAAATCCACATGTAACTTTGGACCCCCCAAAAACTTAACTGCTAAGAGCTTTCTGTTGACTGGATTACTGATAACATAAATAGTTGATTAGCACATATTTTGTATGTTATATATATCATATACTACTATATTCTTACAATAAAGTAAGCTAGAGGAAAGAAAATGTTAAGAAAATCATAAGGAAAATACAGTACAGTATTGTGTAAAATTGTGTAAAAGAGGAGCCACGCAGTTTAAACCTGTGTTGTTCAAGGGTCAGCTGTAATTGAAATTTTGTAGATCAAGCAACTCGATATTTTAACTCTTATCTAGAATAGCCATTAAAAAACTTTCATAGATGCTCATTATGGAAATAAATTTATCTATTTTAGAAGTTCGGAGTTTTGTATATTAAGTTTTCTTAGAACAAAACAGCTTATAAAAAGCTATTAATTTGAAAACCCAGTTCTGGTACATAGAGTTTGCTGACCTGAGTTTTCTAATACACAGTGCAAATAGAGCCTTTTTTTAAATAAAATTAAAAAAAAAAGTTTATTTATTTATTTTGGTGGAGGGGGGAGGGGCAGAGAGAGAAGGAGAAAAACAGAATCCCAAGCAGGTTCCAAGCTTAGCATGGAGCCCAACATGTGGCTTGATCCCACCACCGCAAGACATGGCCTGAGCCGAAATCAAGAGTTGAAAGCTTAACTGACTGAGCCACCCAGGTGCCCCAAGCCTTTTTTTTTTTTTTAAGAGAATTTCTAATATCTTCTATAAACCATCCAGTGATTTTTTATTTGAGAATAATTCTCAGGTTTTAACTTCTCTTGGTAGGTTGTTTTATGGGCTATTTGCAAAACTGACCAATAATGCCAATAATTAACAGACTTAAGAGAGCAGATTTCTTATTAGGAACAATTTGCCGATACACCTGACATTAATCATAAGGATCGAGTTGGAAACTGTTGTCCAAAGTACAAAATGTTGAGAAAGGTCCAAAGTACAAAAGGTTGAGAAAGGTTTTTTGTTACCTGATTTCAAAATTCTCAACCAATAGAAATGATAATATACATTGTATGAGGCTCCGTGCTAAATATGTGAAGTATCTAGAAGACCAAGCAGACTGTGTAGTACGTAGTAATCAGAACACTCAAGAGTTTTTCTGTCCGTATGAGGAGGTCAAGACCTTAAGTCTAGTAACCTTTCCCATCCTCTGGTGTGTTATTTAACTTGGTCCACATATTTTAATTTTGCCTTTCTTCTCTTTTAGGTACCTATTATTAAATTGACAGATTCTTTTACTGAAGTGAAAGTTGATATCAGCTTTAATGTACAGAATGGCGTGCGAGCAGCTGACCTCATCAAAGATTTTACCAAGGTCAGAGAAGGCATAGTGTTTATGCAGTGAAACTACTAGGAGTGGAGTTTTGCTTTGTGATTCTGTCGTGGTGTCCTGATATGCATTGCTAAACTATACTTATGTGTGTATTGCTGACAATTGCCTCTTTTCTGTGGGATGGTTTTACTTTCCTTGAATCTGCTTGTAATAATCAGTAATTTATAACGTGACTTAAGGTTAAGGGTTGGGAAAGCGTTTTGAAGAACTTCTCTGCTCTAGATCCTTCCTTTTAGGGAGACAAGGGCTGAAATCGAGCCAAACAGTTGATTCTTGTCATCTGCTTTAATCTCTTAAGAGTTTAGGTGAAGCACCTCTGTAGGCCCCCAAATCACCTGTAAGGTAGTTCCTGCAGGTTTCCTGACTTTGTCTTGAAGTGATAGAATGTCTGTTTTCATTGGTTCTGTCAAGATGGGGTAGAATTTGTCAACATCTTCAAAGCATTCACGTGCTTAGACGTGTCAGCCTTTTTCTCATTAAGCTAAAAATGTTAACTGCTTTGGTTTATGTAGAATATCTTTTCTGTCCGTTCACAATACTTTTATCAACTCTACAGATTCACCTTTTTCTCTTCATGTAAGAAATAAATTTAACTACTTTGTCATGTTGTAAACATTATATTCTCATGTAAATGTGCAGAGTATAGAAAAGCAGAAAAAGAAAAATACTGTCCATAATCCCACTCTTTTTGGAGGTGTTGGGTGTATGTAAATTTTCTTTTTCCCAGAAAGGAAACCTTTTTAAAATTGAGAATAATGTGCATGATAGAAAATTTACCACTACCAAAGGAAAACGAAAAGCAAGTCACTTTATACCTTATATGCTTAGATCGGTTTCATGGGATTTGCCATCATCAACCTTTTTTTTTTTTTTTAATTTTTTAAAAAACATTAAAAATGTTTATTTAAGAGAGAGAGCAAGAGGGAGTATGCATGCTATCGGGGGAGGGGCAGAGAGAGAGGGAGACACAGAGTCTGAACCAGGCTCCAGGCTCCAAGCTGTCAGCACAGAGCCTGACATGGGGCTCGAACTCACAAACTGTGAGATCATGACCTGAGCCGAAGTCAGACACTTAACTGACTGAGCCACCCAGGCACCCCAGTCATCCTCTTTTTTGCTTGTTTATCCTCTTGAAATTTTTAACAAAAGGAATAGCGTGCTATGTACACATTGTCTTATACTTAATGTATCAGCACAGACAGGTTTCCTTCATTCTTTTCCTTGACGACACAATAGTCTTTTGTCAGCACATGTCATGCTTTGTGTAGCATTCCTCTAGTGATGTTTCTAGGGTTTTTTGCTATTGTAGAAAGTGCTTGAACATCCGTCCATACCTGCCATCTTTCTTTACACTTGTAAAATGTTTGTAGGAAGATTCTGGAAGTGGAATTTCACAAGTCAAAGGATACATGCAGATCAAAGTCTGTTGGAAATGTGCCTGATTGTTCTTTAAAGAGACTATTTACAACTTCAACCATAACGTTTAAAAATGATTATTTCTCCATAGATTTGTAGTTATTTCTCATGCTTGCCGACTTTGACATGATTTGCAAAAGTAGAGACTTTTTTCTTTTGGAAGCAGTACCAGTGTGTGTTCAGAGTGTCAAGAACAAACTACAAGTCACTAGTAGTTCTACCACTCCTCGGTGATGGCTGTTAAGACTTCTTTCTAGATGTTTGGGCCTGCTGTATTCCCCTCAGCGTCCTTAGCTAGGGCCTGGCTTGTGGAGAGCACTTAATGAGTATGAGCATGAGTGAAGGATGGACCCACACTCTTCATGTTTGCCAGCTCAGGTGTCCTCACCATCTCTGTAAAGCGTGGTCACCTGCCCACATGGAAGGCGGCAGGCAGGACCCTTAGTGCCCCTGCTCCTAGGCTGTGCACCGTCCTCTGAAGGACCCTGGTCTGTTTGGTGGAGGGCCACCTAAGAAAAGTGATTCTTTAAAACCCCACTGATGTAGTACTTTACAAGTTGAGAATTGTTGTGTACTGTTGGTGTTAACCTGTTTACAAGTGAATTATCCTATGGTAATGGCCATAAATCAGTGTCATCAAATATATATTGCTAGTGTTTCTGTCCCATAGTGAGTGCTTGGATGCCATTATTTACATCTACATGTTTTAGATCCTTCGTTGTGAGGAGAAAATCCTTAATTATTTATAGCTTACTTTTTTATAGCTTGCTCTTAAAATAGAAAATTAAGTGTGTTGGATATCTCCACTAAAGTCTGTTAATATAAGGACCCAGTTTATGCTCCTGTTGATGCTTAGCACGATTACTGATGTAGGAATTCACTGAAAATACAATTTTCTTTTTCAGAAATATCCTGTATTACCGTACTTGGTTTTAGTATTGAAACAATTCTTATTACAGAGGGACCTTAATGAAGTATTTACAGGTGGAATTGGTTCTTATAGTCTCTTTTTAATGGCAGTCAGTTTCCTTCAGGTAAGTTGTATGATTATATATCATGCCTCGTGTACACTAAAATAAAATTAATCCATCAGGAAATCATTTTGGAAAAAAATTTAAATCAAGCTCTAATTGGAATGCTTCCCTTAATTACTTATGACTTTTCACTTTAAAATGGGACTCTTTATAATTTTATAAATAAGTATTTTTAAATCTCAGGAAATAATTTTTGGTTTGTTTTTAACCCCATATGTTCTAGTGGTTTTAAGAATTTTCACTGAAATTTTAACATGCATAGGTATGGCGTGCTTTTTGTAAGTGTAAGTGGTAGTATAAATGTCAAAAATAGTATCTTCTAAGCAACAAATCTTGGAAGTTTAGCTGGAATGGAGATCTGCTATCTGGGTGGAGTGATTTAGAAGTCTTAATGTTGTCTGTGAATGTGTTCATGAACCGCAGTGCTGTCAATGGCCCGACTCCGCTCATGAGTCAGAATGATTCCCTGACGTTTTGGGCCAAGCCAGCCCTGTTAGCATCCTAGGGCAGCTGTGAAATTCAGCCTTGAATTTTGTAAATAAATTGTCCCCCACCAGTTCTGTACTGGTGGGGCTTTAGTGTTGTCTGAAGCAGTACAGCCTGCCGTTACTCCAGTTCCCTGTTGGCTGCTAGCCTAACCAGAATTCTAATAGTATTGTTTTATAGGAGTGAGGATGTCTCTTATTTTACCCACCTTGATAATTGAGAGAAAATCCAATATAATTTCTTTTTTTTTTTTTCCTGGTTTTAGTTACATCCCAGGGAAGATGCTTGCATCCCCAATACAAACTATGGTGTTCTTTTAATAGAATTTTTTGAATTATACGGACGACACTTCAATTATTTAAAGACTGGCATCCGGATAAAGGATGGTGGTTCGTATGTGGCCAAAGATGAAGTACAGAAAAATATGCTTGATGGCTACAGGCCATCGATGCTTTATATTGAAGATCCTTTACAACCAGGTATTGAAATTAGGTAAATTTGTGGGCATTCAAAGAAAGGGCATTGCCACTGTTGTACTTTAAACTCTTTTTAGAAGAGGGGCACCTGGCTGGCTTAGTAGGTGGAGCGTATGACTTGATCTTGGGGTCAGGAGTTCGAGCCCCATGTTGGGTGTAGGGATTACTTAAATAAATAAATAAATCTTTTTTAAAAGCCCCACAACTAACTAACTCTCTCTCTCTCTCTCTCTTTATAGGTTGTTTTATTTTTTAAACATTTATTACATTTATTCATTTTTGAGAGACAGAGACAGAGTGCAAACGGGGGAGGGGCAGAGAGAGAGGGGGGACAGAATCCAAAGCAGCCTCCAGGCTCCAAGGCTGTCAGCACAGAGCCTGATGTGGGGCTTGAACTCAAGAGCCGTGAGATCATGACCTGAGCTAAAGTTGGATGCTTAACCGACTGAGCCACCCAGGTGCCCCTCCACAACTCTCTTTAGAGAGTGAAAATAAAAAATTAACTTCTAATTGTACTCATTATTTTTCCTCAAAATATCTTGCAAGAAAACATGAAAACACAACACACACGCCAGAAAAACACGCTGCATATTCCCAGTGAGCTGGGAGTAGAGGCTGTTTGGCCCTGAGAGGCAAAGGAGTATAGATACTAGCTGTTGGTTTGGGTGGCTTGTGCGCGTCTCCAGTTTGCAGGCCTTTTTCTTCTTTGTCGTGACCTTGTTGGCCCTGATTTTAGCCCATTGTCAGTCAGGGCTTTGAGCGAGGTTCCTGAAGCCCTACAAGGCAATAAACATGGTAATACAGCTCAGAAATGATGAGCAGAAGGGTTCAGAGAGACTGTTTTCCTTTTGAGCCCCTTCTTTCCTCTTTTAATTTTGCACAGTCTCCCTGTGCCTTTTCCAGCTTCATGGTGGCTTGAAAGGGAACAGCAGATTCCTTCCTTGCTGTCATGGGGTTGTGTTTGTTTGCTTGTATCCTAGTTTTTCTGGGCACTATTTTTTCTTGCTATCATTGTAGGATATTTAGATTCTGTATTACCAGACTTCAGTGGAGATGCTTTTAGTCGTTTGCTTCACTGTGTTAACTTTGAAAATGATTAAGGAAAGGGAGTTAAGAGAGTAGTCATCTAGGGGCCCTTCTCTGGCTTATTGTGCCATATTGTAAACCTTAATAGTTCTACGTGTTCATTCATGGAGGAAATGTTTATCAGGAAGCTTCTCTACGTAAAGGGCACAAAGATTTTCAGCAAGATGCTCCTTGCTTCAGGAGCTTATAATTTAGTGCTGGAGATATTTAGATAGCTAATAGAAACAAAAGACAGGGATATCTCATTTAGCTTGGTTTCACTCTTAGGAGAGAGCAGGCAGTTAACTCCTTTGTTTGCATGACTGTATGTAAGATAGTCCCTGTGGGGCCAGAATACATTGAGGCAATTTATATGCCATAATGTACTTACTGCAGGATACACACATTCAGAGCCTGGGGAGTTGTGGGGATGGCCACCCGCTCTGCCCAGATTCTTTGTGCAACTGTATAAGGAAAGCAATTACCTTTGCTCTTCTGGAAGAGGGCCTGTGCACATTTAGTTCTTATTAAGCACTGGTCACGCTTACTATCTTCTATATATGTTTCTTTTAAAGGTAATGATGTTGGAAGGAGTTCATATGGGGCCATGCAAGTGAAACAGGCCTTTGATTATGCCTATGTTGTTTTGAGTCATGCTGTATCACCAATAGCGAAATACTATCCCAACAATGAAACGGAGAGGTAAAGGCTTAACTAAAGACAGCCCTTTGGGTCAAAATTGGTTGTGGCTTCGTATCTCCGAATTAACGTACTCCCTCTTTTTTCTTTAAACGCATGCAGCATATTAGGTAGAATAATTAGAGTAACGGACGAAGTTGCCACGTACAGAGATTGGATATCAAAACAGTGGGGCTTGCAGAATAGGCCTGAGCCTTCATGCAATGGTAAGAGTTTTTCATTGATTGATTGACCGAACATTAGTGGCTCTTCTGTGTTGTGTGTGTTTAATGGGAAGAAACGTTTTCCAATCTTTTGCCACTCTTTCAGGAAATGGTGTTACCTTGATAGTAGATACTCAGCAGTTAGATAAATGTAATAATAATCTATCTGAAGAAAATGAAGCCCTTGGAAAATGTAGAAGTAAAACTTCGGAATCTCTTAGTAAACACTCTTCAAACTCTTCATCAGGTCCAGTGTCTTCCTCTTCTGCCACACAGTCCAGCTCTAGTGATGTCGTAAGTATGAGGACGTGGCTTTTCTGAACCTATGCTTAGGAGTTCTGTTGGGGGGTTAGCTGTCTAGAGGGCTAAACTTAATTCCTTTGCTTATTTATTACTGGGAAATTTTAATAACTTATATTGATTGTACATGTCCCCAACATTGGATTAAAATTTTGAAGCATACAGCAAAAGTGAGAGAATTTTAGTGAACATCCATATACATCGCCATTAGACTCTGCCATTAACATGTTACGTACTTATCCCATAGCTAGCCATCCATCCATCCCTCTATCCACTAATTCATCTTATCCTTTGATACATTTCAAAGTAAACTACAAACATCGGTACACTTCCCCTAAAATACTCTAGCGTGCTCATTACTGACCAGTATTCAGTATTTGGTTCGTTTTTTCTTTTGATACAAAATTGATGTACAAAGAAATCTAAATTGTGCATCAGTGAATGTTAACACTGTGTGCACATGTGTGACCCCAACTATAACAAAGTACAGACTGTTACCATCATCCCAGAGAGGTCCTTCATGACGCTTTCCAGTCAGTCCCGAATTCCACCCCAGAGGTAACCACTCTTAAGATTTTCTAATACCACAGATTAGTTTGGCCTGTTCCAGAATTTCACATAAGTGGAATCATTATCGTGTATACTCCTTTGTGTAAGGCTTCTTCCACTCAGTAATGTTTTTGAACTTCTTGATTGAATTTTTTTCAGTTGAGGTATAATTCACATAACATGAAGTTCACTATTTTAAAATACACAGTTCAGTGGTTTTCAGTATATTCAGTGTTGTGCAGCCATTGCCACTAAGCCCAGTATATTGCCATCTTCCTGAAAGAAACCCATCAGCCACCTCTAACCATTCCTCCCTCCCCGAATCCCTCGGCAGCCCCACCTCTGCTTTCGGACTCTAACTTACAGTTATACCTACAGTTACTGTTCCTCATCAGGGTTAATTGTGAGTGTGCTTCCTTGAGATATAAAATGGGCTTACCCATTATTTGAATTTTGACTTCATTAAGTCTGTGACATATAGAGTAATCTAACTGTGGAAGGGACTTCATTTTATGTTGTTGGCAATGACCACGGATCGTAATGGAATCATGAATCCTCATATGCACCATCTACCTGCGTGCCTTTTTCCTTCCTAGGGGAGAGTTCTAGAGGACGGAGCTGAGCTAGAGGTCACAGACACAGTGGGGCAGACACAAAGACAGCCTCAAGAGCGAGCTTTAGGGACTATGAGTGTGAAGGTGAAGGGTAGACCTGAGCAGAGAAGTAGCACAGTTGTGTCCCAGGCAGCCCAGAAACAGGTGGGGCTCAGCCCGTCGTCTCCCGGAAGTTCTTAACCACGCGGGGTGTTCGGTTGGAGCACTCACTGATTGTTTATCACAGATGCGCAGAAATTGAGCCTTTTGAATCAGTCGTTTTGTATTTGGTTGAAGACGTTGAGTCCGGGACCTGGGGCCTTATCTTTGCCGTGCTCTTTGCACTGTACCGTGGTTCATTTCCTATCAGTGGAGGTGCAGATAAACTTGGACCTCTGTGAGCCCCTTCCAGGCTTATTAACAAGGTCAGGTCTAGACAATAGGTTTAACAACGAACAGAAACCTTCTGATAAAATAAGCCACCTAAGATGTTTGGAGGGAAATTTGTGGAGGCAACTCAAGCGGTTAATTTTGTCAATTCGTCAAGGTGCTTCCCTTAACTCCCAAATGGCTAAATTTAGTCTAAAAGATGAATATCTGAATTACTAATACGTCACATAATAACTCATATGACTTATGTTAGGATTCTGATGCGACACCATGCAAAACCCCGAAACAGCTGCTCTGCCGTCCGTCCACTGGGAACCGGGTAGGGTCGCAGGATGTGTCCTTGGAATCATCCCAGGCGGTTGGGAAAATGCAGAGCACCCAGACCAGTAACACCTCCAACAGCACCAACAAATCTCAGGTGTGTGGAATTTGTGTGTTTTTAATTGTTCATATTCAATACAGACTATTTAGAATTTCTCAAGCGTGAATATATATACACATTGTGGGTTTGAAGAAAACTCTAGGTTGGAAGAACAAACCTGTTTTGTTCTAAGAGGTTCCAAAGCACAATGCTTCCTGTAACAGGGTGTCCTGAAGATCATTATGAGACGCCACTGTAATGTAAACCTTTGTGGGCATTTAGCGACTGGTCCTCATAAGACGTCCCGGCCACCCCACCTTAGTACAGATTCAGCATTTAAACAATTGCACTGAGTTTTTATTTTTTAAAAAAAAATTTTTTTTCAATGTTTATTTATTTTTGGGACAGAGAGAGACAGAGCATGAACGGGGGAGGGGCAGAGAGAGAGGGAGACACAGAATCGGAAACAGGCTCCAGGCTCTGAGCCATCAGCCCAGAGCCCGACTCGGGGCTTGAACTCACGGGCCGCGAGATCGTGACCTGGCTGAAGTCGGACGCTTAACCGACTGCGCCACCCAGGCGCCCCTTAACTGAGTTTTTAAAAGATTCAGTTGTACTTGAAGTAAGCCCACTATAAGCTTTTGCATGACCTCATGGCAATGTTTTGCACATCTGGGAGTAATATATCCTTCTTTTATATTTTGTTTTCTTTATTTTTAATGTTTATTTACCTTTTTGATATTAAAATAATTTTTTAATGTTTATTTATTTTTGAGAGAGAGAGAGAGAGAGCAAGCAGGGGAGGGGCAGAGAAACAGGGAGACACAGAATCAGAAGCAGGCTCCGGGCTCCGAGCTGTCAGCATAGAGCCCGACACGGGGCTCGAACCCATGGACTGTGAGATCATGACCTGAGCTGGAGTCAGACGCCCAACCGACTGAGCCACCCAGGCACCCTCACCTTTTTTATATTTTAATATTCAGTACATAGTTGCTTGTGTTGAAATGATCAGATAGTGGGTCAGCTGTCGATGAACATCAGCTTTGACTTAGGCCACAGAGAATACTCTATTTTCAGTTGTGTAAGTTGTCTAAAATTTTATTAATCATGAGTAAGGAATCAAAATGAGGAAAGAAGCCATTTCATACTGGGCTCTGACCCAAGGCCATCTCACCCTCTCTCCGTACGGTGGAGACCCTGGGGAAGGCCTCTTGGAGTAGAGATGGACTGTTACGTCAGTCACCTCATGTCTGACTCCCAGAATCTACTTCACCTATACAGCCTTGGTCATGTGCACCAAACACACATCCATGTAGAAACAGCAACAGAGTGACAGGTGATAGCAGGATGTAAGATGACCGTGACCTGACAGTGATCAGGGGTCCGTGATGACCCCTGACCTGGCAGCACACCTTTGTGTCTAAGAGCTTCTTCGGTAATGCTGTTTATTATGTGGTATATTGATGGATAGGTTCCTTGAGAAAAGTTTCACATTCCATATACTCTGAAGAGGGAAGAGGGCAAGGCAAGGAAGGCAATGGTCTGTGTTTTCCAGTGTTTCCATGAAAAAAAAGAAACAAAAGTTTTAGAGCTCAGGAGACTGAGTCCCTGAAGTATCGTTTTTTGCCTGCTGGGTAACTTGGCATATTCCTCATTTGAAAGCTCCCTGAGTCAGGTCTTAGTGAGTGCTCCACTGAATTCACAATACTGATGTCTCTTTGACCGCTTTCTTTCTCTGCAGCATGGATCAGCAAGGCTCTTTCGTTCTTCCAGCAAAGGCTTCCAAGGTACAACTCAAACAAGCCATGGTTCCTTGATGACAAACAAACAGCATCAAGGCAAATCAAATAATCAGTATTACCATGGCAAAAAGAGGAAACACAAGAGGGATGCCCCCCTCTCAGACCTTTGTAGATAGTCGGCGTTGTGCGATGGACTGTCTTCTGTGTGCAATGGTCTCATGCTCAGGACAGTTGGATAGGGACTCCTGGCGCTCGGGAGCCTTACACTGTTCAGACTTTGATTTAGCAACTGCGTTTTTTCCCAGCTCGCCACGGAATGGATCATGAAGACTGACAACTGCAAAAACAAAAAGCAAGCAAAAAAGGGGGAAAAAAAAAGGCTGCTCATTTGATAAGTCATATGCTACAACAGGGTCATTTTAAGATTTAAAGCTTGAATGTAAAATAAATATATTTCTCATTGGCTTTATGCAGAGTTATAGGGAATAATATTCAGTGTGGGTAGGGTGATAGGAACAAAAACCAATTTCAGAGGATGGGGTGGGGAAAGAAAACAAAAGTATCTTATAGGAAGTCCAGATTCCAAAGGGGAAAGTGATCTGTGCATGTTTTCTTTTTTTTTTTTTTTAATATTTTTGCATATATTTACCATTTTATTGTGTGTATATATAGATGACCATATAGGAAATTGATATTTGTAATAGTGGATTTGTTAATACTTTTTACATAACATTACTGTTTAAATTGTAAACAGATTTTTCTCAGGATTAGTTTCAAAAATAATCTGAATTGTCATCTTAACATCCATATATAGGGAAGTGATTAGTTCTATTACTCAATTTGTTTTCCTCAGCATTGAAATGACTTACTCTAGAACCCTTGTGACCTGCTGCAAAAATTTTTCCTCTAAAGAAAAGGTTTATGGTGGCAAATGACGTTTTATTTTGTAAAAAAAAAAAAAAAAGCAAAAAAAAAGAAAAAAAGAAAAGAAAAAAGAAAAAAAGAAAGAAAAAAAAAACGTACTATGTACTTTTGTGTAAACACTGAAAAGCTCTAGTCATCTCTAAGAATTAACTTGCAACTGTTTTCTATAGTGCTGTCGTCTTGGGCAATGGGCAATTACATGACTTTGTGTTTGTTTCCTTTGCAGTCTTGTTTTGTTTTGTTTTTCTTCCTAATAGGGGAAAAAAAAAAAAAAAAAAGGCCGCCCGCGTCTGGTCCCATTCCTGTTGCGGTGAAACCCCGAGTCCCACAGACTTTGCATGCTGGCTCCCAACCCTGTGTGCAGTGTGTGCTTGGTTCTCTCGTCTCTTCTTCTTTTCTAAATCCATGCTTAACTACTGTGGGAGAGATTAACTGTAAACAGCTTTAATTAAATCATACTTATAAAAAACTATTTTCTTATACTCCACTTTATGCTTTTGGTATTGTTGATCTTTAAAAATTAAATGGTCTTTGATAATGGATCTATTTTGTATTGCCTTATTAAGACCAAATACTTCTTGTCATCCCATTCTTTATCCTCTCCTTCCATGGAATTGTTATCTTTAATTAAAACTTTTTAAAACATTGGCTTGTTTCAATCATACTGTAAATTTTGGTTGTGGTCAGCTTTGAGCGCAAATGAGATGTATAATTCTGTTACCCATCACATGTTGAGTCTGAAACTCGGGAATGTTGACTATAATAGGATGTAAGTGACATTTCTGAAAATGCTCTCTTTCAATGTGAAGGCTCTTGTGTTTAGCATCAGTGTATGTGGCTCTGTTAATTACAGCCATTTGGGAAATGAGATTCTTTTATATATATACATATAAAGTACTATTGGCTTTTAGGAATTTCTTTTATATACATTTATGAAATACTGAAGACCAATCAGATCATTAATGGACACTTAGTGCAACTTTTTATAAAGAAAATAATGCTAAAGTAAGACCAAAACTGATGTTATCACTGAAATTGACAGTTTTCAATATGTTCGTATTTTAATTCACAATGGGAAAATGTGTTCCACAACTGGAAACTCATGATACTTGTGTAAATCGTGGAAAATTTTAAATGTGATGTTATTTTGACAATGTTTTAAATTTTAGAGTCACATTTTATTCTGATCAGAATTTTTATCAAGATGTTGAGCTTTTGTGTTTTGAAACTAGTTTGTCATAACATATTGTGCTTAATCACAGTATTTATTTTCTAGGACTATTGTGAATGTGTAGACTTATGTTTACTGCTAAGGGAACAATTATTTATAAAATGATATTAAATCCAGTATTAGCTGCCTATTTCAGACACTTAATACTTGCAGAGATCCATTGTTACATTTACCACACTGAAGTTTTGTTTTGTTTTGTTTTGTTTTAAGAATCACCCTCATTGTTGAAAGTAAATGTACTCTTAGGGTGCAGATATTAGCGTTCCAATAAGCATGTGATTATATTAAGGTGGTGGTAGCGGGAAGATAATCTTGATTCCATTGGGAATCTTAGGTTTTCGTAAATTTATTGGGAAAATAGTTTTTCCTGTACTGCTGAAGTTTCTTTTTGGTAAACAGTATCTTTCTAAAAGAAAAAGCATGAAGGAGAAATTGAGGTGTGTACATATCCTCAAATGACCAGCATTGTATTCGTGAATACTGTGTATCTTGCAATGAACAGTGTGGAAGCTGTTCATTTTTCAATCTGAAGTAAAATACTTTCAAGAACTTTTAGTTTGCCTGCTCATTTGTTTTGTACATTTCATCTCTGTATTTGACTCCTGTCTTTTTTTCTCTTTTGAGTTTTAATACTTTCTATGAAGATTTTGTGAGTATATCAGAAATGTGTCATTTAAATATTACAGTCCATCCATACTCATGAGTCATAACCTTCCTTTGCTCGTACTTGTAGAATGGGATTTCACCAATTCTGCCTCACTGTGGTGACATTTCTCGGGGAGTCATGTATGTGTGCCTGGTCGGTGTTGGAGCGCCTTGAAAAGTTCTGATAAACATTTCAGTACTGGTTTTCAGAAGTGTTGATGGGTCATAGACACGTCAGCATAAAACCTGAATAGTTATGTTTTGATGACAAAGGTAAATGCATTTTTTTCCTGCAGTTTTGAGGTGTCCGTGAAGGAGCCTGGTTTTTAGCGTCTTTGTCTTGTTTGGAGATGTTGCATGTGGTTTTCAAATCTAGCTTTGCTCTCGGGATCTACTGGTTTTACATACAGTTGCCCTCCAGGCTTCAACAGCCTATTTTTCTTTTCTTTTTTTTTTTTTTTTTGTCCTATTTTGAGTGTGTTTTACTTTTACTTGCATTTTGAGCCTGTCATTAATACTTGGATTATTTGCTGTGGCTCCAGATATTCCTGGGTAAAGTCTTCACAGGGTAAAAACATGCATGCGAGGGAGAGCGTTACTAATAGTCTTTCTCCTCTGAAGTCTCGTACCTCCATGTGTTTTCTCGTTCCCTCCCCTGTGTCATGGTTAGTGTGAGTTGTGTTTGTCTTAACCTATGGACTCGTGTTTGGGGTTTCCAGAGCTGTAGGCCTGCCAGGAGAGCGGATGGCCACGGTGAGCTGTAGGGCCCTCTTACTGCAATGTGTTCATTGCAAAGACCTCCCCACTGACTAGGATGTAGTTATCAAGGTTGCTCTGTAGAAGTCCCTAGAAATCACCATTATTGGGTATTATTGATAAGTTTTGTTGATTTTTTTTTTGTTCATAGTTACATTTCAATTTTATTTTAATGTGGATGTACAGTTCAAAACTGATCAGTTCCTTTGATTATTACATGCTGTTGATCTCTTAGTGTTTCAATCACTGACTAGGAATGTTGATAGGAGATTGGTTGCTTCTCACTTAACTTTTCAAGAACTAAATGGTAACATATAAAAAAAAGACATTCCTAATTTTCCTGTGATAAATATTGAAATGTTAAATTAATGATTAGAAGAGTTTATTCTTATCCATCAGTTCTTGCTCTCTGAGCTCATTTAAATTACTTCGGTTAGTGGAGAGTAACATTCTCATCAAGTATTTTGTGAGGAAAATATTCCATAAATGGCTCTATTGAACTTAATTGAGTAGGAAGTTATATTTAATAGTTACTCTTTATCCTAATTTTCATCAGTGACCTAATTCATCTAGTGATGTATTTAGAGAATGGTGCAGCATCACAGTGGGAGCAAAGATGTGTAAAAGCAGTTCTTGGAAGTGATGTCTGTATCTTGCCTCAGCTTCTGAACCTCAAGACTCTATTTTATCAAAATATTTATGGGCGGAATGAACATTAAAAGAACAAATTTTAATACGCTACTTGATATTTAACATAACTGAGAAACTAGTCCAAGCTGACCGTGGAAGTTATTTGCATGGCTCGGAAACTTGACGTGACCCAGAAGCCTTGTTCTTTACCGTCTTCTTGTGAGCTGTTTTAACTTTATGCCTTGAGCACCTTTTTTTTTTTTTTCATCAAAGATAATGACCTAAATATCTGTATAAATTGAATGTTGACAGAATTAAGCAGAAGAATTGCTTTATATAAACTCTGCGGATGTATTTGACATCCAGAATTAAATATTTACTTAAGGGCAGCTTTTCAGTTAATACACTGCTAATGTTTGTTTTACTCTTAGGCAGGGTTTTGATTTTAAGTATTTGGCCTTTACATTTTCTACTTAAGTGTATGCCCTATTAAGTGTAACCTAGTCCACAGTCTACTAGCCAGAAGGAGGGAACACCGTAGAAGAGACTGAACCAGACAGATGGAGATAGCACATCCCCTTTGGTGGTTATGAACTTGAGGAATCGCCAGGATTTGCCGAGAGAAATGTTAGCTGTATCGCTAAGAACAGACAATAACAGACAGTCTCTTAATTTGTGTATTTTCAGTGAAAGTGTTTGTTGATATTTGCACATTATCTTTATTTTTGCATTCTAACATAAGTCTCTGTGGTTCTACACGGCCTTGACTCCTGGTCAAAGCAGCAGTTTCCATGTGGCCTGATTACAGGCCGGGTCTCCGCTAAGAAAACAGTCTGGATAAATTTGTTAGGAGTGTTGTTTTACCTTCAAGATGCTGTAATAATGAGAGCTTGTGAAGTCTCACAAGCTGGGCATTAGCAGAATCGTGTGGTAGGTGGGGAGGGGAGACAGAGGCCTAGGAGAAACTATCGAAGACAGTGACTTGGTGAAGCTGTCTCTCATGGATTAGTGACCTGTACCTTCCAAAGAGAATGAAATTATTTATTGGTTATCAGCCAGATTCTTTGAGTTGAAATTTATCTCCCCTTTCAACTTGGGTTCTGTGCAGTTCGTGGCTGTTGCCTAAATCATTTTGTGATTACCTTTTATATTTGGTTGCAGTCTGTCATAACCTGTCTCTTTGTCCCTAAACTGAAATCTCCAAAATGGAAGCTCCTGCTCTGGTTTTTACATATTTAAATTTTAAGGAGTCACTTTTTAAAAAGTCTCTTGAAAGTCCTATAATCCTAAAATATTCCAAAGACTTATTACAAGAGTATCAATCAAAGTGTTCACTGCACTCACCTCTAAAAAGCACTGTCTTATCGCACAGTGTGGTGAAAGTATAGTTTCTGGATATAAAACGTGAAGGGCTATAGAGATAAACATCTTTTAGCGAAATATACATAGATGTATATATTTAGAAGTTTGGCCCGCCAGTGTTTGTTTTTAATAACCTTTTCGTTTATTTCCTCCCTTGATCAGCATTGCCTTCTGTGTTAAGAAATGTGGACTCCTGTGAGGTGCTGGAGGTTTGAGTCATCTTGAAAGCTTTCCACTCTTGTCTAGTTACCGCTGCAGAGGCACTAAGGAATTTACCAGAAAAAGAGATTTGATACAAATGGTTTATGAAATCTCGACATTTCCTGAGGTCATTATCACTGGGCACCAGTTACCAATACTATGAATGAATTGCACACCTGGAAGCTCGCTTTTTGCTTTTTTTTTTTTAAAGCTCACGACGATTTCTTCAAAGACATCAATTGTTTGCCTCGAAAATTTTATAAATTGCATTTCTACGCACATCTGCCCCCAGTGCTTACCATTGGGCTTATTATTCATAATCTGCAATTCAATAAAGGCTTTGTGCTTTCATTTATCTTCAAAACCTCTGGTATGAGCCTTTATATAAGACTTGAATGGCTATTAAAAAAATTATCTTGTAATTCTAAAGACGACCCTGTTTAGACCAATGAGAGATTCTTCTGTACATAGATAGCATTTCTGTGGGCTTCCAGCCTTTGTAATGCCAGTCATGGAGTGGGAGATGCTTTAAGATGCACGGGTCTCTCCTGCACGGGTCTCCACAGCCACTGCAAGACTGAAGCCAACTCCCCACAGTCTGCTTACTTGCAAATACTGCCCCATTTGTATCCTTTGCTTTGACGCAAGGGGTTATGCTTGCTGTACTAAGAAGTTGAGATACTTTTTAAAAAAAATTTTTTTTTTCAACGTTTATTTATTTTTGGGACAGAGAGAGACAGAGCATGAACGGGGGAGGGGCAGAGAGAGAGGAAGACCCAGAATCGGAAACAGGCTCCAGCCTCTGAGCCATCAGCCCAGAGCCCGACGCGGGGCTCGAACTCACGGACCGCGAGATCGTGACCTGGCTGAAGTCGGACGCTTAACCGACTGCGCCACCCAGGCGCCCCGAGATACTTTAACCATAGGTTTTGTGGAGCCACGAGTTACACAGACTAAAAATAGAATAATGAAAATGTTTGGTTCTCCAAAGAACAGAGAAAGAAGTGGGGTTAATAACTAAGTGCAACCAGAGCGTGTTTTCCCAAGGGGGGAAGCCCTAGGACTTGGACTGACGGTGGTTGCCTGGAACCCAGCTGAGTGGTGGTGAAGAAAATCCTGGATAGTTTGCTTCCAGATCATCACAAGCTGACTTAGAGTGAAGAGTAGCTCAGCAGTCTAGACAACAGGCTGGTAAAGCCAGCTCTCCCGCCCCCCTCCCCAGCCTGGTCTCTTCTTGCACATGTACTGGAAATGTCCTTTTTTTTTTTTTTTTTGTTTTTTTTAAAGAGTATAATCAAAATATCTTGTTAGCATCCCAGAAGTTGCTCAAATGGTAAATTAGAGAATGAACTGAATATACAGGACGACTTTGTCCATCTACCTAGACACAGTGCATTTACTTAATTTCTCAACTAACGTGTGAATGCTCCATTGTGAAGAAATGTAAATAATATGTAAATATCTAAATGTAAGGATCTGGTTACCCTTCATCCTCTAATCCCACCTAGCTCCCTGGAGCTACCTGCTCTATTTATTTATTTTTATTTTTAGAGGGCGAGAGAGTCCCGAGCAGGCTCCACACTCAGCACAAAGCCCAACACGGGGCTCAATGCCATGCCCCTGGGCTCATGACTTGAGCTGAAATCAAGAGTCAAGACACTCAAATGACTGGGCCACCCAGGCGCCCCATTACCGTTTTAATATTTGCGGATGTAGCTGCCTAGATTTTTAAAAATGTATTTACATACATAAACCTATCTGCACATACATGTCAGGGAGTCTCTTCCCCTTTTGCATAAGTGGTAACATACTGTGGTATTCTGTAATCCCTCTACCCTCCAGAGAGCTCTTTCCCTGTCTACGCAGACAGAGGTCTATTTCATTCCTTTTATGATGCTGACTTTTGTTTGCAGGTAGCTTTAGTACATTAACATGTCAGATACCCCAGAGCCCTTCTAAACTGATAGATTTATGAAATATCCAGTACTTGAGCTTATCTTGAATAGGAGTTTTATTAAAGTATTGCTATTTGATGGCACTTTACTTCTGAACTGAGCTTTCTGAGGAAAAAACAAAAATTCCCCCCGTTTTATCTTCTTTTAGGTGAATTTTCATGAGTTGCTTTGAGAAGTGTTTCATCTTTGGTACTTTTGCTAAGATTGAAATGTAAACACAACGTGGTCATGTGAAATTTTTTAGAAAATGTTGCCGTTGACAAAGTGATGCTGAAAAACCAGTTATTGACCATTCTCCACCATCTGCCCCCCAAAACTTGATATTTTAGGTTTTAGGTCCTTTAACAACGGCAAGCAGCAACTGAAAGTCTCTAAAAAGAAGTTATCTGTCTTAAAGTAGAATGACTCGTATGGTGAGCAAAGAGAGCGGACTCTGGCGAGAAGAAGGAGCCAGTTATTTGGGTCAGAGAAGGCAGAGAGCTGCCTTGAATTTTGTTTGGGAAATCTGCTGGAAAATTTTGTTTGAAAAAGAGGATGGAAGGTGGCTATGGGAAATTCCAGACAGTGATCTCCCTAATCCTTAGGAACAGGGTGGTGTTTTTTTTAGGAGAGATTTTCCTTGAAATCGTTTTCTTAGGCTCTCATTATGTGTTTGTAGAATTTCTGCTGTGATTTCTATTCATTAGTGTTCAGAAAAGCCTGTTGTGAGACGTTCTACATTTACCAGGTTAGGTCAGTTTAAGAATGCAACAACTTTTAAATGGGAACATTCTTCACCTTTAAAAAACGTTTTATACTTGTTGCTTGTCTAAGAAGCCATTTAAAAAATCCAAACAAACTAATCCATGATACAATCCATCTAGGAAATGGCATAAACTTGTGTCTATGTGTGTATGTTTCTAAAGCGAGTAACTGACTCCTATGTGAAAATACGGGATTACAGGGTTGAAGAGAAACCCATTAGAAACATGTCAAGGTTTAATGCCAACATTATTCACACGAAACAGGAGAGGGTTAAACGTATCAAATGACCTGTTTAAGTGGTGTGTCAATTTTCAAAAGAGCTGTTGCTCACCCGTGCAAAAATGCAAACCATTTCTATACTTAAATCACCTGGCAGGTATCTTCAGGAATGTGGCTTTGCACAAGGACTCAAAATAGTTGTAAGGTACATTACATCATGCGTCTTTGGTTTTTAAAATCCAATTCAAGACAACGGTGCTTTCATATAAGTAGGCAAGACATCGCCACCGGAACACAGAAGGTAAGGGGAAAGTCACACAGGAGCAGCCTGTGGAGACAGGTGTGTGTAAGGCTGGCAGGCAGGGCTGGGCTGAGGGGCGTGGGGACTTGGTGAAGAGCAGGTGGATGGGGCAGGACAGCAGTTTTGTCATCAAGTCAAATGGTTCTACAAGTCTGTTTGCCATCCCTTCCTTCCCTCTGCTTTTTCCCTGTCCTGAGGCAGCCACTTCCAACTTTCGGTGGTTTGGGGCGGCTGGAGTGTTTACCTCGATGTCTCTAAATGATATACCTCTAATGCCACTTCTTGCTTTTCAGTTATTGACATTATGTTTCGGGGCACCTTGGCTGGCTAAGTCGGTGGAGCATGTGTGTCTTAGTCCCAGGGTTGTGAGTTCAAGCCTCACGTTGGGTGTAGAGATTACTCAAAAATAAAATTTAAAAATTATGTTTTGGGGTGCCTGCTCAGTCAGTTATGAGCCCGACTTCAGCTCAGGTCACGATCTCACATTTATTGGGTTCTGGCCCTGCATTGGGCTCTCTGCTGTCAGCACTGAGCCTGCTTCAGATCCTCTGCCCACCCCCCACCCTGCCCCGCGCTCGCTCGTGCTCTAGCTTTCAAAAATAAACATAAAAAAGAAATTATGTTTTGACTTCTTACCACCCCCAAACTCCTTTCGTGCCCCAGCCTCCCGAAATAATTACGTTGGATTTTGTTTAGCACAATATTCAGTGTTTACATTATCGTGACTGTGTAGATGCTGCTCTTATCAATTAAGCTGTATACTTAAAAAAGATTCCTTTTTTTTTTCTGTACAAGTTTTTTTGGTTTGTTTTCTCGAGGTTTTTTTGTTGTTTTGTGTTTTGTTTTGTTTTGTTTTTTTGTTTTTGTTTTTTTTTTTGGTTTTAGTTTTGCACGTACTTTAGTAATTCACCCTAAACACTGCCATTTTCTTTCCTTTTCTCTTCTCTTTTCAAGTAGGCTCCACGCCCAGCATGGAGCCTAATGCAGGGCTTGAACCTACAGCCCTGAGATCAAGATCTGAGCTGGGATCAAGAGTCGGACACTTAAACCAACAGAGCTACTCAGGCACCCCAAATGCTACTAGTATTCTAAGCCTCTGCAAATGCTCAGGTGCTCAGGGATTCCAACCCCTTTCATGCCTGGAGCTTCTGAGCAGCCATGCCCGGTGCACACACACCGCCCTGCTCTCTCTCCACCAGCACCTGGTCCCCTTCACACACCCCGTGGTCAGCTCCCGTTCTCTGCATCCCGTGTCTCCCTCTTTTGTTGATAAGCTCTCGTTAGTGCACAGTCCCAGGGGCTCCCTGGGGAAGGATGCACAGGCACTCGACACCTCAAATGGTCTGTTCTTCATTTAGACTCAACTGATAGTTCTGCCGGACACGGAATTCTGGCTTGGAAAACATTTTTTCCTTCAGAATTTGAAAGCATTGCTTCATCCTTCCTCGTGTTGTTATGAGAAAATTAACTGTAACCTATTTTTTTTTTTTCTCTTGAAACCTTTAGGGTCTTCGTTTTGGTTCCCAATGTTCTGGCATTGTCACTATTATGGAAATTAGGTGGGTCTGTTTTCGCCTATTGTACCAGGCCGTTGGTGGCATGGATGCTTTCCATCTGGCACCACATGTCCTGGATGACGGGGAAACCTGGAATTCTTATTTTTATTTTCCTCGTTTCTGTTTTCTCTGGACTCCACAATTACTCAGATAGCGAGTCTCCTGGGCTGAGCCTCTAGTCTTCTTATCTCTTCTAACCTATTTTCCATCTCTGACTTTTTATTCAACTTGAACTTCCAACCTTTCTGTTGGTTTTTAATTTCTGCTCCCATGTTTTTCATGTGAGTTCTGTTTTTGTCCTCAGATGCTCCTCGTTAAAAAACAGTATCCTATTTGGTTTCGTGATTACAATACATTTTTTGAATCTCTGCAGATATTAATGATACAGTTTTTTGCCTGCCTACCTTGTCTCTGTGAACTTCTTCGTTCTGTTGTCTTTTTTAATTTATTTTTTCAGTTTATTCATCTATTTTCAGAGAGAGAGAGAGAACACACAGGTCAGGGAGGGGCAGAGAGAGAGAGAGAGAGAGAGAGAATCTCAAGCAAGCTCTGCACTATCAACACAGAGCCCGACGTGGGGTTTGAACCCACAAACTTTGAGATCACGACCTCAGCCGAAGCCGGACGCTTAACCGACTGAGCCACCCAGGTGCCCCAGAGATTGGGATTCTTCACTCCTTAAATGTTCAACCTCTGGCCTGTAATTAATGAATTAATTAGGCTTTTTTTTTTTTTTTGAGAGAGAGAGGGCACAAGTGAGCAAGGGGCAGAGAGAGAGACACACACACACACACAGAGAGAGAGAGAGAGAGAGAGAGAGAGAGAGAGAGAGAAGCGGGGCTTGAGCTCACCCGATGTGGGGCTGGAAGTCACTAACCATAAGATCATGACCTGAGCTGAAGTCAGATGCTTAACAACTGAGCTACCCACATGCCCTAATTAATTTTAGAGAGAGAAAGAGCCTGAGAGAGGGAGGGGCAGAGAGAGAGAGAATCCGAAGCAGTCTCTGCACTGTCAGTGCAGAGCCTGATGGGGGGCTCAAACCCATGAATTGTGAGATGATGAGTCGATATTAAGAGTCAGATGCTCAACCAACTGAGCCACCCAGGTGCCCCTCCACTCCCCCAACTTCGATTTAGCTCTGCCCTGTGGCCAGAGATAGCTGGCACTTCCAGTCTCTGAGCCTTTGGAGCTTCCCCAGTGTAACTGGGATTGCTTCTTAGTTTTCCCAGCCGCAGGTTTAGGGCTGTGCGTCTTGTGTCTCCCAAGGCAGTATTACCGATCCACTCACCTTCCTCCTTTCACGTTCATACTGCTGTTTCTTCTCATTTCCTCCGTTCTTAGGGGCGCTGGAACCCTAACACCCATTCTAGTGGGCTTAAGGAAACAGTAAATGTAGATGATGGGTTCAATCCACCATCTTTTCTGGCCAATTTGCTTTTTTTCCAGTTTTATGGAGTTATAATGGACATACAGCACTGTGTAAGTTCAAGGTGTGTGCCATAATGATTTGACCTGCTGGTGTTCTAACCTAAAACTGGATTGCCAGGGAGAAGGGTAGAGAAAGAGTCTATCTCAAGCCTTAAAAATCTGTTACCTCAGGGAGTGGCATGGAGGAGATGATTTCCAATTCTTATCTTTGGGTTGTTTCATTTTCTACCATGAGGTACATAACCCCCTGCTAACTGAAACTCCTTAGCTGCATAGCCCGTCCACAGGTCCTCATGGAAGGAAGCTCCTCCTGTCTTAGGGGTGAGGAACGAGGACCACCAGGCTGGGAAGGCCAGCTTTGCTCCACGTAGTGATGAGCGAGAGGTTGAACCAGGACCGAAGCGATCAGCACCACCCTCGGGAACCTTGTGCGCTGTCCGCCTTGGCTGAAGTGCCCGTTGCCTGCTAAAGAGAAGGGCTGGTTTTGCTGAAATAAGTGACTCACAGCTTCTGTGACAGTGATTTATTTTAGGTTTTTAAGTCTTCTCTCTGCACAAGTGCGACAAGGCCCCCGAACTGTTGCCTGCCCCAGAAATTCATTCAGGCAACGAATGCTGATGGTTCTCTAGCAGCAGGAGCTGGCCTCCCACGGTGGACACTGCCCCTGGGCCAGTTAATAAGGGACTCTTCAGGCAAACGTGCTCTGGAGTTTTCCAACAGAGTGGATAATTAAGATCACAGACAGTAGATGTGGACATTTGGAGACTACCCCCTCACCTGGATAGAGACACTGAAATTTAACCACAGCCCTTCAGTGTGGATTTGATTCCCTATGCAGACTTCTCTGCTCCAAAATTACTAAAAAATGTTTTTCACAAGGTTTGTTTTCAAACACAAAGATCTTTCATCGATTGGTTGATTACTGTTGTCTTAGTATGATGTGAGGTTGGTAGCTGATACTGTTTTTAGAAAAAAAATTTTAATGTTTATTTATTTTTGAGAGAGAGAATGCAAGTGGGCTAGGGGCAGAGAGAGAGGGAGACACATAATCTGAAGCAGGCTCCAGGCTTTGAGCTGTCAGCACAGAGCCCGATGCAGGGCTTGAACTCACGAGCTGTGAGATCATGACCTGAGTCGAAGTCGGATGCTCAACCGACTGAGCCACCCAGGCGCCCCTCTTTTTTTTTTTTTAATTAAGTTTATTTATTTATTTTGAGAAAGAGACAGCGCAAGTGGGGGAGGGGCAGAGAGCGAGGGAGAGAGACAATTCCAAGCAGGCTCCGCACTGCTGGCACAGAGCCCTACGTGGGGCTCAATCCCATGAACTGTGTGAGATCATGACTTGATGGTGTCCCGCTGACAGTTTTTCCTCAAATGGTAGGCAATTCATGCGACACTTAGACACTGAAGAAGTCACTCCTTTTCCTCTAGGATTTGAAGTGCCCTCCTTGTCACTAAATAAACTCACCTGGATTTTTTTTTTTTTAATTTTTTTTTTTAATTTTTTTTTTTCAACGTTTATTTATTTTTGGGACAGAGAGAGACAGAGCATGAACGGGCGAGGGGCAGAGAGAGAGGGAGACACAGAATCGGAAACAGGCTCCAGGCTCTGAGCCATCAGCCCAGAGCCCGACGCGGGGCTCGAACTCACGGACCGTGAGATCGTGACTTGGCTGAAGTCGGACGCTTAACCGACTGCGCCACCCAGGCGCCCCAAGGATTTTTAAACAACGCATATTTGCAGACCCTTCCCCAGGATCAGAACCTCTGGGAGTGGGACTCCAACTGTATTTGGAAATCAATGCCTTCGAGCCTTGCAACCCAGGCTGGCCCGCCAGCCAGCCGCACTGGCACCCCTGGGGAGCTTGGTGGAAATTAAAATTCTTGGTAGCCACTCCAGACACGCTGAATCAGACTCCGAGTGGGGCCCAGCAATGTGCTGGAGGTCTCTGCCAGGCCTCCGTTCCATTCTGACGTTGGCTCCAGTTTTCCAGTCACTAACCGAGGGCAACATGCAAGGGGGCACTGGGAGCTGGCCGCAGAACAGAGGGTGGAGCCCGCTCAGCAATTAGTGGTAAGTTAATGGTTCGCACTGATGCAAGCATTGTGTTGAACTCGCTTTCCCCAGCTCCGTTTTCCTGTCTGCTGTCAGGAGAGTTGGTCATAGAATTGCAAAAACATGACACACACACCACAGGGTGGGAAGTCACAGCATCGCTCCCCACACCCCCCATGTGCCACAAAGGGCCCAGGGCTCCCTGCACTGTGCTTGAAGAGGCAGAAGGAAGAGGCCTGAGGGCGAGCCCGGCACGTCCATCCAGGGGCCCAGGGTTCACCCTTCACTCTCTTCAGGCTTGTCCTTGGCCCGCAGGTCACACCAGCCCGGAACTGAGGCACCCGCTGATCTTGAGGTCTGGGGCAAACTTACTTCCTGGGCTCTGCTCGGGGGCGGAGCTGCAGGGTGGGCGGGGCGAGGTGCAGAAGCGGGCTGATGAAGATTAGGTGCGCCCACCACCTCGCCCCCAGCGGGGATTCCCATTTTCCAGCGTAGGGAAGCTCCAGCTGCTCAGATCTTCACCTGTGAGCACTTGGGACGCAGCAGTGACCTCGCCAGGGTAGGGGCCCAGCTCCGGCCCGCAAGGCCAAGTGCCACCCTCTGGACGCCCAGAGGCAGTGGGAACTGAACTCAGGGAATCAGGGCGCTTTTGCTGCATTTAAGAGCTAGGAGTCTCAGCTGGGGACCATCTGGGGTGCAAATCAGATTTTCACCTTTCAGCATCCCACCATCCGATTCCTTTCCTCGGCCTAGTTCCAAAGCAGGTGTCCTCTGGGCTGGCTTCTAGGCCTCCTGCAGGGTCAAGGCACAACCACCAGACCCTGGGTGTCTCTTCCCTGTAGGGTCACTAATGTACCCGGCTCCTGGATTTCATCACGGGGCACCTAGTAGACCAGAGTTTCTCCAACTGCTTGCCATAGGATCACCTGCCTGTTTGTTAAACTGCACATTCTCAGTAATCTTTCCTGCGGAACTGTGGCTGGGGCCTCTAGGGTTGGGACCGGAGAAACGGGCCTCACACCTGCCCACGTGACCCCACTCTCAGCCAAGTGGGCACCTAGGATTCTGTAACAGGCATAAGTGCTGTTTGGACAAGTGGACTCATGAAGGTGTCAGTTAAGCGCTCTCCTGGTCTTGATTACCCCTTCAGTCGGTCTCCTTTGTCCCTCCCAGCTGTGACTCAGGAGCGCTTTCTTGCTCACCCAGCCTGGGTGCCTCGGAAACAGGGCAGATGTTTTTGCTGCCAACTCTGGGGCCCCACCCTGGGTTGTAGGCAGCTGTGAGTGGGGTCACCATGGGGTTAGCCGCCTACCTTCTGAGGATACCTACTTTCTTAGGCGGCTTTGTCTCCGGTGCTCAGGGCGGTTCCCACCTCCGGACCCCCCAGGAGTTGAGAGAGGCAGAAAGTTTCAACCTAAGCTTCCTTCATCTTGGCAGCAGTGCATTAGCCCGAAGTCTATAGTTCCTTCTAGAAAGGGGCGTTCCTGGAGGGAGAGAGGACCGATCTGGAGCAGAAACAGTTGAACGAGTTTGCTAGAAAGTGTTTCCCTCTGGGGGTGGAGCAGCACCAGGTGCGTCCAAACACGTGCGGGACTTCGAGAAAACAGTAATTTTGGAAAAGGTTTGGTTTCCTGCTCACGTTCTGAGGGGGCCTGGCGGGGGCGGGGGGCCAGGGTGGTCGTCCTCGGCATTTCTGGTGAAAATCGAGCAGGGCGGTGGCCCGCGGCGCCTGAATGGGGACCGGGCGTCGGACCCTGCCGCGGCCCGGGGCTCTGGGCTCGGGGCTCGGGCGGCCAGCTGGGGGCGCCTGCGTCCGCTCCGCCGCCCCCGCCCGCGCTGCAGGATCCCGCCCGCGGCCGGCGCGGCCACTCGGGCGGCGGCGGCGGCCAGAGCGCCAGCGGGAGAGGCGGCGGCAGGTGAGCGAGGCCGAGGCGGCGGCGGCTGAGGTCTGGCCCCAGCGCGGGGGGGGAGGAGCGGCGGCAGCGGCCCCGGGTGGGGGAGCGCGCGCCGCCGTTCGCGTCCCCGGGCCCCCGCGTCGTGGGGGGTGTCGCACGGGGTGTCTGCGCGCTGCTCGCCGCCCGACGGCCCGGCCCCACCCAGGCGGAGACCCCGGGGGGGTGTAGGGCGGGGGCGGTGTCGGCCGGCGGAGCCTCCGAGGGAGGGGGAGTGGAGGCCGGAGGCCGGGCGGGGCGGCCCCCAGACCCTCGGAGTCATCCCCGTTCCCTGCCCTCTCCTCCTCCTCCTCCTCCTCCTCCTCCTCCTCCTCCCCAGGTTTGGGGTGGGTCTTCTCGGATGCTCCCTCTCTGGGCCCTCTACCCCCTCCCAGCTGGGGCGGGGGGAGACGCTTCCCAGACAGAGACCCCGCTGGGAGGAGCTGGGGCCCAGCCCCACTTTCCGGATGGCAAAACTGAGACCTGCCAGAGAGGCACGGCTGTGGGCCTTCCCCGCCCTCCACCCCGGGCCCGTCACCTTCGGACCTCTGTTGGCAAGCTGGTTGGCTTGTGATGGTACAGAGGGGGCTGGTTGGTTAGGTTTCCCAGACTTGGACAAGGCCCGGGACTCTGGGGGCCATTAGAGCTGTTTAAAGTAAAAATACCTCAAGGGGAGAAGGCTCAGTGAGGTCCAGACGCGGGCATGGGGTTGGATGCAGTTCAACCACAGCCCAGGGTGAGCAGGACCCCTCACCAATTAATGGGGGGTGGGGATGGGAAAGCCAGCAAGGCAAGCAGCTGCTGGCCCCTGCCTTGGATCCCCACTGGGGGAAACCTAAAAGCTAACCCTTTCACTGAAGAAAGTGGGTTGACCCTGGTTGGGGCCCAGATGCTGGAGCCTTTTTCAGTGGGGCTTGACGTCTTTTCTCTCTGGTTTTTATGTGGCGTCCCCTCCCTCAAAGGCCAAGAACTCATGTGCTTTCTGAGTCAAGGCTGGACATGAGAGTGTAGGCCCCATTACTAGAATTGGAGCCTTTCAGATGAGGAACACAGCTGTCCTGGGTGGTTGGGCTGTGCAGAGAACATCCAGATCTGGACCAGCGTACTGAAGCACCCTCAGACCTGGTCCGGGGTGATGCTCAACAGAGGTACGAATGAATGACCAACAGGACTGCAGTGGTCGCAGGGCATGAGACTGAGGGGGCTTTGGGGCTGTTATTCAGTCCCTGCTTTGACACATGGGCAGCTGCCTTCATAGTGGAGGAGAACTTGTCTGGTGTGGACCTGGGCTGTGCAGGGCAGACCCCAGGTGTGGCTAGGAGGCCGCACAGAAGTGGCCAGCTGCGCCTGGGGTGGGGTGGGGGCAGCAGAGGTGGATACTAGGTGCCTCCCTTAGTGCTGAATGTTCAGGATCTACACACACACGTTGGGTTCTCTTCCCTCAGCCCTCGATGTTCTCAGGCTTTTGAGCTCTTGGGCCCTTTATGGAGGAGGGCAGGGAGAGGTGGGATTTCTCCGATTTCTGAGGCCAGATGGCTTACAGGGCCCTGGAACATCCCTTGTATCATCTGATCTTGTGAGTTAGGGCTGGAATGACTAGCCCCATCTATAGGTGGGAAAGCTGAGGTCATCAAAGGTCTCGTAACAAGTCAGTCCTGGATCTGGGACTAGGGCCTGGCTTCTGGTTTTTCCATCCTGTTCTGGTGTGGCTCTGGTGAAATCTGTTGGAGTATACATCAGGAGCCTGACCCTACCCCAACAGGAAGAGTCTCAAATGCTCCCCAAGGGGAAAACACATTGCCTGGCCACCTCTCCCTTCCTCCTGTTCCTACCTGTTACCTGAGGGTGCTGTGGGGCTTTGCTGCTGATCCCCACCTCTTGGATCCTTTTCCTCTGTACCTGGGCACACAGGAACTGGTGTTGGGGGATAGTGGCTTCTAGTGGTCCATGGCTGACTCCAGTAAGGGAGCCTCAAGTGGCCAGCCTGGGCAGGAGGCAAAGAGCTGAGTTAGGCAGGGGACCTGCCCTCCTAAGTCCATTAGCCCACTGGGGAGACAAAGTGGTTGCACCTTGACCCCAAACACCTCTGTAGGGAGAGCCTCACACAGCAGGCGGGCCAGTCTGTGCACTGGACAGTGGAGGAGGATGGACAGCGAGAGGCCACACTGGGACGTCTTTGGGGGAATCTGGTGATAGATCATTTTCTCATTCATGCTTTCTGTATTTTCAAAGTTGTCTGCAATGAGGAAGAAAGGCAAAACGTTCTTCCCTTTTCATTTGCTCTGGAGAAATTCTGGCAGTTCTTGCTGCCTCTGGAACTTTCACCAGAGTTTGCAGGTCTGGTCTGGGGGCAGACATAAACTTGCAAATTTAATAGGGTGTCCAATGGGAAGGTCCTAGGATTTTGAATATTTCAGCACAGATTAGCCTCAGAACTAACAGAACTGCCTGGAACTCCAGCAGAAGACCACATCCTAGCTGGTCTGTTGCAGAACTTCTTGTTGGCAGTGTTGTCTCTCCCACTGTGAGTCCGGAGGGTATCTGTGGCTCACGACCACCTGTTGGGGGGCTGCTGAGGGCTGGCTGGCAGGTGGATGGGAGCTCGGGGTGATGGAAGCTTCCAGGCCCTGAGCCACATCCATTTGGGAGCCAAAGAGAGTGGTTTCCTAAGCTGCTGCCTGGCCTAGATTGGAATTGAGGATAGGGGCTCTGGGCCCAGAGAGCACTTGATGACTTCATATCCCTGAGGGTCCTCACTGAGGAAGCAGAGTGTGTGGGATCAGCCCCCTCTTAGACAGCTGACCTCAGGGGTTCCATTCAGTGCTGGTGGGGGGGTTGGGTCGGTGGGTCAGGGACCTGGCCTGGGGACCCCTTTGACCTCAGGCTTTGTTTCTGGGACATTTGCCTTTCTCTGCCTTTTGGACATGGACATTTGAGCCTGAATTGTCACTTTAATAGGGGGAAGAAGAAAGGCACCTCAGCCGTCCCTTCCACCCTCAGCCTTCCACTGCCCTCTCTGTCTTCCAGCTTATTATAGAGGGGGCTAAATGGAGCGCCACAGGGTGCAGTGGTGGGAATTGGGCCAGGGCCATTGCCAGGTGCACAGAGCTGGCAGCAGGAGGCCACTCCTTCAGTTAATGACCACCTGCTGAGTGAGGTGGCTGTTTGCAGAGGGAGCCACTGTTTTCAGCTATTAACAACAAAGGCTATTATTTGCAAGGCCTGTGCCTGTCAGACAAGAAGGCAACCTCTGGAGGGGACTTCTGGGGCTTGAGTCTCAGCTCCACATTTCCTGGCTGTGTGACTTTGGGCAAGTGCTTCAACTTCTCTGAGCTGGTTTCTCATCTATGAAATGGGGACACTAAGAGCAATTATCTTGAAGGCCAAGGAGCGGTTCCAGATTAAAGTTAACCAAAGAGACAGGACAACCAAATGCAGTATGTGAAACCCAAGCTGGAAAAAAAAAAATCGTGTAAAGGACATTATTGGGACAGTTGATGAAACTGAATATGAACTATAGATAAAAAGCATTGTATCAATGTTAAATATCCTGGTAACTATCTATATGGGTCCTTGTTGTTAGGAAATATGCACTGAAGTATTTAGGGGTAGAGGGACACAGTTCAAATATTGATGAGAAACACCTATACAGACAGATAATAAAGTGAGACAAAATGACAGAAATAGGCAAAACTGCAAAAAAAAAAAAAAAAAAGTGTAGGGGAACTCCTTGTGCCTTTCTTATAACTTTTCTGAAAGTAGTACTTATTTCAAAATACAGAGTTAAAAAAAAAAATGCCTATCGGGGCGCCTGGGTGGCTCGGTCGGTTAAGCGTCCGACTTCGGCTCAGGTCATGATCTCACGGTCTGTGAGTTCAAGCCCCGCGTCGGGCTCTGTGCTGACAGCTCAGAGCCTGGAGCCTGTTTCGGATTCTGTGTGTCTCCCTGTCTCTCTGCTCCTCCCCTGTTCATGCTCTGTCTCTCTCTGTCTCAAAAATAAATAAACGTTAAAAATTAAAAAAAAAAATTCCTATCTAATGGTCAGAGTGAAATTAGATTGATTCATGTTACTTAGAATGGTGCCTGGCACTCAGGACACATTAGCTGTTATTGTCACTGTTGCCTTTTATTGTCATTAGTATGGGCAAAGTGTATCTTATTGTCACAGTAACCTGTGTGATTTTTCCACTCTATACATGACACAGTTGAAGTCCAGGGAGGTTAAGTGGTTTGCTCCGGGTCACACAGCAGTGAGTCCAGAGCGCTGATAGGGGAACTGTGTACAAATTAGTTTGGATTCGTTGCCAGAATCCATAATTATGGGATTCTACACAAAAACCCAGATTTCTAGTCTCGTTTGCCAATTCACAGGGCCTGTAGCACTGCCTACATTCCCACGAGGCCAGCCAGTCTCACTTGTGATATCCTGTCTGGCCTCTGGGGTTCTGAGTTTGCCGTCCTGTAGTGCCCAAGGCTGGGGTCCCCTCCAGCATAGTGGCCAGAGCATCCTCCCACACCCTTCTCCATCCAGTGGGTGCTACAGGGCCCATACTCAAGTAACCACTGTGTGTATTATGTGTGTGTGTGGGGGGGGGGGGGGCGGCGCTGGGGGTTGCCAGGGAGGAGGGAGAGGAGCCTGAGGCTTTGTGGCTTCAGCCTGCTATGCCCTGTCATAGCTCGGTCCTCCCTCAATCCTACCTGCAGCCCTAAGCAGTGTGCCTGGCTTTTCCAAAGGGATGCATGGAATGGTTGGCTGACACCCCCACCCCACCACCCCTCTGCCCCCGCCCCATGACTTGAGTGCTGGAGGAACTCACTGAAGGGTTCCCAGCCTGCAGTCTTCATCTCGGCTTGGTGTGTGTAGGTGGGTAGTCATTTATACCCCCTGGACCCCTAGTTCTTCCTCCATAAAATGGGGTTTTACCACCTTTCTGGAGGGTGATCAGAAGGATTCAAGGGGACAGCATGTCAGCCTTGAGCAGGGTGGATTTCTGCATATGTGGCTGCCCCAGTGTCCAGCCTCTGAAGCCCCTGGTTCCCCACCAGCCTGGGTGCAGGGTCAGTAGGTGCCCAGGAGGAGAAGGCATACACGAAGGTCAGAAATGGGCAAGCCTGTCCACAGGGACTGCAGGAGGGCAAGGCTGGGCAGGCATTGTCCACATGACCTTGTAGGTATGTATGCCTTAGAGTCCCCATCTCACAGAGGAGGGAGCAGGCTCCATGGGGATGGTGGGAGGAGCTCACTTGGTGAGTCTCCCCAACAGATGGGGAAACTGAGGCTTAGCAAGGCAATGTGACCTTCAGATGGCCCATAGCCATTCAACCTCTCCCTCCTCGGCCCAAGGCTCTGTGCTGTGTTCCCAGGAGGAGGACAAAATCAGCTGGCATCTTAAGTGGCTTTAATTTTTTATGTTAATTACAGAAATAATTCACATTTATTATTGAAAGATCAGAAAACTTAAGCAATAAAGTGAGGACAAAAACTAGAATCTGTACTCTTTGAAGTAACCCACTAACGTACCAGCGTATGTCCTTCCAGAGGACTTTTTCTTTTTTTTAAAACAAAGGACACGAAAACAAACTGCTCATGACAAGTTTCTTCACTGTCCTCTAAGGAAAGTTCGGTGTGTCCAACGCGCCCCCACGCTTTGTGAGTGCCGTCGCTGGGCTTCTCAGACCCCTCAGGCCGGCCCAGCATCTGCTACACGAGCCGCCCTGGTGGATTTTCTCCGTGCCCTGTGGCTGGACATCTAGGTTGTGCCTGATAGCTTTGCAGTAGGAGCGGTCCCCTGAAGAGCCGGCAGCGAGGTGTGGGGATTCTCTCCCGGAGGGTAAAATGACGCCAGGGCGGCTTTGCAGACAGGACGCAGGTTTGCGGAAGGCGGCGTCTGGGGGCGTGGAGGGCGCTCCGCCCCCTGGAAACTGCTTTGTGGTCCGAGGATGAGACGGGGAGGGGCTTTGCGGGGAGAGGGGTTCATTGTCGCTGGCTGGTACTGGAAGCCTTTAAGCTCCCGTGGGGGAGGTGAGCGGAGGCGGAGGCCAAGGAGGCCGTGTGCCTGTGCCCGGTGCTGGTGGTGACTGTTGGAGCCTGGGACCCTGCAGCCGCCCCTGCTTCCTGCAGAGCGGTCTGGGGTTCAGGTTGGAAGCTCACCCTGGTTTGGTGGTTTGCGGGGTGGGGAGCTGTCTCCGCCCAGCCCCATCCCCCTTCCAGCAGGGAGCAGGCGTGAGTCTGGTTTTGTCACTAGGTTCTAGTTCTGAGACAACTCCCCCCCCCCCCCCCCCCCCCCCCCGCTCGTGAGTGGACCCCTTCACTGCTGACACTCAAATGAGACGACAGGTGCCAGAGCTGTTTCAGCATTTCACTGTGGAAAAATTACATGTCTACAGGGGAAGACAGAACAGCGTGACCACCCCCGTATACCCATCGGCTAGCTGCCACCCTTTCCAGCTCTTGGCCAGCCTGGAGTCATCCCTGCTCCCACTTGCTGTCCCCTCCAGACCTATCACTTACTCTGTACAAATTGTAGTGTATATAGGGGCGCCTGAGTGGCTCAGTTGGTTGAATATGTGACTCTTGATTTTGGCTCAGGTTATGATCTCAGGGTTGGTGAGATCCCCACTTTGGGCTCTGTGCTGACCTTGTGGAGCCTGCTTGGGATTCTGTCTTTCTCTCCCTCTCTCTCTGCTGCTCCTCTGCTCATGTTCTCTCTCTCCCCAAATTAATAAATAAACAAACACCAAAGAAAATTTAAAGTTGTCATATATGTTACTACAAGATAAGGACTAGCCCCCCTCCCAGTATTATTACCACCCCTAAAACCTAGCAATAGTCTCTTAAGATTGTAAGTATCCATTCAAAGTTCAAATTTCCAATTGTTCTATACACATCAAATATATATTTTATTTTTTTTTAATTTCCTAATGTTTTTTCATTTTTGAGAGAGAGAGAGAGAGAGCATGAGCAGGGGAGGGGCAGAGAGAGAGGGAGATACAGAATCTGAAGCAGGCTCCAGGCTCCGAGTGTTCAGCATGGAGCCTGATGTGGGGCTTGAACCCATGAACCGTGAGATCATGACCTGAGCTGAAGTCAGACGCTTAACCGACCGAGCCACCCAGGTGCCCCTGTATTTTAGTTTTTAAAGATTTGAGTCCAAAAAATAAATAAATAAAAATAAAAAAATAAAAATTTGAGTCCAAATAAAGTCTATATAATGAGATTGCATGGTATTGTTCTCAAGTCTTCTTTCCTCTGTAGGATTGATACTCATTCATTCTCTCCTAGGTGCCATGTTGATTTTTTTTATTTTTTATTTTTTATCTATCTATCTATCTATCTATCTATCTATTTATTTATTTATTGAAGCAGAAGCTGGGTCCCTTTTCCTACAGTAGAGCTTCTATCATGTGTAACACGTTCCTTCTTCCTGTGAACCTCCTGGAAATATGTAGTTGGATCTGGAGGCTTGATCTAATTCAGTTTCGGTTTGCACAAGAGTACACTGGAGACAGAGGCAGGGTTGCAGACTTCTGCTGGGAGGTTTGCATCTCCTTTGTGATGCTGGCAGCCAATGACGCCCTGTGGCTTTAAGGTAGTAGCATTTTAAATTATAAACCTTTCCGTTTTCCACCTGTTTACAAGTGGGGCTGAGTTTGGCATTGGGGTAGTACTTCCAGCTCGGGATGTTGTTATATATTTTTTTATTCCTGTTTTTTTTCTTCATAGTAGTTTTACCTGGTACCTTTTAATAACATGGGTAGTTTCTTTTCTTTAGAGAAAATTGGAAAAAAGTCATAAATAAGACAGATCTGAAAATAAAACTGCTAAGTTCTGTCACTTGGTGATAACGCCCAAGATTTACGTACATCCTTCTAGATTTTCTTGTGTGCAAACAACTATATGCACGTCTGTGGTGTTGTTAAATGAGAGATGGCACCCGACGTGCGGGTCCGTGGGCTGGCGTTTTCCCGCTGCGGCATCACGGTGGTGACCCCCTTCCTGGGGACTGTAGCGGGGAGCATGGCCTTCCTCCCTGCCCCTTAGCAGTTCACAGCAGAGCCGGGCGTGGGGGAGGACAGGCGGCTGCTGGCGAGGCCCAGCTGCCAAGTTTTTCAAAGGAAATCAGGACTTTTGGTTGGCAGGGCGGTAGCTTTCACATCTGTTCTTTGAGGATTCTCTGCTGTTGCTCAACGCACTGTGACCCTGGCTGCCCCTTTCCTTCTCCAAAGCCCCGTCGCCCGAGTCTGGCAGGGGCTGGGGCCGTCAGGGTCGTGGGAGCCAGCCCCCTGGGCTCTGGTAGGCCGTGCCACCAACATGATGTGGTGTTGTTCATCTCTCCTTGTCCTGGCATTGGCCCTGTGACAGGCGGCAGATTTCTGCACAAGGAAGGACAGTGGTTGAGAGAGGCTGAGTTTAATAGCTAAGGTGCTGTTTACTTAGCACATGTGTTTATTTGGAGTGGCTTTGAGGCTCACCCCAAGTCGCCCCTCAGGACCACTGGTTACATCCTGTAACTTGTAACCAGTTGCATGACTTCAGCCTGCCCCATCTCCCCTGGAAACCCAGTTTCCTGCCTGTTGAGTGAAGGAGTGAGCAGAGCGTGTCCCTATGTTCCCAGCCTGGGAAAGAAAGGGATCCCAGCACATCCCTGAGCCCACAGCCAGGAAGAGATGAAGGCAGAGGGGCTGGAGGTGAGTCGATGCTTTGGAATGCACCCCCCCTCACCCCTGGCCCCGCCGAGTGTGAAAGATGATTCTGGGAGTAGGGTGAGTAATGGGGCCACAGGGCTGTGTCTGCTTCAGTGAGCCTGGAAGAGCTGGGGCCAGTAGACGGGCCTTCCCAGTGCTAAGCCAGCCTGCTCTGTCTTCCCAGGCAGGTGGGCAAAAGGGGACATACGCGCTGCTGGTGCCACAGAGGGGGTGCTGGGTTTCTGCTCTATGCTCTTGTTGGGAGAATCTGAGTGTGGATCAATTAGGCAGAAATGTCCCTGAGGGCCTTTGGAGTGCCTGGTGCTGGGGAGAGGTGCGTCTCATGGGAGAGAAGAGGTGATACTTGGTCGCTCCTGAGCAGGCAGGGACGCTGTGGCCACAGGGAATCATTCTACCTGTGACCGGAGCTGGAGGCTCTGCTTCCAAGGTGGCTCAGCCACAGGGCTGGCGGTGTGGGGCTGGCTGGAGGGAGGGGCCTCAGTTCCCTGCCGCAGAGCTGCTTGAGCGTCCTCACAACATGGTGTCTGGCTTGCCCCAGAGCCAGTGAGCCAAGAGGGGGCCAGGGTGGAAGCCACTGTGTCTTTCGTGACCTCAGAAGTCACGCGTTGTGATTTCTACACTCTTTTGTTGCTTCTGAAGGTAGTACAGGAGGGGCATGAACACTGAGTCGGCCTCGTTTGGAGGCTGCCTACCAGAGTGGCAGAGATGGCATGCATCTTGTTCCCACATAGTTCCAACGGAAGTCCCAGAACTGAATCTCATTGGGCCACTTCGATCAAGTTCCATGCCCATTCCTCACTGGACAGTGGTCCTGGGCCCACCCCTGAAGGGCTGGTTCCCCACAGGAACAAGGAGCTGTTACCAGAGTGGAAGTGGATGCTGCAGAAGGAGGGTAGCACTGTAAACCGTCTCTGGAGAGGCCCGTGGCACTGTGTGGCCCAAAGGCGGTAATGATGGGACACTGGCGAAGGCTTCCTGGAAGAGGTGACCTTTGTACTTGTCTTGGCAAGATGGGTGGCATTTTTATTTTTTTAATGTTTATTTAGTTTTGAGAGACAGAGAGAGAGTGTGAGCAGGGGAGGGGCACAGAGAGAGAGAAAGACACAGAATCTGAAGAGGCTCCAGGCTCTAAGCTGGAGGTCGGGCTCTAAGTCGGGCTCTAAGCCCGACGCGGGGCTCGAACTCACAAGCCGTGAGATCATGACCTGAGCCGAAGTCGGACGCTCAACCGACTGAGCCACCCAGGCGCCCCAATGGGTGGCATTTTTGACCATTTCATTTTGGCTGTGCCCTGGTGGTCTGAGTCAGGACATGAAAGAACGAGGTGTGGAATGTGGGCTCGGGGATGTGCTGGGATCCTTTTCTTTCCCAGGCTGGGAACATAGGGACACGCTCTGCTCACTCCTTCACTCAACAGGCAGGAAACTGGGTTTCCAGGGGAGAAGGGGCTGGCTGAAGTCATGCAACTGGTTACAAGTTACAGGATGGAGCTAGGGCCTTCTAACTCCTAATCAGGGAGAATGGAAAGATGAGTTGTAGGGGGTCAGGAGGAGGAGCCAGGACTTGACTCAGGAGGCACAGAGAAGCCACGGAAGGCCTCTGACCAGGGCAGGCATGCAGTGGAGTGGGATCTGGGGTTTGGAACTGAAAGAACACCCTCTGGCCTCCCTCCGCTTCTGACTTTAACTTAGCGCTTACTATGTGCCTTATACGCATTTCTCACATAAGCCTCCCAGCCTTCTGAGGAGTTGGGTGACTTTACAGGTGGGTTCCTGGGCTGCCAAGGTTGCTCAGGGGGTCTCTGACTCTGTTGCTCTGAAGCTTCTTCATCCCGCATCCGTGGGACAAGAGGCTGGCTTGGTAAATCGCCAGCCTGGTTGCTCAGACCCCTTTCCGGGTATGGTGAGCCCCCTGACTTTAGGGGAAGGAAAAAGTATTTCCCTGCTCACACCCCCTCCCAGAAGCCTACCTGGAGTCCGAAATGCGATGGGTGCTATGGGGTTTCTTCCCGAGGGAGGGGCTTGTCATCTGGTGTCAAACGAGGCCAAGCTGTTGGCTCCGGGCTCTGCATTATTTGTCCTTTGGCCGCCTGACAGCCCTGTCTGCCTTGTTTTTGCTACGGTGTTACGCCCTCTTGCCCACTGTTTCGTGGCCTTGCCACTTTCTACAGCCTGTGGCTCCCAGGTGGCTGAGGTCTCTCCACCCTGAGCTCCGGACCACATATCTTGTCTTTATGGGTGGTTGTCCCAGACCTTTGGGCAAGCCGTTGTGGGCATGTCTCAGCCTGGGGGTTTGGCTGATGGGGGCTGTGTCCAAGTCACATTTGTGTCCGCAGCACCAGAGAGGGGTCCTGCCCATGGGGAGGAGGGCAGGTGTTCCTGAGAGGAACAGAAGAGGGTCGGGGCCATGCCTGCGCCCTGGCACCTGGAGTGAACAGAAACCAGTTCCTGGGCTGATGCTGAGAAAGCCTGAGCTTGCCCCTCCTTTGGGGGAGTTTGTTCGGCAAGTTTAGGAGCGCTGAGTACCAGGGCTTAGAGGTCTCTGGTGAGGGTACCCACTGAGGAGGGGGTAGTGGGGCTTGGAGTAGCCTGTCCTCAGGGAAGCCTTTCTTTGGCCCCAGGATGGTCACGGGTGAGTGTTTGACCACAGAGTCAGATAGACCTGAGTTTGAATCCTGGCTGTGCCTTTTGTTAGCTGTGTGTGCTTGGGCAAGTGAGTGGCGTCTCTGAGCCTCAGTTTCCTGCTCTGTAGAAGGGGCATAATAGCAGGACCTTCCTCATGGAGCTGATGGGCAGTTATGTGAGGCCGTCCCCAATGCCAGCACACAGTCAGTGTCTAAATGCTGGTCATAAAGCACATTAGCTTGTGTGCACAGATCCTGTCTGCCAGGACCTTGAAGTCTGTCTGAGGGCTGGGGTGTCAGGTGCCCAGTGGCCAGGGTTGGGGATGTAGCAGGTTGGAAGGGAAGGGTCTGACCACTGCCTCCTCTGAGAAGGGAGCTGAAAGGGGGGTCTGGGGAGGGTGGGAGTGTGAGCTGGGAAAATCGGGCTCTGTTCTCCACTTTGTTACCAAACAGTAGGTTCTGCTGTCAGGATAAAAGGTAGAAAGTGATCCCAGGCCCCCAGGTCACATGCTCAGCAGGTGACTGAGGACCAGCAGTGCCTTCTTCCTCTGTCTTGGGAGGCTTCCGCTCCCTGCTTCCCAGCCCTTCATAACTGCCGCCTCACAGCTGAGCACCACATGATCCCAGTGGGGGAAACTGAGGGCTGGCAAAGCAGAAGGGGCTTGATTCCTGGCATCCTGGGGCCCAGGGCTGTTGGGATTCTTTGGGGGCTCGAGCTGCTTGGAATAGGGGCTCCAGGCATGGGGGCAGCTGGGAGATGGAAAGGCAGCAGATGAGGCTGGAGACCTTTGGCCTCTCAGAGACGGATGAAGCCCCCTCACTAGGTGGGTGGGGAAACTGAGGCTCACGGCCTGTCTGTGAGTGGCAGAACCAGCACGAGGCTCTGTGCCAGGCTGCTCTCTCACTTTTAATGCTCATCAAGGATGCATTTGCTCCTGGCCTCCAGCCGTCGTCTCGGGCCTTCTAACGGAGGCTTGGTGCTCGTTTTATTTTCACTTGTTGAAAATTGTTCCAGCTTAAAGCTTCCAATTTCCATGAAGTCATTGGAGCCAGGAGCCTGGCCCGATGCCTCCCCCCACTTGTGTTGAGGGCCCCGCTGCAGCTGGGAGCGGGCCCCCCCACCCCACCCCCCCCCTTACAGCCCCGGAGGCGCTGAGCTGAGGGTTCGGCTGTAGCTTTTGTGAGGCGGCTGCTGCGGAGCAGGAAGTTGTGGGTCCCAGATGCGACTTGCTCTCGTTAGGTAGCCGGGCGAAGTCGGCCTCGCATGTGTGAGCCTGGACGCGGGCCGAGAAGGGGCGGGCGAGGGACGGCCCACCTCCACGCCGGCTCCTCAGACCCTGGCCCGGCCGTCCAGGGGCCCCGGAGGAGAGCCAGGTAAAGCGGGCTGTGGGGACGGGGCGCCATCTGTCCCAGCGGCCCCGGGCTGGGCGGGGGCCGGACAGGGTCTGGGCCGCGGGAGGTGGGGCGGCTCCCGGACACAGGACCAGAGACCGCTGGTCATGGGCTTTGCCCAGCTTGACGAGGAGGTGCCATCATGACCGCGGGGCGGGGTGGGGAGGGGTCTGGGAACCGTGGACTTGCAGATGCCCGCTCTGCCTTTCAGGGTTGTAATTTCACACTTACAAACCCGCTTCTCTGTTCTCAGTGACGGAAGGATCGTCGGGGGAAGGGCAATCGAACTTCTTTTGTGAAGTAAAAATGAATATCCCTCAGACAAACTCTGAAAGTGCTACATGCCCCAGAGACAGAGAAGCAAGATTTCCCGGGAAGTGGAAGGGTCTCCCTTTCCCTCCAGCCCCTCCCAGTCTAAGGCCCCCGGGGACCAGTGTGCACCACTGGGACTAGGTCCTTCTGGATCATTCTGTGTGCTCCTCCAAACACATGTACACAGGGCAGATCAGGTGCTTCGCTTCTGTGTCACTACCTGGGGTTCAGGGCAGCTGACACTGGGCGCTTCCTCTCTGGCCAGCGCTTGGGGGAGGGGAGCGGAGGGGTGAGGAAAGCAGAGGGCTGGGCTGGGCCTCCATGCACGGGGCCCCTGGCCCCGAGGCCTGGCCGGAGTCCAGGCGGGCTCTGCTCCGATGTCTGTGTGGCCGTGGGCTGTCTGCCACAGACATGCGGGTGGACGGCCTGAGGGTGGCCGCCTAGAGAGTGACTAGGCCAGCTTTTCTCAGACGGGGGCCCTGCGGTGGTTTTAGGCCGTATGTGGATGAACATGCTTAAAATTTGTTAGGTATCTATTTTAATGTGTTTTAGGAAAAGGGAAAAAAAAACACATCCTATAAATAGGACCTTGGATCTGTGACTTCATGATGTCCCTTTGCCTGGGACAAAGCTAAAGAAGATACGGAAACGAGAAGTGAGCAGACTTAAGAGGAAGTGTGAAGTGACCGGCTCGGCCGGATGTGCATGTGTCCGCGGAATTGAAAGTCTGGGAGGGTTTCTTCTGGGAGGGTCTGTTCCTAACCAAGCTGTGGGTCTCCCCACCTCCAGGTTAGGGGCCTTCTGGGGCTTTCCTGTGGCTTCTGATGTGAGGTGTGGGTGCAGAGGAGGGGAGGCTGTCAGATTGTTCCGGATTCTGGGCCCTCAGAAGGGAAGGTGTGAACTGTGTGGGGGAAGAGCCTCCTGTAAGGTTTTAGTGAAAAGAAGTGGCCGTTTACTGGCAGCCGTTTTCTGGGGGCTGGGAGGGGAGGGGTGGCCTCGAAGGGCCCCTTTGCCAGGAGTGGGTCTCAAGAGAGGAGGTCTTCCTGTGGGTCCTACGGCAATGGGGGCTGGTGCAGGGAGGGCCTAGGCAGTGAGCGGTGGGAAGGAAGGGGCAGGAGCAGGGCTTCTAAATAGGCCAAAGGTGCTTTTCAGGAGGAGATACCGGTCAGATTTGATGTGGTTGTGAGAACATGCACCCCCCTTTACCGTTTATAACTCTTGGTTTAACCCATTTCCTGCTCCCCTCACCTCTACCCTGTGGTAGGTGCCTTTTGCCCCCCAGTTTGCAGAGGAGAAGACAGAGGCCCAGAGGGGCACTTTCTTGTCCCGGGTCACACAGCGAGTCAGTCCCCAGGGCTGTCCAGGTGTATACACTGCCTGTCACGGAGAGCCGCCATGTCTGAGGCCTGTAGGGGGTCAGGGCACAGTGCCCCTTCTTTGGAGAGGCTGCGTGGGGCAAAGCTGAGCAGGGGCTCTGGGTGGCTTTGAAGAGTTAGTAGGACATGATCCTCACCGTGGGGAAGGAGGAATCAGGTTCCTCTGAGTTGGGTCCCCCACCCTGCAGGCCTGGCCTGACCCTTGTCTGCACCCACTGCAAGGTGGCGGGGGCTGGGTCAGGGCTCCCTTGCCGCTGGGCTGTGCCTCCTGGGTCATGTGCTGGGGTCCTGCTTCAGCTGGCGGTAGATGATCTGACCCTTTGGATTTTCCATGACTTGCCATCCTCCCATACTGGAGGTCATCAAGAGGTGATGGGTGGCCCATCCCTCAGTGTCCTTGACCTCTCTCCTGTCCTGGAGGAAGGGGGTGTGGGGCGCATTGACAGTCCGCTGGTGGCAACTTTCCATCTTCCAGGGCCTGGGCAGAGGGCAGTGCTTCACCCAGCTGGGACTGTTCTGGGGCTGCTGAGGGAGTAGGCAGAGCGGGTCACGCTGGACGCTCGAGTGGGAGTGGCTGATTCCAGCCTTGCGTGGGGTCGGGTCTCAGGGATGGGAGGGAAGCGTGGGTGGTGGGCCTGTTAGGCATTTCGTGTGCTTGAAGAGACCTGCGTAGCTACGAGCTGGGAGTTAGTTTGGCTCAGTGAATGAGACCATCACATCTGAACAGCCAGAGAAGCCAGGGGTCTTCTGGAGGTCCTTGGATCCAGCCCCCTGCCTCTGGGCCCCACTTTGCCTGTTTCCAGCAGCATGTGAGGTGAGCCCGGTGATTTGAGCCAGTTTCTTGCATCTGTAAGTTGTGTCTCTCGTGGTTCCCGCTCAGGCGGTTATAGGCTTAAACAAGGGGGGACATGTTGCACCTGGTGCAGGAGAGCCCTGGCTCCGGGGGAGGTGTGATCGCTGTCATGTAGCTGTGTTGGGGGCTCTCCTCTGCCTGTCCTGTTTCAGGTGGGAGAGGCCTCCCTGGTAGCCTGCAGCCCTTGGGCTAACTGCTGTCTCACAGTCCCTCAGTCCCCTCCTCTATGAGGTGGCAGTGCCCAGGCAGGTTGCTGGGGGACTGGAATATACATGAAAAACTCTGCCCAGCCGTCTGAGACCAGCACACCCATGTCTGGGGTTTCCCTGGCGGCCTGTGTGTATTGAGTGCTGCCAGCCTGCTCCCCCGCCCGGTGGCCCTCCAGCTCTGCCCCTGCCCTGGCTTGCAGTCTCCACTCACCCACAGGGCTCTTCCAGCCCCCACCCCCCAGGGAGGGTGGCAGGGCGCCCACCCAGCAACTGTCGGCATCTGGCTCGACCTGCCGCTGCCCACGGAGTTCACAACCGGCCACATCATGCCTGGGGTGTTGCCAGATCCTGGGTGCAGACCTGGGCTGAAGCACCTTCCACTCCCTGATGTTCCCCTGGAAGCCCCCTAGGCGCTGGGGTGAGGTAGGACGAGACTTGGGTCAGAGGTGGGCTCAGTTCCTCTTTGGTGACCCTTCTCCCCATGATACTAGGTCATCCTTTCTCCCACCATCTGCTGATCACGTTGACAGATAGGGCATTGCCTGAGCACCAGCCAAGTGCTGTATGGGAGGGGAAACCGACAGTCCAGATGGGGTAGGATGGCCGACCCTGAGCCCTGGAGAAGGGGTTTGTGGGCTTCCTGGGTTCCTCCGATGCACACACTTGGCCAGTTTCTCCTGTCTGGTGTCACATCTGAACCCCTTCTCCTGGCTTCTGGGGTCCTCTGGTCCCAGCCCACCGTGCTGGTCCAGTCCCACCTCTCGTGGCCTCTCGTGCACTCCGGGGTCAGCACGCTGCTTGCCTCTCTCTTGCCCTTTGTCCACGCAGCCCCTCTGCTCAGGGCTTCCCTACCTCATACCCCATCCTGGCCCGTGTCACCCATGTGGAGGCCCCCTCCTCGGGGTCTTCAAGCTCGGGGGCTGAGGAGGCTCGAGTGGTCTGCTCTGGAGTCAGTCGCCTGGCAGCTTTCCCTCTGCCCGGGCTCTGTGAAAATCCCCCCGTCGGTGCCGGTGTCAGGGGAAACCGGGGGCACCCTCCTCTGTCCGTTCTCCCTGTTATTCCCCTGTGTGTACCCCTCCCTACAGCAACCACTGGAAGCATTTACCTGTGACTGTGCCCAAAGGAAAAGAAACAAATTGAGGTCTTTGCCGCGGGTACCCCAGTTCTCAGACATGTACCTGGCCCCCCAGGGTTACCTCCTCCCGCTTCTTCCTGGACGGAAGTACTCATGGCCCAGGGAGGAGCTTGTGTCCTCCTGGGGTTGCAGCACAGCAGGCCTGGCTTCTAGGGAACAGGAGGCCCCCAGGGGATGCATGTAGTAGGCAGTGCCACCAACCACCTCTTAGGACCCAGAATATGCTGGTGGGGACCTCTTTGTCTTCTAGGATTCGGCCCTTGCCGTCCCCTGCAGGGACCTTTCCTGCCCCTGGTTAGTGGCTCAGTCTCCCTGCTTCTGGGACCAGCTGACTTGGGTGGATGGCTCCTGGTGTCATTGGCTGGCTGAGCAGGGAGAGGCCCAGGAGCATGGGGCACAGCCCCTCCCTGCACAGATGGGAAAACAGCCCCAACGGGCTTCACAGCTTTGGGGCTGGTGTGCATTTTCCTGATCAGAGCTCTGTTGGAGGCACGGTTTCCTCAGGCCTCATTAAGTGGTGGGAATGTGGACGAGGGGCCACCTGTCTCCCCCTCCTAGCCTCAGCCTCCCCATCTTTGCAGTAGGCAGGCTGCCCCCCCTCCTGCACATCCCCTGCCAGTGTGTGCCAGGGTCATTCTGGCTCTGCCAGTCCCTGCTCCCGGCCTCCCACACCTGTCTCCCTCGGGCCCCATCTGGCTCGGGGAGGAGGAGCCCTTTGAAGTCAGCTGGAGGCACTGCTTTAATGGGGGACCCAGACTAATGGGGAGGCATCCTCTTTTGAAACACCCAGACTCCCTGGAGCCACCATTGAGGCCCCCCGGGGAGGGGGTGCCTTAGCACCAGGTAGTGCCCAGAGCAGGGACCAGCACTTCTGCATCCTTTGTCTGGCCCTGCTTTCTGGGCAGGGGAGCAAGGAAGGGCTACCTTTGGGGGGGGGGTGTCAGGACCCCCGGGATTTATAGGGTGTTTCCCAGTGCCTGTTGATATCAATCAAGGTTTCTCAGGCTGCCCGCCCCTCCCCCCGCCCCAACTTGTGTTTGGAGCCACTGGGGTGACCCCACCTGATGGCAGACCCTGTGTACTAGCCTCTCTGTGAAGTCCCTGAGCATTAGGTACCATTACCAGCCCATTCTTTGAGTGAGGAAACAGGCCCAGAGAGGTTAATGAATGTGCCCGTGGTCACACAGCGCCTCTGATGTTTGGTCCCTGAGGCTTTCCTGCCTTCTTGACTCCTCAGCCCCAGGCTGCTCCTTGCCCATCCTAGCATTTCTCTTCCTCATGTGGCTCATTTATTACATTTGTCTCCTCTTCCCCGACAACACACGCTCTCCAAGGGACCTTGCTTATCATGGCCTTAGCCTGTCACCTGGTACCTGGAGTGGGCAGGGGCTCAGTGAGCACTTGTTGGATGGAGGAGCATGGGCACCATGGCGGTGGGGGGTGGGGCGGGGGGGTGCTTTCCTGTCGTTGAAGTAACACAAGTTTGGCCCCCTTAAGTGTGTGAAGTTTCTGGATTTAGGAGGAGTTTTTATAGCCATGAGGTCATTTCACGGCCAGAATAAACTGGCAAGCTCCCCACTGCTCAGGTGAGAAACCCAGGCTGAGAGGCAGGTGACCTGCCCGAGCTCATGCAGATGGGGACAGGGACCCCGGGGTTGGGACCAACCCCCAGTGCCTGCTCAGCATGAGCTGTATTTGTCTCAGTCTGTGGGGCTTGGGTTTAAGTGTCCCCTGTGTACCAGGCAGGTGTCAGATTTTGGAAGCTGAGCAATGAGTAGCCAGACATCAGCCTTGGGGGAGGCATCAGGTAGCCGGGCAGTGACAGGCCAGGTGTCCTGTGTTTCGACACAGGCACTGGGAAGGGAGAGCCAGGCACTGAATCCAGATTAGGAGGGAATTGGGCAGCCCTCCTGTGGAAGGTGGTGGCTGGGCCTGGCTCTGAAGGGTTGGGCAGGAGTTTGCCGGGCAGAGGGAGTTTTCGGGGTGGGGAGGTAGGCTGTGCTTTTAAGCGTCCAGAGCCTGGAGAAAAGAGGGTGGGGCTTGTTTGGGGAACTGAAATAAGTCAAACTGTGCAGTCTCGAAGAAGGCCTCTGGAAGCCCCGGAGGAGGTTTTTGGCCAGAGGGTGAGCACAACTGGGCTTGGTGTTCTTGGGGACCCAGACAGGTGCAAGAAGCTCTGGCAGGCTATCCCAAGGAGAAGCTTGTGTTTAGGGGTGCATGGGGCTGCTGTGGACTGGGGATCCATCACAGCGGCTTCCTGTACCTAGCCAGAGCCTGGCTCTGGAAGGCAGGAGTTTGTGGCAGGAAGGAGTAAGTAACCAGGAATGGGGGGTCTAGCTCTAGGGACAACTGAGCTGTAGGGAGGGTCTCCTGAGCCCCCCGTGTGGGTGTAGTTACAGAGGCCAGGCTGTGGTTTGGGGGTAAGGGAGGTCGGCTAGGCCTGCTTCCCCTGCAGAAGGGCTCCTCCAGGCTCTGGGCTGGGCTTTCACCAGGCAACCCCCCCTGCCCATCACGTGCCCCCTTGGCCTCGCTCAGGTACTCAGGAAGCCTTGAGGAAGTGGGATCTCAGCACTTTGGGTTAGAGCCGGGCACTCTGCTGTCTGGTGCTGTGGGAGCCACATGGCGGGGGGAGGGTCTGTGGATGAAGCAGTGGCTTCGGGGGCCCAGACTAGACAGTGATGTCTCGTTGGGCTCCATGGATGGCTGGGGGAGGCCATGGCCCCTCCAGCATGGCCTGCTGAGTTCTGGGCAAGGATGTCTTACTGTCTGGTTTTCCCACTGACCTCTCTGTGGCCAGCTTGCTAGTCTGAGTGGGACCGGACCAGAGTGGGTAAAGGCTCCCACTCTAGCTTGGGTCTCCTGACATTCGGCCCAGGGCTCTGTCCCCTGCACTGCTTTGCCTCTGGCTGGTGGGCTACTTCCCTGCATTGCCTGAGAGAGGCAGGAAGTGTAGCCAAGAGACGCAGGAGGGTCTTTTCCTGGTTGGTATTTAGAGCACTTTCTTGCTTTCTCAATTCCGCAGGGCAGATTGCTCCCCAACTTAAAACTGCCTGAGGGAGGCCGCTGTGCATCCAGGCCTTCTTCCCATCTTCCCTTCACCCCTACCCCAGAGGCCAAGCTTAGGGCTCGTCCCCTGGCCCACAAGCAGTTGCACTGGCTTGTCCTTCCCTTGTGTGTCCATCCAGCCCAACCCAGGGTTGGGTAGAGGTGGGAGAGCGGGGCCCCCAGCCAGAGGGAGCTCCCCAGGCTGTCAGGAGAGGGGAAGATAGTTGGCTCTCTGGGCCACAGCTGCCCAGTGAGGAGCTCTGAGCTATCTTCGAGACTCCACAGTCAGCATTTCCCAAAAGGAGTTCATTGGAAATTAATTCAAAAAAGAGTCCCTTGAACCAAACAGACCGGGGAATGTTTAGCTGTGTTTAACTCAGCAGGTTTCTTTTCTGCCGGACTTCTCAGAGCCTTTAATTGCTAATGTATACAGGGACTCTTTAAAGGAGGAGGAGGAGAATGTCAAGCCCTGCACTGCCTGTGACCAGAGTCCAGTGTGGGTGGGGCTGGCCATGTGTGTGTAGCTCTTCGTGGCTCTGCTGGTGGGCAGCACGCCTCAGGAAATGTAGATGGAGGGTTAAGAAAGAGCTGGAGCCTTGGAGTAGGGCAGGTCTGGGTTTGAATTCCAGCTCTCTGAAAATCCCTGCTTTTCAGCCAGGGGGCTTTGAACAAGTAGGTTAGGATTCCAGAGTCAGCCCCCAGCTGGAAAGAGAGTGAGAGCAGCTCCACCCACACCCCCACCCCCACCCCGGGGTGGGTGGGGGGATGGGCTGCGGGGGGATGGGCTGCGTGGGCCTTGCCCCTGCCTGTTCCTGACAGGCGCTCACCGCTCACCGAGGTGGAGGTTCTCAGACGAGGGAGGCCAGGGAGGCCAGAGGCCACTGGGAGTCTCTCTAGTTGGGTTCCGAGGTTGCAGAGCCTGTCCTGAGGGCAGGTGTTCTGCTTTCTCTCCTTGAAGCAGGCCTGCAAGGCTTGGGGTGGGGTCACCATGCTGCCTGGGATGCCAGATGGCAGTTCTCTCTGACACTGTCCACCTCCCCTAGGGCCCAGGTTGGGGGGCTGGACGGCCTCTCTGTCCAGGCCCCGCCAGGCACCCCACGGGGGCGTCAGCCCCTGTTGCTGCTCAGGGCCCCAGGTAGCAATTTTTAGGTGCTGACCACTTTTAGGCTAGGCCACTCCCAGGGCAGAGTAGGGGGCCGGAGCTCACGACTGGGTCATCGGGGACGGGAAGGGGCAGGTGCCCCGCTCCCTGCCTTCCAGACCCCACAGCCCTTTCTGCCAACTTGGTAATATTTGTTATCTCGACTTGGGTACTTTGTGTCGGGTGGAGCCTCGACACCCTGCCTGCCTTACCCCCATTGAATCCTCTCAAAGCCCTGCAGGGTCAGAACTTAGTCTCCCTTTTTTCAAATGAGGAAACTGAGGCACAGAGATGAGAAGTAACTCTCCGGGGTGTGCAACTGACACTTGATGGGCCTGAGACGGATGTCTGTCTGTCTGTCTGCCTTCCTTCCTTCCTTCCTTTATTTTTTTTAAAACAAGTTCTATTTAAGTTTATTTATTTTGAGAGACAGAGCGAGCATGAGCAGAGGAGGGGCAGACAGGGAGAGGGAGAGAGAGAATCCCAGGTAGGCTCCGTGTTGAACAGTGAGATTGTGACCTGAGCCGAAATCGACTGAGCCACCCAGGTGCCCGGTAAACAGGTCCTATTTTTTTTATGTATTTGCATACATACTTATATATGTAGATCCACACACCCCCATGCCAATAAAGATGCCAGGAACGTGTCTTTCCATGTTTGTATATGCGTCCCTTTAATTATCAGTCACCTTCTGTTGCCCTTGAATTTTTCTAATAGAGTCTTTATTTTTTAGTTTATTTTTTTAAGTTTATTTGTGTTTTTAGTAGTCTCTACACCCAACGTGGGGCTTGAACTCACAACCCCAAGATCAAGAGTTGCACACTCTTCCAACTGAGCCAGCCAGGTGCCTCACGTGTTTAGTTTATTTTTAAAACCACTTTATTGAGGTATGATTGACATAGAAAAAGCTGTGCATATTTAATATATGCAGCCGATAAGCTGAAGATAAGTGTTCCCCTCTGAAACCGTCATGGCAATCTATGTCATAAACGTATTCCTCACTCCCGAAAGTTTCTTTTTGCCCCCTTTATTATTATTATTGTTATTATTACTCCTAGTAGTAATAATCGTAGTAGTGTGATAAGAACCCTCAACGTAAGGTCTGCCCTCGTGGAAAAATTTGAAGCATACAATATAGTATTGTTGGCTGTAGGCACTATGTATACAGTAGATCTTGCATCTTGTATTAAGAACTTTTAAAAAAATGTTTTTTTTTTAAATTTTTTTTTTCAACGTTTATTTATTTTTTGGGACAGAGAGAGACAGAGCATGAATGGGGGAGGGGCAGAGAGAGAGGGAGACACAGAATCGGAAACAGGCTCCAGGCTCTGAGCCATCAGCCCAGAGCCTGACGCGGGGCTCGAACTCACGGACCACGAGATCGTGACCTGGTTGAAGTCGGACACTTAGCCGACTGCGCCACCCAGGCGCCCCTGTTTGTTTATTTTAGAGAGAGTGAGCGAGCGTGAGGGCAGGGAAAGGGCAGAGAGAGAGGAAGACAGAAAGAATCCCAGGCAGGCTCTGCACTGTCTGTGGAGACCCCAACGTGGGGCTTGAACCCACGATCTGTGAGATCGTGACCTGAGCTAAAACCAAGAGTCAGATGCTTAACCAACTGAGCCACCCAGGCACCCCAAGAACTTCTGTTTTTGTTTGTTTGTTTGTTTTTAATATTTATTTTTGAGAGACAGACAGAAAGAGAGTGAGGGGAGGGCCAGAGAGAGGGACACAGAGGATCCAAAGTGGGCTCTACATTGACAGCAGAGAACCTGATGTGGGGCTCGAACTCACGAACCGTGAGGTCATGACCTGAGCCAAAGTCGGATGACTGACTGATCCACGCGCTCCCCAAGAACTTCCTTTTAATTGCACAAGCTGCATTACGACGATAGAAACAAACTGAAGGTTCACTCATTCCACCAAAGCATCAGTTTTGGTTATCCTGTATCCTGGTTTAGGCATTACCCATTCCAGACACTGCTGTTGCCATGTGGATTTTTCACAGAACACCCTGGGACAGCTCAGTTCACACCGCTGCACCCTTTTGACGGCTGCATAGTATTCCACAGGAAGGGTGCGTTGTGATTTATTTCACTATCTCCTAACTGGCAGACACACCATCTTCTTTTGTTATTGTAATGCTGCAACAATAATCTTGTACATGTGTCATTTTACATCTGTGAAAGTGTTTGTAAGGTAAATTACTTGAAGGTAAATTACTTTGCTACATCAAAGGTTTGTGTGTGCAGGAGTGATTTTGTTACATACGACTAAATCGCCAGCCCCACCCCGGGGGTTATGCTGAATCACTCCTGCCAAGGCTGTGTGACTGCCTGTTGTGTTGCATATAAATGCTTTGATCTTTGCCAATTGGATAGGTAAAAATGATTTTCCGTAGTAGTTTTAATTTGTGTGTGTTTTTTTTTTTTTTTTTATTACGGGTGAGGTTAGCTTCTTCCTAAATGTTTAACAGCCATTTGTATTGCCTTTCTGTGCACTTTCTATCCATACCCTTCTCCCATTTTTTTTTTTTTAATTGGATGATTGGTCTTTTTCTTTTTGATCTGTGGGAACTTTTTACATATGAGAGAGGTTAGCTCCTTATGATAAGAGTTGTAAATATTTCCCCAATTTCTCATTTATCTTTTGATTTTGCTATTAATAGCTTAAGAGAGAGAGATAGAGTGTGAGCAGGGGAGGGAAAGAGAGAGAGGGAGACACAGAATCTGAAACAGGCTCCAGGCTCTGAGCTGTGAGCACAGAGCCTGATGCAGGGCTTGAATTTGGGAACAGTGAGATCATGAGCTGAGCTGAAGCCAGATGCTTGACCGACCGAGCCACCCAGGCACCCCTAATGTAGTAGATTTTTAATAAGTTTATTTACTTATTTGTTTTTAAGTAAGCTCTATGCCCAGAGTGGGCTCAAACCTGCAACCCTGAGATCAAGAGTGGCATGCTGGTCTGACTGAGCCAGCCAGGCACCCCTGGAGTAGTTTTTTTAAATGTAATGGGAGTTGATTAGTCTTTTCTGTGTCAGGTCAGAAAGGACTGACCCACTACAGCATTGTATGAACATTCTTTCATGGTTTCTTGCTCTCTTTGGAAATCATCTTGGTATAAATTATGACTCCAGCTTGTCCTCTCTCCTCTGGGCTCTGCTGTCTCTTTAAACAGGATACTGGCAGGGTAGTTACATCCTTCTTGCTCACTCCAGTTCAGTGGTTACTCTGGGGTATATCTATGGCTTTGTGAAATGGATCCCGTCCCCTATCTCCCAACCCCGTTCATGCCTCCTCACCACTGGCTGTCTGGGTGGGGCCCTGGGCAAAGTGTGAAGTCAGTGGCTAGACCTCTGTCCTGCCAGCCTGGGCAGGACTGGCACCTGGTAAGGTGCCTGTAGACTAGCCCTTTCTGTCCTTCCTTATCAAGGGGAAAGAGGTCAGAAATGTGTTGAATGGGGGCATGAAAGTGTGTTCATTTTATTTTATTTTATTTATTAAAAAATGTTTTAAGTTTATTCTGAGAGAGAGAGAGAGAGAGAGAGAGAGAGAGAGAATGAATTCCAAGTAGGCTCTGCACGGTCATCGCAGAGCCTGATGTGGGGCTCGAACTCATGAACCCTAAGATTATGACCTGAGCCAAAACCAAGAGTTGAATGACTGAGCCACCCAGGTGCCCCCAAAGTGTGTTCATTTTAAGGAGGGAGCTTCGTGAGGGCAGTGCTTAACTTTAGGAATCAATCACTGACGGTGGGATTTCAAGCAAGAGCCAGGGAGAATGTTCTTTCCGGCAATCCTTGGTTGATCCATTAGTTAGTTAATAAGCACTGTTGCATGGACCCCCCACTCTGTACGGACACCTGGGAGAGGCCAGCACTGAGGTCTCTGCCTTCGGGGAACTTTTGCCTGGAGCATAGTTTCCTCTTGGCATCTGGCCTGGTGCCAGGCACATAGAAGGTGCTAGTATACGTCCATTAAAAGAATGAATGCATGGATCTCTCTCAAGGTGAATGAATAAACGAATGAATGAATGAATGAATGAATGAATGAATGGACGATTTTTCCCCAGGCAGTTACTAACCATCATTTGAATTGGCATAGGAGATAGCAAAATTCATTTCTTATCCCTGCCAGCTGGAGCCTGGGAGGTAAGGGGTGAATGAGGCATTTGTATTTTAAAGGAGACACTGACTATGCTGAGACTTAATCCACAGGAGAAGTGGCAGGGAGGATTTCAGGTACAAAGAATAATCCCTACCCCACCCCTAGAATAAGCCCTCTGGGGCCAGGTGACAACACCCAGGCTGTCCCCTTAGGCTTGTTGTCGTTTTATGATTCAGACTCCACGCCCAGCCCAGCCCAGCTCCGGGTCTCAGAGGTCTGACAGAACCATTCCTTTGCAAGAAGGAAAACTGAGGCCCAGATGGGGCAAGGGACTTGCCCAGGGTTACAGAGCAGGTTGGTGGCAGAGCTGGACTTTCTGGATCTGAGACTGATGGGTAGCCCGTGGACCCTGGGAGCTAGTGTAAAGTCAGCCTGGGGGTCCTGGGGAAGCGTGATGGGGAGCAGGGCTGGCTGGAGGGCTCACATCACTGGGCACTTTGGCTTTTGCCCCTGCTTCGTGGCCTTGTAGGCTGTCACCAGGAGGTGGCAAGATGAACTAGAAGGTTTGTGGGGGGACCCTGCCTGCTTCATGCCTCTGTCTCTTCTATTTGGACTCCATGGGCTTCCTCAGCTCTGGAAACAGCCTTCTTTCTGGGCTCATTGGCTATTTTGTCCTCGCAAACAGCCTGTTGGCCATCATGACCTGCACCTCACTTTTCCCCACGACTTGGGTATCAGCACCCGAGTTTACCGATGAGGAGGACTGAGGCTCAGAGTGTGAGCGACTGGAACGTATGGCCATGGGAGCAGAGCTGGGGTTTGAACCTGTGCTTCCTCCACCAGCACTTCCCATTCTCAGGGACACACTTCCTTCATGTTCTCACCTCCTTCTATTTTATTTTTACTTTTTTAATGTTTATTTATTTTTGAGAGAGAGAGAGGGAGAGAGAGAGAGAGAGAGACACCAAGTGCAAGTGGGAGAGGGGCAGAGAGAGAGGGAGACACAGAATCCAAAGACAGAATCCGAAGCAGGCTCCAGGCTCCGAGCTGTCAGTACAGAGCCTGATGAGGGGCTCAAACTCGTGAACCGTGAGATCATGACCTGAGCTGAAGGCAGACACTGAACCGACTGAGCCACCCAGGTGCCCCTCACCTCCTTCTGCCCTGATGGGCTCTCCCTCCTTCTTCCAAAGCTGCCCTGTTTGCTTTCCCCTGCCTTTTCTGCCTGGTTCAAGATTCCAGCTGGTTGGTTCATCCGTGGGTCCATCGATCCATCTGTCTGTCCTTCCGTCTGGTCTACATGCAATGACCAGGGCCCAGCTGCAGGATGTAGACACAGATCCTACCACGACAGACCCTGCCTCACCTTGGTGAGGCAGGTGCTGGGATGTCTGACAGATGGGACCGTTGGCAGGACTCTGGGAAGGCCTGGGAGAGACCTGCGTGGGGAGAGAGGTCAGGCCCTGCGTGAGCAAAGGTGTGGAGAGGGAGAGGCCTGAGGGCTGCTCGGCTCTGGTGTTGGTGGAGGGGAGGGCGTGCATGGCAGTCAGGCTGAAATCCCTCTGTCCCATGAGGTTTCTTGGGTGGTGCCCCTTTATGCCGGGACTTTGCCAGGCAGAGCCCCTCTGGGTCCCCTTCACAAAACTCTGGGTCTCCTGAGGGAGATGCCCTAACATGAGACCCCCCCCCCCCCGCCCCCAGCAAATAAAAATCTGCTTGTGACACAGCCCGTGGAGCAAGCTGGTGCTGGGCTAGCCGAGGAGGCTAAGGCTGTGTCTGTGGGTTCTGGGCTGCAGCATCATGGACCCCAGGCTGGGTTGGGTGCAGGGACTGAGCCCAAGGGGCCGAGGTGGGGCCTCTCCTCACGCCTGCCTGCCCCTCCCGCACACCCCAAAGCCCCCACTTCCTCCTTTTGAGGCCACTGGGGCCCCAGGCCCTGTGCAGCTCCGAGGCCTGCTGGGCTGGGCCAGAGGAAGCCAGGCCGGGATTCCTGCCAGTGCGGCTTGGGTGAGGAAGTGGGTGCCCTGTCTGTGTCTGTGAAAGCTGGGGGTGGGCTAGAACTCCCCAAGGGGTGTGGTAGCACTGAGGGTGCTGCGGGATCAGCCAGTTCTGCTGGGGAAGGATATCTGAGCAGCCCAAAGGGCCCGGTCTTGTACTCATAATTTGAGGTCCCAGCCTCCCTATTTCCGGCGGTTCTTCTGGCTGAGGAACCTGGAGCCCCCAGTCAGTATTTGGCAAGGAGACCACAGCCCTGCCTCAGTTGTAGGAAAAGGAGGAGAAGGTGTGTGTGGGTAGCTTGGAGGGCTTCCTGTAGGAAGAGGTGCTCCTGGATCTTGCTGGCTTAGAGGAGGCCTCCTGATGTGGCTTTCTGACTTTACTTCTTCAAGGCGGATGGAGGAACCTTGATGGAGTATACTTTGCCTCCTCCCACCCTCGGTCCTAGGCTTTGAGAGGGGAGGGCAGGAAGGGGTTAGCATTTTGAGAGGTTATGGGCTCTGGGGATGTCAGCACCGTGAGAGTGTTAGGCAGGATGAGAGGTGAGCCTAGGTGGCCTGTATGCAAGTCCCAGCTCTCTTTTACTAGCTGTGTGACCTCAGGAGAATGACTGAACCTCTCTGTGTTCCCACGTTCATAAAATGGAAGCAGTAGTCATACTGCCCTGCGGGGCGGGTGTGCCGAGTTCGAGCCCACAGCGCTGGGCACGCAGTAAGTACATGGTGGATTTTGTTGATGGCATTGCCCGCCCCCCTCTATCATGGGGCACAGGGCTGTGGGAAGCTCAGGGCCCAACAGGAGTGCTTTGGGGGAGTGAGGTTGATTCCTTTGGTATCCATTTCTATGCAAGTATGCCCCGGGGCTCCCTAATTCATCCCACAGAAGGGAGTCTCTGGAGGCCACTGGAGAAGATGTGGAGAGGCCCATTGCCCCAGCTTCCTGCTGGACTGGGTCCCATGCAGCCTGGCTGGCTCTGGGCTGTGGAGTCCGGGATGTGGTGACAGAGGTATGGGCAAGGGAAGTTCCCCTCCTTGGCCCAGCCCCCTTCCAGGAGACCTAGCTGGGGCCAGTCGTATCTGCGGGCACCCGCTCTTGCCCCTGAGCTGCATGGGACTCTGCCCCCTGACCCTGGACCCATCAGGAGGCCATGAGCATTTCCCAGATACAGTAAACTGGGGCAGAAGGCCTCTTGGTTGCAAGTGACAGAAGCACAAACTGGCTTTACCCGAAAAAGGCATGATTGTCCCGTGTGATTGAAATATCTGGAGGCTGTTTGAACTTCAGGCACAGCTGGATCCAGGGGCTCGGGGGGTATTTTCAAGTCTCTGTCTCTCTCCAGTTTTCTGTGTTGGCTTCATTCTCACTGGGCCATCTCCTGTGGTGACTTCCAGTGGCCACGAGCAGCTGTAGGCCACCAGCAAAAGAGAGTATCTCTTTTCGGTGGGTCAGCAGAAGTCCCAAAGAGGGTTCTCAGAGGGTTGTGGTCACATGCCTGTCCCTAAACCAGTCACTGGGGCTTGAGAGGGACGATGATGATGAGCCAGCCCGGCTCACATGGCCCCTGAGCCAAGGGACTGAAGTGGGAGAGACAATCCCAGCAGCAGAAGAAATAATGTTCCCTCCCAACTGGACCTTGGGGGTCCCCCACTGTAAAATGGGCTGCTTCCCCTATTCCCCCTACCAGGGTGATCGTGAGGTCTGACCCCTGGGCTCTGCTTCCTCCAGGTAAAGGGGCCTCGACTGTCCCACATGTGTGTCTCTGCTGTTGGTGTCTTTGGACTTGGGACAGAACCACTGGGGTGGGGGTGAGGGAGCGACGGGGGTCGGCTTCACTTGGCCTCAGGTGGGCCTTACAGCCAGAAGGAGTGCTCACTTCTGGAGGAGACCGCCCGAGAGGCGATGAGCTCCCCGTCACTGAGGTGGGTGAGCCAAGGGTCATTTGTTGGAGGCTTGGCAAAGGAGTTCCTTCATTCAGGGCCTCTGTGGGGCCCTCCTAGTTGCCAGCTGTCAGTGACCAGCAGAAGAACTGGTGAATGGGCAGAAAGGCCTTGAAGCCTTCCCTGGTAGGGGGGCCTCTGTGTCCAGCTTTGGGGGGGTTGCTTCTAGGGAGCCGCTGGCCTTTGGAGATGCCGCCATGGGCTCCCAGGCCTCTGACCAGGAGCGATAAACATGGTCATTCCTCCCAGCCCTGCCCTGCTTTGCTCTTCCAGGAGTGGGACCCGGTCCCTGGATGGGCCGAAGTCCCTGTGTCCAGGGCTATTGTCCACGCCCTTGCCCGCCTGCCATTGCCCAGGAAGTGGCCTAATTAGATCCCCAAGAGCGGTGTTTACCAGGCGAGGGTTCCCCCCCTTCCCCCAGGGAACCCTCCAACTGCTCCTCTCTCTTCACCCCTGCCTCAGCTGGGCTTCGTGTGCCTGGATAGGCAGGTCAGTAGTGGGGTGAAAGGTGCTGTGTGTGTGTGTGTGTGTGTGTGTGTGTGTGTGTGTGTGTGTGCATGTGTGTCCTGGCCGCCCACAGCTCTGGTCTGAGGGCTTTGCCTGGGGTTTAGAGCAGCTGCAGGGAGTCGTTGCCCTGGCCCCGTGGTGTTTGGGGTTTCTCAGCCTGTCAGTCCAGTCCCGAGGCACTGGAGTTTGGTGCCAGGCCAGAGAGATGGGCAGTGTGTGCACTTGTGGTTCAGTTCCCGGGAGCTGCCCTTGCTCACAGGGCTCAGTTCAGCGAGACAGAAAGGTCGGGCCAGGAGCCCTCGTTCGGGAGCGGGTAGAATCCCAGCCCTTCCGGCAAGCAGCTCCAGCTGTGTGATCTTATGCAAGCCACTCGACATCTGGGCTCCGTTCTGCATCTGTAAAACGGCTGTACCACCTTGGCCTTTGCAGGTCATGAACTTGAGAGCGAATATGTGGGTGTGGACACCTGGCCTGACAGTGTTTCTGCTGTTGTGGCCGCAAAGAGCTGGTTTAGGGGAGCTTTGCAGTGGGGGCTTCTCAGGGTGGGGACCTGATCTTGCTTTGTAAACCCTACCACATAGGGCGAGGCATACGTGGTTAATACTCCAGAAACACTCCGTGTGGAATAAAGACTGGTTGGTTTAGATTTAGAGGTTGTCAACCAGTGGGTGGCACGGCTCCAGTGTTTAAATTAGCCGCCCTCATTCATAAATCAGAATTTCATGTAGAAATCAGCTTTGTAACTTGCCTAAGCGCTTTGGGCTCTTTGGTAGCTGTGGGCCCAACCAGGGTCTGAGGTGGCTCCCGGATCCCAGGTGGGCACTCACTAGGGGGCTTTGCTCAGACTCAGGGACTCTGGGTCCCCTGCTCTTCTACCTGTAGGGGCTCTGGACTCTTTCTTTCACAGCTTTTGCCAGTGGCCATTCGTGCCCTTCGTGACTTCCCTGAGCCTTCCCACCTCTTACCTCCCCCCTGCCCTCTGCCACCAGCCCTGTCCTGGTTCCAGTCTCGCAGGCAGGCCTGGAGGATGCTGGGAGCCTGGACTCCTGGTCCAGGGTTGCTCCTGTGACACAGGGTTCCCGCTGGGAATATGGCAGCTGCCCGCAGGCCTCAGCCCGTGCATGTAGGGATGGCACTTTTTTGGGTAACTTTCTCTCTTTGGGGACTGGGAGTTCCAAGGGGAGAGAGAGCTTGCCTGGCACACGGGAGGTATGTAGTGGGCCTAGGGGGCCACAGGCACAATTAACTGCCTTTTTGGAAAAAATGAATAAGCAAATGAATGAATGGTGCTGGGAAAGAGGGAGTCCATCTGGGCTGAGCATTGCAAGCCTGGCATCTGCTCCCACTTTTGCCATAAAGGGTCCGCTGTGCTCCCTCCCTGAGGTTTGGACTCCTTTTCTACGAAGTGGAGCTTGCAAACTTCTCAACTTCTTGTCGGTGGAAACTTAAAAAATGTATTTAAAAAAGGCAGTCTTGGGGCGCCTGGGTGGCGCAGTCGGTTAAGCGTCCGACTTCAGCCAGGTCACGATCTCGCGGTCTGTGAGTTCGAGCCCCGCATCGGGCTCTGGGCTGATGGCTCAGAGCCTGGAGCCTGTTTCTGATTCTGTGTCTTCCTCTCTCTCTGCCCCTCCCCCGTTCATGCTCTGTCTCTCTCTGTCCCAAAAATAAATAAACGTTGAAAAAAAAAATAAAAAAAAAAAAAAAAAAAAAAAATAAAAAAGGCAGTCTTTCGTGGAAGCTTAATGTAACATGAACGCAAGGGGGAGGGTCTGGGTGTAGCGGGCGTGGGGGTCTGAGACACAGAACTCACTACAAAGCCCCAGTAGTTGGGTGGGTGTGGTCTTTGGGCAAGGACCTGCAAACAGACCCCACATGCACAGTCACCTGACTTGTTACAAAGGTGGCTGCACTGAACTTCTTGAGGAGAGAATGGTGGCTTCTCCAGAAGCTGCTGGGGTCATCAGATGCCCCTGTAGAAGAAAGGGATGAAGGCTGATCCCTGCCTCACGCCATACACAGAATTCGCTGGGATGGATCAGAGACCTCCACCTCCCTGTGCAAGTCAAACTGTTAGGGCAGTGCTGTCCAGTAGAAGTTTCTAGATGATAGAAATGCTCTTTATCTGTGCTGCCGGATATAATAGCCACTAGCCGTGTGTGGCTTTTGAGCACTTGAAATGTGACTGGTGTGACGGCTGGACTGAACATTGAATTTCATTTTAAAGAAATTGAGAGAGAGAGAAAGAGCAGGAGGGAGTGGCACAGAGAGAGGGAGAGAGAGAATCCCAGGCAGGCTCCGCACTGTCAGCACAGAGCCTGACTCTGGGCTCGACCTCACGAACTGTGAGATCATGACCTGAGCTGAAACCAGCTTACGCTACTGAGCCACCCAGGCGCCCCTTAATTTCATTTTTAACCCAGTTAACTCTAAATAGTCACGTGTGGCTAGTGGCTGCTGCAGTCCTGGGAAACACAGGGAACCAGCCCTGTGCGCAGAGCCTGAAACGGGACCTAGGAGTTAGGTGTGGGTTTAGGTTGATGACTCAGACCCGGGTCTGCTTTGTGTCTCCGCAGAGCCGAGGACCCCGTGTGTCTGGTCAGCCCGGCCCGGATGCAGAGGAAGAGGCCAGTGGTGCTGTGAGCCGGCCTGGCCGCGGAGCAGTGCGGGCCCCGTGTGGCCCACGCGGCTGCCTGCTGAGGGGGCCCCTGCCCAGCCCCGCCTGCCAGACTCCGAGAGGCCGGAGGCCTAGGCCCACTAGGGAGGGTGTCTGCAGACAGATGCTCCCCAGGCCGTGGGGTCTCCTGAGGGCACTGCCGGGCGGGTGGGCCTTGGGGGGAAGATGCCGGCCAAGGGGCGCTACTTCCTTAACGAGGGCGAGGAGGGCCCGAACCAGGACGTGCTCTACGAGAAGTACCGTCTCACCAGTCAGCACGGGCCGCTGCTGCTCACGCTCCTGTTGGTGGCTGTCACTGCCTGCGTCGCCCTCATCGTCATCGCCTTCGTCTGCGGGGTGAGTGAGGCGGCTGGCCCGCGGCGGGTTCGGGGCCCGGCTCTGCCGCTCTGGGCTTGCGAGGCCTCCCGGCAGGTCGTGGACTCCTCTCAGCCTGAAGCTCTGCATCTGTGACGTGCTCGGGAGCATAGTTAGGCTTTTAATTTTAATTTAATTTTGAAGTCTGGGGTGCTTTGCGAGCTTACGTCCATTTGGCCAAGTAAACTACACTCCTTTTCTCCAAAGTAAACTTCTACGGAAGACCTAGGTCTGGGACAGCTCGCGTGTCACGACTCCCTCTTTCCAGCACTCCTTCTCTGGCCTCAGAGTCCTTCTCAACCCCGGTCTTGAGGCAGACGCCCCTGCTGTCATCTCTGACCTAGGCCTTGCCCCACCACTGCTCTTGAGACGTGGCTAGTGTGGCTGAGGAACAGAAGCTTTAAAAAAGTAAATTAATTTCTCCCTTCCTCCTTCCCTCCTTCCTCCCTCGCTCCTTCCTTCCTTCCTTCCTTCCTTCCTTCCTTCCTTCCTTCCTTCCTTCCGAGAGCATCAGCACCCTTGGGGCAGAGAGGGAAGGAGAGAGAGAATCCCAAGCACTGCAGAGCCTGAAGCAGGGCTCGATCCCATGAACCGAGAGATCATGACCTGAGCCAAAACTAAGAGTTGGATGCTTAACTAACTGAGCCACCCAGGTATCCCTGAGGAACTGAGTTTTTTTTTTTTTTTTAAGTTTATTCATCTATTTTGAGAGGGAAAGCACGAGTCGGGGAGGAACAGAGAAGGAGAGAGAAAGCATCCCAAGCAGGCTCCACACTGTCAGCATGGAGCCAGACACAGGGCTCGAACCCACAAACCTTGAGATCATGACCAGAGCTGAAGTTAGACGCTTAACTGACCAAGCCACCCAGGCGCCCCTGGTGTAAAATTAATCTTGAATAGCCACACGTGGCTAGTAGCCATTGTATGCAGCAGCAGAGTTCTAGAAGAAAACTTCAGAGACTACAGGGTGTTATCAGGGTGATATGGGTACAGCAGCCAGCACTCAGTGGGTGCACTGTCGGTGCTGCCTGTATCTGTGGCTGGAAACCGCAGGACATTGGTTTCTGCATTCAGCAAATGGTTACTGAATACCTACTGTATGCTGGCCCCCAGATCAGCCTCTGTGCCCGTGGAGCTTAGGGGCTCCTGGGGGAAACCAGGTGCTGTCCCAGCTGTGACTCTCCTTTCCTGTCAACCACCTCCCAGTGTCACACTTCTGTCTCTTTGCTCCAGCTCTTCCCCTGTCTGGGACGCCTTTGGTCAGCCTTTGCTCCTAACCTCCATTCATTCTGTAACAGACAGGAGCAGTGGCCTCCTCCAGGAGGCTTTCCACGGCTTTGCTCCTGCACTCTGGTGCTATCTGTCCCCCGCAGGTCCTCACAAAGCACCCTGGAAGCAGAGGAGGCCTGACAGGGAGGGGTTGGGGAGTGGTAGCATCACAGGGCTGGGCTGTGCAGGATCTCAGGGCTGCACAGGAAGCGACTGGTGAAGGATGGTGGTGAAGGCAACCTTAGCCAAGACAGCACAAAGCCCGAAGGTAAGGAAGAGCTTGGTGTTTAGACGGAGCATAGATGTCACCCGTGTGGAGAACACAGGTGACATTGCTCGGGGCAGGCTGGACAGGCTAGCCTGGCAGGCTTCCTGGAGGAGGCAGTGCCTCACTGGGGAAAGCTGAGGCATTTCTGTGTATGTTTGCCCTGCCCAGGACCCCTCTGGACACCAGACTGTCCTGGGGACGACCTTCTTCACACTTGCTGTGTTTGTGGTTCTCTACGTGCTGGTTTATGTTGAGTGCCTCGTCCGGCGGTGGCTCAGGGCCTCGGCGCTGCTCATCTGGGTCTGCCTTATGATGCTGGGCTATGTGCTGGTGTTCGACTCATGGATAAAGACAACCCACATGGGGGCACAGGTAACAGGGTGGGGGGACCCTGGTGTCCCCAGGGGCTGGATGCCACCACCCAGCTGTGCACCCAGAAACTCGTGCCTGCATTCAGTGTGCTGGCCTTGGGCCTTCCTCCTGCCATGGGCCATGGGCCTGTGACATAGGGTGGGCCCTGGGCTGATCTTGGGCCCCTGTCAGCTCTCTGAGCTGGAGAGATGGGTGAACTGGGAAGAGTGTCCCTGTGAATGTCCGGCTGGAGCATTGCAGGCGGACCCTCATTTGATTGGAAATGACACAACTCTAGCTCAGAGAGGCAGAAAGGCACAAACGGGCCCGTGTGCCAGGAAAGGCTGGGGGCGCCAGTCCCGGGGCTCCAGCGGGATGGCCGGGTCCCAATTGCCCTCTGTTCTGTTTTCCCCTGTGCCATTTCATTCCCAGGCGGGCCATCCCCAGGTTGGGCTGATCTGCTGGGGGCGGTCAGTGAGCCGACCCTGCTCCAGCCTTTTGCCAATCACCATTCCTGTGGAGGGAGAGCCCCGGCAGTGGGTGCCAGGCGGGAATTCCCTCGACCACGAGGGCCTGAGTCTGACTCCTGGGGAGGCCTGGCCTCGGCCCCAGATCATAAATCAGCTCATAGGAAGTGATGGATACTGTTGTCTGGGTCTGACCCAGAAGCAGAATTCGGCTTTTTCTCGTTCTATTGCGAGTCTGTCTCTGTCCCTCACCACTGGGAGGGGAAGGGGCCGCCCTGGGGGCAGAGGGCTCAGGATTCGGGTTTTGGGGGCCATCCCCAGAAGAATAGAGACTGCAGGGGCCCTGATGTCAGCTCGGTCTGGGGCTGTGTCCTGGGGCGGGGGCGGCGGGGCCAGTCCCTGAGCCTCACGATTCCCGGCCCCCAGGTGCCCTTCTTCCTCTTCATTGTGTTCGTGGTGTACACGCTGCTGCCCTTCAGCATGCAGGGGGCCGTCGTGGCGGGGGCAGTCTCCAGCATCTCCCACCTCCTCGTTATCGGGACTCTGATGGAGGCCTTCACGACGCCCAGTGTCCATGCAGGGCTGCAGGTGAGGTGTGCACAGGGGCCCAGGAGGGGGGCAGGTGGAGGCAGGGGCTGTGGTTTGGTCCCGAGGGCGGCGGAGACCTGTGTGGGCGAGTCGGTCCTGAGGCCTCAGCACCCTGTTTTGCAGACAGATGGCCTCCAGGCTAGGCTTTCCCTCAGTCGGCTGGGGAAGCCGCCCCCCTGGGCAGGGCCATGCCCTGTGGCCTTTTTTTGCTGGCCTGTGGTGCCCCTGACGATCTGGCCCTCCTTCTCCAGTCCTGCTGTGTAGCTCAGCATCACCTGCAGAGTCCCATGCTGATAGGGCTGGGAGCATATCCCTGGGCACCCTGTCTTGTGTCTTTGCATTGAGTGAAACATTCACAGTTAGTGGTGGCCAGGAGAGGTATTTTCCTCTGACCAGGCCTGGTGTCAGCTCTGGGAGACAGAAGCCGGAGCTCTGGGCGCCTATCGGGATGCCATGCCTTCTGTGACTGTCCTCTGGGCCGAACTGGGATGATGCCTTTCTGCTTCCCTGGTCTCAGGGTCCCCAGCCTGAGACCTGGTCTAATCGTCACAGTGACTCTAGAGGACCAGCACCTGTCTGGGCCTCAGTTTCCCTGCCTGTCTGGGAAGGGTGCCAGCCTGAGTGGGTCGAAGGTCAGAGAATGGGGTTGGGGTGCCATCACCAGCCTGCCGAGGGGGCTGGTAGCCCGAGGGCACAGGCCAAGCCATATGCTGAGCCTGCCCTCCGCCCGCCCTCAGCTGCTGGCCAACGCTGTCATCTTCCTGTGTGGGAATCTCACGGGCGCCTTCCACAAGCACCAGATGCAGGACGCCTCCCGAGACCTCTTCACCTACACTGTCAAGTGCATCCAGATCCGTCGTAAACTGCGCGTCAAGAAGCGTCAGCAGGTGTGGACCCTGCCTCCCCCTAGAGCCACAGCCCGGTCCTCCCCAGCCCTGCCTGGCCCTCCCCGGCCCTGCCTGGCTGTCTCCCAGGCCCCACGCCCTGTGTCCTTTCTCGGTGGATGTCAGACACTCACTGAACAGTGTGAGCATGGGCCGCATGACTGGACAACCATGCAAGCTTCGCCCCTGGGGGTTGCTGGGGACATGGGAGGCTGGTGGCAGGACACAGGCCAGCGGAGATGGAGGGTGTGCCAGGCAAAGCAGGAAGGAACGTAGAGAAAACAGAGGCCAGTCACCTAGGATGGGGCCTCAAGCCCCCCTGCCTGTCCTCCACCGGTGCTCAGGAGAACCTGCTGCTGTCGGTGCTGCCCGCCCACATCTCCATGGGCATGAAGCTGGCCATCATCGAGCGGCTCAAGGAGCGCGGGGACCGCCGCTACATGCCCGACAACAACTTCCACAGCCTGTACGTCAAGCGGCACCAGAACGTCAGGTGGGTCCCACAGGGAGTTTGGGGGAGGTGAATCTGAGCTCATTCTCCCCATTTGTCTCCCCAGGGGGTCGGATCAGACCAGATTGGTGTCGGGAGAGATCCAGTAGCCCCCTAAAATTGTAAAGCTCTGCACATAAGTGGGGCCTTTAGGAAGAGAGGGGTCCTTTCAGGTGATCCGCAAGGGGGCACAGGCCCCCCTAAAAAGAGGCGAAGTCCCCTGGTCCTGACAGCCGTCTTTGGCAGATTCACAGCGGCTTCAGAATCTTATTTGAATGCACCAACCTCAGTGAGGTTGTCTGTGAGCTGGTCTGGAACTCATGGACTTTGAGCTGGGAGATCTGGTGCAAACTGAAGCTCTGGCTTCGAAGCGGCCCTTAACCAGAGCCTCAGTTTGCTCATCTGTGGAATGGGAGCCCTACAAGGGTAGTGTGTGTATGTCGAGTGTCGGGTGTGGAGCTTGGCTTGAGGGAGCACGGAGTCTCGTCTCACCAGCAGGCTTGGTTCTGAAGTCTGTGCAAAGGTGGGGAGGGAGGAGGGCATTCCAAGGCACCTGTGAGAGCACCATCCTGTGGTCTGCAGTGACGGGGGCCTGGGGATGACAGTTCTCGATGGCCCTGTGACTCTGGGGCTTGCTGCGTTTTGCCTTGATACTAAGCCTCTGGAACGTTAATTCCTCTTTATGGCCCCGAGCTTCTCTCCTGTTCCTACGGAGGCCGGGGTGATTGGGCTCAGGGCTGGCGGGTGCTCAGGGGCTTCCAGGGACCTGGCTCTGACCCTCCGGCTGCACCCCTGCCCCCAGCATCCTCTATGCCGACATTGTGGGCTTCACGCGGCTGGCCAGCGACTGCTCCCCCAAAGAGTTGGTGGTGATGCTGAACGAGCTCTTCGGCAAGTTCGACCAGATCGCCAAGGTGAGCCCGCGGGCCTTTGTGCTGCCCCCCTTGTCCCCACGGGTGGCATGTGCCCAGTGCTGTGCTGACATGGGTGTGCGGAGGCCTGAATCGTAGCATTCAGTCAGCAAACACTTCCGAGGGCTCTGCGGTGGCAGCGGAGGTTGAGTGGTGCCTGTGGCAGCCAGAATCCTGTCCCCAGAGTGTGAGGTCAGGGGGGAGACTGCCAGTACATGTCGGGGGATGCACAGGGGCTCAGGAGGGCTGCCTGGAGGAGGAGATGGCTCTATCTCACTGCATGAGGGCATCAGAAGCAGGCCTCCCCAGGGAGCTTGGGAGGCCTTTGCAAAATGCTGGGCCTCACCCACAGGGTGCCTTCTGACAAGATCCCTGGTGAACCGTGTGCACGTTAGAGTTTGAGGAACCTAAAAAGAGACCCTGAAGAGGAAAAGCAATGGTTCTGGGCAGAGGGAACAGCGTGTGCAAAAGGTTGGGATAAAAGGAAACCTCTGGGGGCCCTTGAAGTGAGCGTGGCTCAGTGTGAGTGGACAGAAGATGAGGGAGACGAAGCCCCAGGGTCAGACATGCAAGGACCTAGGGCTGAGATGAGGAGAACTTGATCCGGGGACCCTGGGGAATGTGGCAGATGCCAGAGTGGGGGTGGGCATTGGGTGAGGAGGGTCTCCCAGGTACAGCTGAGCAGAGAGAGGTCTGGAGACTAAGCAGGGCTGGGCTGGGCTATCACTGTTCATCTTTACGAGCAGCACTGGGACTGGGGGAGGGGGCAGGGAACCAACATTTGTGGGTCGGGGGATCTCGTGTGTGCGTGTGTGTGTGTGTACTGTTACTCGTTAATTTACCGAATGGTCCCGAGACCTGCCGAGTGGCAGCCTTGAGCTCAAGTGGGGGCCTTGGCCCTGCCCTCAGATTGCTCTCAGCCTATATGCTATGTGCTTTGAAGAGCACAGGGAGCTGGGGGACCTGGGGAGCAGCTGGGCCAGCTTCCGGTGAAGACAGGCTTAGTGGTGGCCACTAAGGAGAGACCCAAGTGTTAACACTGAAGGCCGAGGCTGTCTATGCTGGCTGCACACCTGAATCAGGTTGAAAGCTTAAATAAAATGCTAGCACCCGTGCCCACACTTGGGAGAGATTTTAAGAGCCTCCCGGGTGACTCCGTGTGTGGAGAACCAGTGGTGTGGACCCTGATGGGAGGTGAGTGCGGGCCCCGCAGCAGGAGGACTCTTTCATGGTCAGAGCTGCTCTGTTCTAGGAGGGACTGGCCCCCCAGGAGTGGCCTCCGTCTTAGAGAATGACCACCACGGGGGGTGGCTAAACTACCGGATGGCCAGGGGTGCCCTGGAGCACTGTCCCTCGGGGTACTGTGGACCGAGTGACTCAGAGAGCCTGCCTAGTCTGGAGCCTTCCTTCAGGAGCCTCCTTCCTTCATGACATCTCTTAAACCAGCAGGTGGGAGTTCCCAGTAGATGGGCCATATGTGGGCCAAGGGCCTGGGTTTCCAGTCACAGGTGGCTCTTTCCTTGCCACAAAGCCTGGAGACCTGCTGTTGTCCTCTTGGATGCCACCTTCCTTCTGTGGCAGGCGCAGGAGGCAGGTCCTTTGTACAGATGGGGAGAGGGACGCCTTCCAGCTGGAGTGTCTAGTTCCTGGGCAGGGCTGGTCCCAGACTTCTGTCCTATCAGCAGATTCCAGATCCGTACCCTCTTTCTGAGAGCCAGGGCCGACCCTTCCAGAGGCACCTGCACCACATCTGGGCTCAGGACCCCACCACCCCCAACATACACAACTTCGCTGGTTTCTTTTTTATTGTCTAATTTTTTTTTAATGTTTTATTTATTTTTGAGAGAGAGAGAGAGAGAGACAGAGTGCAAGCAGGGGAAGGGCAGAGAGAGAGGGAGACACAGAATCCAAGGCAGGCTCCAGGCTCCGAGCTGACGGCACAGAGCCGGACGCAGGCTGATGAACCGTGAATCATGACCTGAGCTGAAGTCGATGCTCAACCGACTGAGCCACCCAGGCGCCCCTAACTTCCCTGGTTTCTAAGTGTCAGGGTGGGGCATCAGCCTGGGGGATGTGGGCTCCCCTAAGTCCCTGACAGACAGCCCAGCTCCAGAGGGTAGCGCTGTGCTTGTCTGGGGCGGAGATGAGGGTGGCTGGAGCCCTGAGCCTGAGTCTCCAGGCTGGGCCTCCAGGCCCTCTCCAAGGTTCCTGCTGCTTTCTAGAAAAGCCACTGTCTTCCCATCCCTTGGCAGCCAGGGCCCAGCAGGAAACAACTGGCATTCACTCAAATGAGGTCATTGGAAGAAGATTTAGTAAAGGGACTGCTCATAAAGGCGTGGCTGGTACAGGGACTGAATGGGAGGGATGGTGCCCTACCTGGTCACTGAGGCTGGGCATGGGAGGGGACGGGCACCAGATCTGGAGGCCGAGGATACCTGTGTTCCAGGAGGTTAGCCAGCCTTTAGCCCTCCATTTTCTCCTTAGCATTTTCACCGCTGGATGTCTAGTTTAGTGTCTAACTGCCGCTAGTGTGTGAGCCCCACGTTGTGGGGAGTTTTGTCTGTTTTGCTCCCTGTGTGTTCCAGTGCCTGGGGTGGGGCAGGGAGCTCACGGACATTTCAGCATTGCATGACCGGATGAAGCAAAGACAGTGCCTCTCCCAGAGGCACTCGGGTGGCCATCCCTGGTAATACCCGCTCTGGCCCCTGATTCTTGCTTAGGGGTTCCCTCTGGAGAGTCCTCCTTATCCCCAGTCCTTTTGTCAGGCCCAGAAGCGGCTACTGGTGGCTGGTACCCCAGAGGAAGCGTCTGGCCACGAAGGAGTCTGGCTCACTCTGGAGAGTATGGGGAGGCGCCTGGCACGTGTGGACCCCAGCTCTTAGCCATCTGCCGACCAGGCCCCTGCTTGCCTTGCCCTGCAGGCCAATGAGTGTATGCGGATCAAGATCCTGGGCGACTGCTATTACTGTGTGTCGGGCCTGCCCGTATCCCTGCCCACCCATGCCCGGAACTGTGTGAAGATGGGGCTGGACATGTGTGAGGCCATTAAGTAGGTACCATGGGCGGAACCGGGGCACCGGGTCCTGCTTCCCAACGCGCGGTAGGGAGTGCACTGGAACCACTTGGCAGTTGAGGAAACCGAGGCTTGGGGCGAAAGTGGCTCGCCTGGGTCCCTCAGCAGCCCTGGCTGGGATGGGGTGACTGGACTGCTCTGCCCAGGCAGGTGCGAGAGGCCACAGGTGTGGACATCAGCATGCGTGTGGGCATCCACTCGGGGAACGTGCTGTGTGGTGTCATTGGGCTGCGCAAGTGGCAGTACGACGTGTGGTCCCACGACGTGTCTCTGGCCAACAGGATGGAGGCGGCTGGAGTCCCTGGGTGAGGCGCAGCGGGACGGCGGTGGGGTCAGAGGCCGTGGGCCAACTCTGGGTTGGGGGCTTAGGGTGGGGTCAGAGATGGGAGCAGTGACCTTGCGTTGGGGGAGCCAGTCCGGGCTCTGGCCTACTTGGCGCCCCCCATGGTGCCCCCTCCCCCCCCCCCCCCCCCCCCCCGGCGGACGCCAGCCTCCTCTGGGCCCTGCTGCTCTGACTCGTGTCTCCCCCAGCCGGGTGCACATCACAGAGGCCACGCTGAACCACCTGGACAAGGCGTATGAGGTGGAGGATGGGCACGGGCAGCAGCGGGACCCCCACCTGAAGGAGATGAACATCCACACCTACCTGGTCATCGACCCCCGGGTACGAGGGCTCAGAAGAAGCAGCCGGGCGGGAGGGCCTCGCTCAGGAGACCCTGGGAGCCGGGGCTGTGCGGGGGAGCAGGGTCCACACCCTGGGGGAAGATCCCCATGGAGGGGAGAGTGCTTTTCTCTTCCAGGCTGTGGAGACGTGGGGTAGCAGCCTGCCCAGGGTAGGAGTGAGCTCCCCGTCACGGAGTACATTCTAGGCTCCAGTGCCTCTGGGCCTCAGTGTTCCTGTCTGTGCCATTGGAATAACAGCAGTGCCTACCTCAGGAGGAGGAGGAGCTAGTCTGAGTGAGGCCCTCACCATAAAGGGGCACCTCATAAACGTCCCAGAAATGATAGTCGCTGTTACTTTATTTTCTGGGGGTTGTCACTAATTTCCTCGATTTTGAAAAGACACATTTTTAAAATGTGCTTCGGCTGAGTCAGGAAAGTGGGACTAGGCAGGAGCCTAGGGTTCTGCCCCCCAGTGGCCGCCTAACTGGCTGGTGCCGTCACTTGCTGGGGGGTGGGGGGACCCCACTTTCCTCAGGACCCCGTGGCGGGGGTAGCTGCTGGGCTGCCGTAAGGCCGGTAGGCCCTGGCCCTGCCCTGCGCCCACACAGGCCTTCTTTCCTGCCACGGGAGGCCCGCTCGTCTGGCGGCCTTGGTGAATCATCCTTGGGACTTGCTCAAGAATGTCAGCCCCGACAGGCTCTTTCCAGCTCCCTCTCTCTCTAGCCTTGGCCGTCCTCAGAGCTGGCCCGACAGTCTGTGGGGGAGCAGAGGGCCGGCCTGTGAGCCTCCCCAGGCCCCAGGGGCGCCATCCTGCTCCTCAGGGATGGGAACTGCTCAGCAGCGTCCCCTCCCCTAATGTGGGCCATGGGTGCTGAGTGAGCTTCTGGGGAAACTCTTTCCGGGTTCCTGGGGCTGTCATGGAATACGGTGTGGCCCCTCACCCTGTACCCCACAGCTCTGGGCCCCACCCTCTTTTCCACCCACCCCGTCCCTCCCTCCTGAGAGCCCTTCAGCCCCTGTCCCTCCACTGCCAGGCTCTTTGTACCCCAGGACCCTTGCCACTGCTGCTGTCTCTGCCCACAGCCCTCTTCGCTCTGAGGGCTCAGATGCTTCCATTTGTTTGTCGTCTCTGCTTATTTACTGTCTGCGTGAGCTGCACGTGGGCCACCTTGGGGCAGGGGCGCCCCTCTTCTCCAGGCTGCACCTTGAGTGCTTCCCGACAGTGGAGCAGGTGCTCGGAGAGCCTGTGAGCCGATGAAGCAGAGCCCTTGTCCTGCAGGCCAGCGGTGGGCACGGCCCCACCGGGCCGCCGCCTCAGCCAGGCAACCACGGGGCTCCTAGGCGAGCTTGAGTTTCACATAAACAGCGAAGAAGTTTTTAGCATGAGCGTGTTTTGGGCAGGATCTCACGGGGCGTCTGACATTTTCCCCAGCAGCCCTGCCTTCCCCCATCTTGGTTGAATGTCATTCATTCACAGAGTTGAAAATTCAGAGGGCACGAAGGGGGTGTTGTGGACAGTCGCCCTCACATCCTGTGTGCAGCTGGCATGTCCCCACTAAAGGGGACCGGCGTGGTCGAGATTCTTGAGTTCCTTGCACAGACAGGTCTGTGCACATGTAAATAGACTGAGAGACGGTCATCTGCCCTTGCCAAGCCCAGGGTAGCGTGCCCCACCCTGTTGCTTTCTTCACCTGATGACATATTTTGGAGACGTGTCCTTGTGTGTGCACAGAGGCCACCACACGCAAGCTCAGGGTCGTCTCCTGTTGTGGACGTGGAGGCCCTTTCCCATCTTGGGCCTCTGTGGGCTCTGACACCGTTTCTTAGGTGTGAGGACCCCTGGGGGACAAGTGTCCAGAGGTGGCAGGTGGGGTCACCTGTGGGCTGCTGAAGGTCACAAGTCACCTCCCCGTTCCTGCTTCTGAATAGGTGCATTTTTACTCTGAGCTGATGGATCTTTATTTTTTTATTTAAACAAAAGTTTTTTAATGTTTATTTTTGAGAGAGACAGATGTGAGCGGGGGAGGGGCAGAGAGAGAGGGAGACACAGAATCAGAAGCAGGCTCCAGGCTCTGAGCAAGTGGTCAGCACAGAGCCCAATGTGGGGCTCGAACACGTGAACTGTGAGATCATGACCTGAGCCGAAGTCGGACGCTTAAGCCATTGAGCCACCCAGGTGCCCCTGAGCTGATGGATCTTTATAGACATTTATTTCTTGGGGAGCCCAGGTGTCTGGAAAGTGCTAGCGACCCTGAATTTGAGCAGCCAGGTGCTGTGTGGGTAGAGTTACCCACCAGTGGAGGGGAGACAGAGAATGTGGCCTCCCCTGACCCCAGGGCAGGCCGCTGTCTGCAGGGCACAGCACATTCTCTGGACCCCAAAACTCTTCACAGAGGCTGGACTCCAGCTGTTCCTTCCAGTGGGGCAGACGGACATTTCTCAGGGTTTAAAAATGTTTCTATCCCGAAAGGAGGCTAGAAGTTTCCAGGCAAGCTGCCGCCTGTGGCTTAGCGAGTGTTTGTGGCTGTAGGTGCTGGTCCATGTGGGTGTTTGCAGGGACCCAAGGAGACAGGGACTCTTGGAAGGCAGGAACCTTCACAGGGTAGGGGACTTGCAGATGACCCCAAATTTGTCTTTGGTGGCCTTGGCGATCTCTCTCTTCTCTAGTCCTGCCCACCCTCCCCAGCAGGGAGGGGTCCCCAGCTGTTGTTCCTTGTGGGGGAAGGGGGCCGTGGAGAGGCAGGGCCTGGCTAAGACACCCCGGGCCTGCCACGGCCACGGCAGGCACATGGCAAGTAACGGTCCCTGCTGTGGCGTGGGGGCCACATGAGGGGAATGCCCTGGAACGCTGCCCCAAGGGGTGGGGCTGGCCCCTTGTTGGCCGGCGCTCTGTCTCTCAGGTTCCTGGCCCACAGTCCTCTTCCTGCAGCTGTTCCTTCAGGAAGGACATGTGCCGGCCACATGTGGGTGGGCAGGGTAGGCGGCCAGTGGCTTTCCTGGGCACTGTCTCCCCAGGGTGTCTCTGCGGGGAGAGGCCAGTGGGCTTTCAGGCCCCGAGGACAGTGGCTCCACAGAGCTTCACGGGCCCAGTGGGGCCTTAGGGCTTAGGACTTTAACACGATCTTTCCCCGGGGACACGGGGAAGGATCTGAGGGGCTGTGCACAGTTGTGTGTGACCCCCAGTGTCCTGCCCGCCTTGGAAGGACAGGGCTGGAGCCGGGACCTGCCCTGCAGCCCAGCCGAAGAGGGTCCTGGGCCGCAGCCAGTCCCCAAGGAGATTGCAGACCCGTAGTGTTTCTGCCGTTTTCTCTTTCCACCAGCCTGGCCAGCGCTCTGGGCAGCATTCAGTGTCGGGCGGGGTGGGGGGGGGGGGAGTTGGGCAGGATCCGGACAGTGGCCCCTTCCTGGGCTGAGGGTAGGGGACTAGACAGGCTGTGTCTGCGTCTGCCCGCAGAGCCAGCAGCCGCCCCCGCCCAGCCAGCACCTCCCCAAGCCCAAGGGGGATGTGGCCCTGAAGATGAGGGCGTCCGTGCGCATGACCCGCTACCTCGAGTCCTGGGGGGCCGCACGGCCCTTTGCACACCTCAACCACCGCGAGAGCGTGAGCAGCAACGAGACCCCTATCCCCAACGGACGGAGGCCCAAGGTAGGACCCTCCCTCCCAGACTGCTCTGCACCTGCCCCGAGAATCCGAGAGTGCGGGAGATGATAGACCCAGTCTTGGGACAGACTTACGGGTCCTGCTTTGCAGAATAACTTCCTCTCTCCCTTCTCTTCCAGGCCATTCCCCTGCGGCGCCACCGGGCCCCTGACAGGTACATGCACTGTGCCCTCCTCTCTGTCAACCTGTGGCCTCTTTTCCTGGCCAAATCCTGCCCCCGTCACCTCCTCCAGGCAGGCTGCCTTGACCATCCTCTGTCCAGGAGGGCAACCCTGACCATGGAGTTTGCCATGGCTTGGCTCAAAGTGTTTCTAGGAATCAGAACTTTACAATAATAGAGTTGTGTACCCACCCCGCGGTCAGGTCAGTGGGGTTGGTGTGAGGGACCCGTGTGTGCTTAGCGGAAGAGGCCTTAGCCTGGGGGCCCAGGTCTGTCCTTTGCTTCTTATTGAGCTGCTGGCCAGCTGGGTGATGCTGCTTGGTGTGGGGTCTCCACTTGCCCTCTCTGGGCCTCAGTGGAACCTTCCTGTGTCCCTGGGGCCTCTGGCAGGCATCTGGGGACCCATCCGGGTGAGCCCTCTCGTCTACACTCCTGCCTTTGGGCAAGTTGTGGTCCTGGGGTGATGCAGTTGTGGATTTCCGGGTTTCCTATCCAGGAGTGCATCCCCCAAGGGGAGGTCTGAGGACGACTCCTACGATGAGGAGATCCTCTCGGCCATCGAGGGGCTTAGCTCCACGAGGTGAGACTCTGAGGCCTCTCCTTGTCCTGTCCCCCTCGGATGGGGGTTCCCCATTTGGCCAGGCCCACCCTGCGCCCTGGTGTCTGGAGGCCCAGCTCCAGTTGTGTCCACGGTGGCTCCTTCGCCTCCTGCGGGTGGGCCCCGTCTCCTCCCCCGTCTCCTCCCAAGGGTGGGGCCCCCTAGTCCCCTGGGCCAGGTCTCAAGGCCTGTGTCTGCTACCCCCCAGGCCCTGCTGCTCCAAGTCTGATGACTTCTACACCTTTGGGTCCATCTTCCTGGAGAAGGGCTTTGAGCGAGAGGTGAGGGCCCCCGAGCAGCCCCAGGAACGAGGGCTCCAAGGCCTGGGGGTGGTGGCTGTGGGACAGCCAACGTTCCCACGTCTGTTCATGGAGGGTGGTGGGGAGTCACCCCGGCTGGCCGTGGGGGTGGGGGTGGGGCCCAGTCTGGCTCTGTTTGGACTCTCTTCCTGCTGGCTCACCACTGACATGCCCCGCCCCCCCTCCTGCCCCCATCAGTGATTCTCCCTCTTGGGTCTGGGAGAGGCTCCGTTCAGATGCTAGGAGCTTTGCCCATAAGGGCCAGTGCATGCCTCAGTCTGACAATATCAGCCTTATAGTTAGGAAAAAGTGCTTCTCCTTCTGGCTGCACGACGACATGCTTTTTGTACCAAGTGTTTACTTATTTCTTGAGCGCCTACTGGGTTCTGGCAGTGTCCCAGGTACACACGTTATGCCACTGAAACCTCACGTGGTGGGACAGATGGCTGCTTGCTGCCTACTTCATAGACCCTTGATCTGTGTGGCCAGTGCTGGGACCTCTCTCCCCTCTCAGCATCCAGGACTGGGGGGGTCTTTCTCTAGCTGGGGCTCCCTGAGCTGGTGGCTCCATAGGAGCTTGGGGTCTGGGGGAGGTGTGGTCATCGGGAAACCTGTCTGGCGAGCCTTCCACTAGCTGTGTGACCCGGGTGGGCTGCTGGACTCTCTGAGCCTCACTGTTGGTTGGTTGGTTTTTTCAAGTTTTATTTATTTATTTTGAGAAAGAGAGCACGAGTAGGGGAGGGGCGGAGAGAGGGAGAGAGAATCCTGAGTAGGCTCTGCGCTAAGTGTGGGGCTTGCTCCCACTGATGTGTGGTTCGATCTCACGACCACGAGGTCACAACCTGAGCCAACATCACGAGTCGACTGAGCTGTCCAAGTGTCCCAGCCTCAGTCTGCTCATCTGCAGTAGGAGCCCTGTGGCTGGAGACCATGAGATTGTGCCCGGTGTAGGGGGGCAGACAGCACTAGCTAGGGGCTCAGCCCCGGCCTTACTCCTTGGTTTGGGCTGGGGACGGACCCACCACCAGCCCAGAGCTCAGACTTGGTTCCCATCCACAGGCTTGGGGCCATGGGCTTTTCAGGGACCTGGGAAATCAAGTCAGAGACCCCGGGTGGGGTGGGGGAGGGGCAGGGACGGCTCTAAACATCAAGGAGCCATGCCCAGTGGAGTTCATGAGGGTTATTTGGTCGTGATGATGTCCCATCGGCACCTGGAGCTCAAGGAGGGTGTTTTTAAGGTGATTAACTCAAGCCGGGGTGGGCGATGAAGGGGTCAGAGCAAGTGGCCCTGTGGGCAGGGCCTCTGCCACCCCTGATAGTCCCCACTGCCCCCAGTACCGCCTGGCGCCCATCCCCCGGGTCCGCCACTATTTCGCCTGCGCCAGCCTCGTCTTCGTCTGCATCCTGCTCGTTCACGTCCTGCTCTTGCCCAGGTCAGTTGGCGTGGCGGGACCGTCCAGCCCACTGGGGTTGGGCCAGGAGGGGCGGTGACCTTGCAGGGCTCACCAGAGGACCTGCCGGCGCTCTTGACCGGCAGGAGGGGGCTGGTTTTTGAGACGGGAGAAGCTGGACTGGGGTTGTGGCCACACACCTGGGGTCACTACAGCTGATTTTTGTTGTCACTGACTGTCCGGCTGCAGGCCTCCCCCTCCCACACACGCCTCCCCTCCCCAGTCCCCTGTGGGCTTAGGGCCCTCTCCGGGCGCACGGCCAGGGTATCAGGAGCCGCGGAGATTCGTGCTTCTGCTTCAAAGGCCCTGCTGGGTGGGGGAAGGGTTGGGGGTGAGGTCACAGGGAAGGAGTAAGGTCAGCTACTTGGCGGTTTCGGGAAGGGTGGTCTGGCCAAAGGGTCCGTGAGGATTGGGGTTCAGTATGTGCCTAATAAAGACCAAATAGGAAGCACTTTTATATGGCACTTTGGTGCCGGACAGGAGTCTAAAGTCTGTGTAACCACGGGCCCTGCGTGCCGGGAGTGGGCAGCTGGACCACAGTTCTCAAAGATCCCCTTTGCTGCGTGTAGGCAGTAGTCTGGGAGGGGCAGGAAGTGGCCGGGAGCTGGAGAATGGGGTGCTGGGGGGTGGGGGGGCCTGCCTGTGGCTTGGCCCTGGGCAGACGGTCCTCCAGGACTAAGGTTTTCTCCTCTCCAGGATGGCGGCCCTGGGTGTGTCCTTTGGGCTGGTGGCCTGTGTGCTGGGGCTGGTGCTAGGCCTGTGCTTTGCCCACGAGTTCCTGGTGAGTGGGAAAGCCCGAGCGGGCACCTGGCCGGGCCCTGCCCCACCGGCCCTCCCGCTGCCTCCACCCTTCCCCGGAGCCCTCCGTGCTCAACTTCGCCCCTCCTGCCTGGATGACAGTTTGCCGGGTGCTTCTCCCAGTAATCTGCCCTCCCAGGCTGCTGGTGGCCCCCAAGTGGCTGTGGCCGTCCCCGGCCCGAAGGGTGGGAACGCCCCTTCTGTCTGTGCACCCCGTGAGTGCTGAGCTCTGGGCTGGGCACGGGCACAGTGCACCTGCTGACGGTCACTAGCGGAGCTCTTGGGAGCTTGTGCAACCGCGGGGGGCGCTGCACCGTGGGCTCCTTGTCCGGGTGCTGGCGCCAGCCACCTGACCCCGTGCCTCCACAGAGGTGCTGCCCCGCCCGAGGGACACTGCAGGCCATCTCCGAGAGGGTGGAGACCCAGCCCCTGCTGCGGCTGTCCCTGGCCATCCTGACCATTGGCAGTCTGCTCAGCATCGCCATCGTCAACCTGGTGGGTTCCGGGGGTGGGGGAGGCGGGCCCTGGCAAGGACCCCTCGAGCCTGCGCACGCTTCCCGGGTGGAGGGGGCCAGTGTTTGACCCTGGGAAGCTTCAGATTCTCGAATCCCATCATCCTGTTGCCTGAGAGCTGCATCTGGTGTAGCCCCTGCAGAGCGCAGTGGGCAGGCTCTGGGAGGTTCCCGAGGCAGGCCCGGTTTGCAGACAAAGACTTGGGGACTCCATAGAGCTTCCGTGGCTAGCCCCACGAGGCTGCGATGTCTTGAATCACCAGCGTTTTGGCATCCCCGCCTTTCTTTGTGGTCCCCTGAGGAGGCCCTGTCTTTCTCTTTCTGAGACTCCATTTCCTCACTAAGGAGTGGTTGTCCGGGCACAGGCCCGAGGGACACTTGAGCCCCTGCTTCTCAGGCCTTGCTCGCGTGCTCAGTACTGCAGACAGCACCTGTCCCTGCTGGTCCTCCCAGCTCTGACATCTAGAGCTAGGGTGTCTCCGTGTCCTGGAGACTGTGACCACCACACTGTGTCACCCGGGGAGCAGGGGGCTCATTGTCCATGTTGATCCCAGCTTCTCCCCCCATCCCCCACACCTCCCACCACCAGCCTCTGATGCTCTGGGGACAGTGTACGTATGGCTTCATTCTACACCCTTCTCTCCCCCAGACCCGTCCCCACTGTGGAGCTGAGGACCGTGCTGGGGAATCGGGGCAGTGACTCTGGCCACACTCAGAGCTGGGCCTGGCAGATGTCGCGGAGGCCTCGGGCCCAGCCCTCTGGCCCCTCCCCACCCCCAGCCCTGCTTGGTCCTGGCAGGTCCTGGAGTCCCAGGTCCCCGGACCACCCCTCATGGTGACCTGTCTCCTCTGTAGCCGCTGATGCCTTTCCCGGCCCTGAGGCAGCCTGCAGGCAACCAGAGCTTGGCGGATGGGGATGTGAGCAGCAGGGAGCTGGCCCCGTGCGAGCTCCTCCCGGTGAGTGCGGCCGGACTTCTGGGCACCGCGTGTCCCCACCTGGACCGCTCCCGCACAGCTTGGGACGTTGAAGGCACTCATCCCGAGTGGTGGTGAATTGGGAGCTGGTCTCTGAAGGGCAAGAAGGTTATGGGACAGGGGGGTGGAGCGGGGCCAGTTGGGAGATGGGGCCAGGGGTGGCTTTGATCTAGATCAGGGGGGACCATGAGTGTCTGTCTTCTGGGGGCAGTGGGGAGCCACAGCATGATTTTGAGGAGAGGAACGTGGGCAGAGACGCACTTCGGGAAGGGCAGGCTCCTGGCCGAGCCGGAGGCAGGGAGGCCACTCGGGTGTGTGTGTACCACCTTGGTCACGTCCACATGCCACCGCCTTCTTTCCTTTAGAGGAGCCCGTTTGCCGCAGGTAGAAGCAAACACACCGTGAAGTCTTAGACTCTGTTGTCTGCTTTGTTAAGAAGGGTCGTCAAGGCAAGAGGGCAGTGCCGCAGACAGGCCGGCTCCTCACGGGTCCCCCAAGTGGGGCCGGGGCTCCGGGTCAGTGTGCCGCGGCTAGAGGCAGCCCTCTCTGGTGACCCCCGGTCTGGGGGGGTGCCTCGCGGTGACCGACGTCCCCCCGCCTCCCCAGTATTACACCTGCAGCTGCATCCTGGCCTTTGTCGCCTGCTCCGTCTTCCTGCGGATGAGCCTGGAGCTGAAGGTGGTGCTGCTGACGGTGGCCCTGGTGGCCTATCTGGTGCTCTTCAACATCTCCCCGTGCTGGCAGTGGGACTGCTGCAGCCACAGCCTGGCCAACCTCACCAAGACCAACGGCACCCTCAGGTGGGGCCCGCGGCGCCCATCCCGACCGCGCTCCACAGCAGCACCTCCCTTTGGTTCCGCCGTTGTTTCGAGCTGCGGGACGGTTGCGTTGGGTCCCGTCTGGACTGGACGCCTGTGGGGTGGACCTGCAGGTGGCACGCTTGCCATGTGACAGGCAAGCGACGGTCTCGGGCCGCTACGCTCAGAGCTGGAGAGGGACTCATTTGCAGGTTCTCTGGGGGACGCCCCTGGTCGCACGGAGGCCTCCTGGGTCATCTGGTCTCTGTGCCGCTCGGGGGGTGGGTCGGGGGGAGGCCTCAGCTCTAGTCCAGGCCCCCTCCTTCATCCGTGTCCTGGAGGTCCAGAGGGTTCTGGAAAGCACTGTTGTCTGACACTCGAAGGGCTGGCGTGTGGGTGCTTTTGGGGGCTCTCGGCCCCTGTGGGTGGAGGAGAGGGGCCTGGCTCCCCTTGAACTTAGAAGGCTGGAGTTTCGGGACCCGGAACAAGACCTGCTCCTGTGGGTCTGTGGCACCTGCCAACCCCATCTGCCAACCTGGAAGTCCCTGACTCACTCTGAGGACGCACCTGCCTGCAGTGCTTTCCGTGCAGACTTTGCCGTGGCTACCCTTGGGCATCCGGGTGTGAGCTGTGGGGTCGCCGCGGTGAGGCCTCTCCCACCGCCCCGTCAAACCCTTTTCTGTACAAGTTGATGCTGCCTTTAGCGTCTCCGCCATGAGGACATGAGCTCGGATGGCAGAGATCTCTGTCCCGTTCACGCCTTCCCGCAGGCTGGCTCTGGCCCGCCCCCCGCCGCCCCCTGCATCTGAGGACTGGGCAGGAGGCTGGAGATGACTCCTGCTTTTTCCCTTCGTGTCCAGCAGCTCCCCGTTCTGTCTGTGGAAGGACCCAAAGGCAATGATCAATTTCTACCTGGTTTTGTTTTACGTCACCCTCATCATGCTCTCCAGACAGGTACCGCCTGGGAAGCCCCCGGCGTCCCTTGCTCAGCTCGGAGAGAGAACTGGGATGGGGCGGGAACTTCCGCAGATCTGGGGCAGACAGCCCTGCAGGGAAGCTCTGGTCCCTCGGGGAGGGGTCCCTGCGTCCTCACCTCCCTGTTATCGCCTCCCATCAGGACACCAGTGACATCTGGTGACGTGGGTCACTTGAGAACTGAGTCACGGCTGACTGGGACTCTAAGGCCACTGGGAGGTGGCTGTTGAGTGGGAGCCATTTGCCGGGGACAGAGGGTGGAAGGGCGGACGGGACGGCTCCGCAGCCCCAGGGTGACGGGCGCGCCCTGCTGCTTCTCGGCCTATGTCGTTCTGCCCCCGCTCACCGTGGCCAGGACACTGATGCTCCCCCATCGTCTGCAGATTGACTATTACTGCCGCTTGGATTGCTTGTGGAAGAAGAAGTTCAAAAAGGAACACGAGGAGTTTGAAACCATGGAGAACGTGAACCGCCTCCTTCTGGAGAACGTCTTGCCAGCCCACGTGGCCGCACACTTCATTGGTGACAAGTTAAATGAGGTGCGGTGCGAGCGGGGCCTGGGTCACTAGGGCAGGGCGTCTGAGGGTCCGGATGCAGCCCCTGGGACCTCACGTCCCGGGGCCCTGGACCTCGCCCCTGTACGAGGGGGCCCACGGGTCAGGGTGGCTGTGAGGACCGGATGTACGTCCAGGCATTTGTCATCCGGACAATCCGTGTGGATGAAAGCGTGCGCTCCGCCAGTTCTGGGTCGCCGTTTCACAGATAAGGAAGCAGGCCCAATGGGTGCGGAAGCCAGGTCTCCTGTGATCTGGGACCTCCTCCCACCCCAGGGGCTCTCAGCCTCAGCCAGGAGACCCAGGGTACCGAAGGGCCAAAGCCAACCAGGGCCTGGCCTGCCCCAAGCAGCGGACTCACGGCCTTATTTCTGTAACAGCCCCCAGATGGGTCTCCGTGGAAGCCGGGCGGAGTGGCACCTGCCTGGCGCCCCCTCCCGAGTTTGGTGGGGCGGCCGAGGAGCCGTGTCCCTGTCTGCTCCCGGTCCCTTCCGAGGCCGGGGGGCCTAAGGTGGCCTGCTTCCTTCCCCGCCCCCACCCAGGACTGGTACCATCAGTCCTACGACTGCGTGTGTGTCATGTTTGCGTCGGTGCCGGACTTCAAAGTCTTCTACACGGAGTGCGATGTCAACAAGGAGGGGCTGGAGTGCCTGCGTCTGCTGAACGAGATCATCTCCGACTTCGACGAGGTAGGGCCTCCGGGCCGAGCCGCTGGGGGGAGGCGGGGCGCGGCGAGCCGCGTGTGGGGAGCGACACGCAGGGCCGAAGGTGCACATCTGCCTCTCCTCGCTTCTTCAGTAAGTGTTGTTATCTTCTCTGGGACGGGCAGCCTGCGAAGATTAGATTTAGGTCCTTGAAGAACTCGGCAGTCCCTTATCTGCGGTTTCAGTTCCCCGGGTCAGCCGTGTTCCGGAAGGAGTGGACCCTCCGCCTGACGTGTGGTCAGAAGGTCAGCTGTAGCCTGACACCATGTCACAACGGCCAGGCCGTTCACCTCGCTTCGTGTCCTCACGAGGAGGAGGATGAATGAATACAGTAAAGACTTTCTGAGCGAGACCATTCACGTAGCTTCTATTACAGGACGTTGTTCTGTTCTGTTGTTGACCTTTTCCCTGTGCCTGACTTGTACGCTGAACATCGTAGGGACGTACGTGCAGGCGGGAGCACTCACCGTACAGGCTTCGGGAGTCTGAGGTGTTAGGCATCCCCTGGGGGTCCTGGAGTGGGTAAGGGGAGGGGCCCCTGTAGTTTGATTTCCAGCAAGTCTACACTTGCCAGCTGGTTCAGAGGAAGTCAGTCGGTTTGGACTTGATTCTCAGCTGCAAGCAGTCGACATTCCTGGGTAGATAGATACTGTTGGGCTGTGCTTTGTGCTTGGTCCTTAAAAAGGAGAGTCCAGGTGCCCCAGGAGGGGCCGAGGAGCAGACGGACGAACCCTGGGAAGCCCGAGTCAGGAGGAGCAGGGCTGACAAGCCAGAGGCCGTGTCCCTGCGTGGACCGGCTGTCTGCCCACATGGGGAGGCCGAGCGTGAGAACTTAGCAGCAGTGGCGAGAGGGACCCCACCCCTTCTCAGACCCTGGGGTGGGCCGGGGCTGCGGCTGGGCCATACGGCTCTGTGTCCCTTCGTCCCGCAGCTGCTCCTAAAGCCCAAGTTCAGCAGTGTGGAGAAGATCAAGACCATTGGCAGCACGTATATGGCAGCCGTGGGGCTCAGCGTCCCCTCAGGGTCTGAGAACCAGGTACCGAGCTGAGCTGGTGGCCGCGGGTCCCAGCCCCACGTTCGGGGGACTCAACAGTTCCCAGACCTATCACCTGACTTCGAGGGGACACCCCTTCCTGCCCTGTCCTATGAGGGAGGGGCAGAGGACCTCACGACTCAGCCCGGGGGAGGCATCTGGTGGGGAGTGCAGGTGGCTAACACCCCATGGAGGAGGGAAGACGGGGCACGGGATCCCACGGCCCCCGTGCAGCGCCCTGTCCCACAGGACCTGGAGCGGCAGCACGCGCACATCGGCATCATGGTGGAGTTCAGCATCGCCCTGATGAGCAAGCTGGACGGCATCAACCGGCACTCCTTCAACTCCTTCCGCCTGCGAGTCGGTGAGGGCCCGAGGGTAGGGCGGGCCGGGCCACGCCGGGGTGGGAGGCTGCGGTGGGTCCCGGAGCCCGGCAAGCCCACGCTCGAGTCTGTCGGTGCACCTGAGAAATCCCTCTTGGCCACACAACCCCAGCAACTGGGTAACTACTCTTTCTTTGCATACTGTTAATGAAGTTACCTTTGAAAGTTTACGTCAGAACGTATCACTACAGAAAATGGAGAACCAGAAATCGGGCTGGAATCCTTAAAATATACTGAGGACAAAGCAGTTACGAGCCTGACTGCTCCGTGTTAGCTAACGGGGTTGGGGCTCAAAGCCCGTTTATTCTTTGCTGGGAGATGAGCGGATACTGGAAAAGTGATGACCTCAGCCTGACGTCGGGAGCGAGCGGCTGGGAAGAGGGCCGCCCAGGGAGCGCCTCTCCCACGTCCCGAGTGAGAGGTGCTGTCACAGGCTCGGGAAGCCCCCTCCAACCTGCATTTCAGCTGCTGGTCGGTGCTTCCTGGGGCTGCCGCTGGACTCTGTGGCCTCCCGTAGGGGCAGAGCCTGAGGCTTTTTGCCTCCCCGACCTGCCAACCGCAAATGTCATCTTCAGGCATAAACCACGGGCCTGTGATCGCTGGAGTGATCGGGGCACGAAAGCCTCAGTATGATATCTGGGGAAACACGGTCAACGTCGCCAGCCGAATGGAGAGCACCGGAGAACTTGGCAAGATCCAGGTACACCCCAGCTGGGGAAACCCATGACCCGGGGGAGGAACTTCCCGGCGGGGGTGGGGGACCCAGGCATCCGTCAGCTTTGTGATTCCAGCCCGGACATGCTTGAGGGACACCAGACGTGTGTGTTCGGGGCTGGTTCCTGGCCATCCCTCCAACAGCAGGTGTTTCTCCTGCATCCCAAGAGTTTGTTGTCCTTTCCTTTTCAGGTTACTGAGGAGACCTGCACCATCCTCCAGGGACTAGGTTATTCTTGCGAGTGCCGGGGACTGATTAACGTCAAAGGCAAAGGCGAGCTGAGGACTTACTTTGTCTGCACAGACACGGCAAAGTTCCAAGGGTTGGGACTGAATTGAGGGCTTCTGGGAGGTGAACATGCTGGAAGCGGATTTTCCGTCCCTGAAGCAAGCCACGGGGAGCACTCGGCCCTACGCCAGTCACAGAGGCATTCCAGGGGTTTGGCCATCACTACCCTGACAAGGTGGCTGTGTGTGGCCTCCTTGGACTTGTGCTAGAGGATTTCTCGGAACGTGCACCAGACTCCAGCCCGAGGCTACCACCGAGCCTCGCCACGCACAGGCAGCTGGGACATGCGGATCCCCTGGGTACTGTGGAGATCTCAGAGGGGGAGCCAGACACACAACTGGCCATGGCCTGCCAGCCGCACGGGTGGGACTGGTCTTTTCTAGGTACAGAACCAGGACGAGCTGTCCGGGATGGGTTGGGCACGCCTTTCTCCCAGTGGAGCAGCAACAGGGCTGTACGTTTCTCACACAGGCACCCCGGTAAACAGAGCTGAAAATGTGGTTTTCCATCTATGATTTCACACAGTAGGGAGAGAACAGCACAACAGAGGCTTGTTACTTGTCCTCTCTGGCAGGTGTTTGATTTAAATGGGTATATGATTAGTGGAGTTTTACCCTAATGACTTCTTAGATGCCAGACAAAAATCTCTTCCCTCCAGTGTGTTGTCTTTTTAACCACGTCCGCTGACGACTTAGCCCCGCTGGGGCTGAGGAACACGGCTGTCACACAGCAAGAAGGCAAGGAGCAGCACAGCCCGGAAAGAAAGGCACGGCTTCTCAGCCCTTCCCTGACCACCGTGTGTACTCGGAGCGCCCTCCTGCTATCCTCACATCTCAGTTCCTGTCCTGGAAAGGAAGGGGGTCTGTGTAGACAGAAGGCAGACAACCTGTAGTGCTCCCTTTCTCTTCTTTAGTCCTCACAGCTCACTCGTAGAGCTTCAAGACAAAAAGCATGTCCTCCGCAAGCGTGCAGAAGAGGTTCCCGGATCTGGGAAGCCAGCCCACTCAGAGCTGCGGAGACAGACTTGTTCCAAACGGGAGGAATCAAATCAAGTGCAAAAAGCCAGGTTTGCGAGAGGTGTCTTATGGTGCTGCAAGTCTAAGAGAATCAGAAGTCAGCCTTCACTGCGTTTCAAGGTTGAGGAGGAGCCAAACTGCTCGTTCCTGTTTCTGAATCAGTTTCACCGCTGCATCCCCAGAGCACACCTGGGGCTCTAACATGGCTGAAGTTCACTACAGAGCAGGGATTCCCAGCTGGAGTCCTCCAGGAACCCCCCGCAAGTACAGGAAACCTGGCCCGTAGGAGACTTCAAAGGCTTACCCGGGGTTGCAGCCAAGGGCAGGGAGGACTGGACCTGAAGCCACTGTCCGCCGTCTGCCTGGGACGTGTCCACGGGCTTATGAGGCTCAGAAGGGGCTTCTCTGGTTCGCAGAGGTGCTGGGGGCGCTAGTGCAGCTCTGAGGCCCGCATGTAACCAGAATAGAGGCGAACGAAGTATAAGAACTTGCTGGATAAAGGAATTTTGTGGCGAAAATTCTGTTAAGGGGAATAACCTTAAACTGTTTTATGCACCGACTTTCCATATAAAGGGCTGGTTTCAGGGGGCACTACACTGAAATGCGTCCACTTAACTCAGCAGTGACCAGGGCTGCTCAACAGGGCTCTCCTGGAGATTCTGTCACTGATGCGATATACACACACAGCCGTGTTGGGCCTGAGGTGGACATATTTCTACTCTTGCAATATTCGAACTACTTTTCTCTTCCGGCACCAGAAATCCCAATTAGGAGTTTAAAAAGTAGTTACCATAGATTTTTATTTCCAGTTCAAGCACTGTTCTCAGATAAAAATATTTTGTAAGTTTTTAGTTTTTCATGTGCAGACCCTAGTGCATAACTGACCATAAAAAGCACATAGTTTTGATTTGCCTGTTTTCTGATCCCTGAGCCCTTTCTTCACAGGCGCCATTCTGTCTTAGGACAAGCGTCTTTGCTAACACTGACCTTTTCTAAGGGTCAAGGGCTTGCTTAAAGGTGGCCTCCCTGACTCTAGTGACAATCGCACCTGAAGTTCTCTGGTTTACTCATTAAGAAAATTTCCTAATAGAGAAGAAGATCATTAACCAGCTTCTACACTGTGTATATAACCGGTCAACATACAGAAACAGGTTTTGAGACGGTGCAAACAACTAGGGATTACTCTGTATCCTGAATATTTATATATCTGTAACATTTGTTTCAAAATGTATTTTCTTTTCATAAAGTACCAGTGTTTCTACTTTGTTTAGCATTTCATTCATTAAATTAGCAATCTGGAAAACGTTAATGTCCTAGTGTTTTGAATTTAATGTTTTCTTGGTTTCTAACTGAAAGGTTAAAATTAAACTCTAGAAACACCTGATAAAATGTGTATTTGCACAATTTTAAAGGTCTTCTAGCATACAGTTTTAAGTAGGCTTTTATTTTTTCAAAGTTTGACAGAGAGAGAGAGAGAGAGAGTGCAAGTGGGGGAGGGAGAGTGAGAGGGGTAGAGAGAGAATCCCAAGCAGACTCTGTGCTGCAGGCACAGAGCCCTATGTGGGGCTTGCACCCACAAAGCTGAGATCATGACCTGAGCCGAAACCGAGTCCGACGTTAACTGAGCCGAAACCGAGGTGCCCCTGTAGTAGGTTTTTAAAAGACTGGGTCATTTCTAACTCTCTTGAGAGAATCCCTTCTCTTTCACCCTACTTGTTCTTGCTAAATGTTAGTTTCAAGGTCAGGACAATAAAACTAACACGACTTCCAGCTGGGGGGTTTTACAGAAGGGCTATGTACAGTCCGCGCAGGGTCTTAAATGCGCCTCGTTCACTGAGCAAGGCTGCAGTGTGGCGCCTGTTACAGGAGGGGGCCACACGTCTCACGGTCTCCTGCTCAGCTGCCTGCTTGAGCAGCTGACCTTTGCATTTCAGATAAAATTAGATGACTATTAGGGCAAGGGACAGGCTGAGGCACGGGTGACCCGTGAGAAACGGTAAAAGAAATGTGAACTTGAAGCTCCATGATTCCCTTATTTAGCTTATCCTTTTACAGCAGTTCTAAGCGACTGTCTCAAAAATGGAAAACGGCAAAGCAAACAGGACCGCCAGACAAGTCAGTGCTGTGATTTCTGGGGGAGGGGGAGGGGGGCACAGGGGAAGCACCTCGTCCTTGCACACACAGTGTCATTCCCAGCAGGTATGCAGGGGACGTACTCGCAGATTCTAAAAGTATGTTAAGTGTATTTGTTTCCACAATGTAACAATAGGAAATCCCGCTGGATGGGGATTTGAAAGAAATGTCTTTGCTCTGGTTCCGTCTGTGCCCCCCAAAGAAGCGGCCTTATCACCATCTGACCCAAACGTGCCCAGGTCCACTCCTCCTTTCTGCTCCGGAGGGCAACAGGTCAGAGTCCATCCTGTTCCTTCCTCACAAGGCCATTCTTTGAAGAAACCATCCAGATGAAATGTTTTGTAAGTCAGGAACTAGCTGGTTGTAATTTCTGAGGAGGGTGGCAAACGTGGAAAAATGAGGGACTTCAATTATTTGGGGGACTTGCTGCTTTTAACGAATGGTCCTGAAAAGGCTGTTTTACTTCCTAAGTGTTTCTCTATCACTTTATCCTCAGACCCAGCCCCGGGGAAAGGTCAAGGACAGCTCAGCTGATAACACGCGACACAGCTCGCAGTCCCGGCTCAGCTTTATTACCTAATAGAAGTCCAATCTCTGGAACATTAATTGTTCCAAAGTTTAATTAAAAACACAATTTACAAATATTTACTATCTTCTGAAAAGGATTTCCAAGTGAAGAATGAAAAAACTATGTACATAATATATAATGAAGTACCAGTTAGCTTCAAACCCCATCCAGTCCACACTCGGCAACATCAGTCTTTTTAGGTTCTTCAAAATCTGAAAGAGAAAGTTACGGCTTCATTCAGCACTTTCCCCCTTTTAAGTAAAAAGTAAAGGTGTCATCCAGAATAAGTGCTGACAGCCCTTCTTTACCACGTTCAAGGTTAAAGACTAGATGTGCTACTAGGGCATCACTGTAGCTCTGTCTGCAAATGTGTGAACCCTTTATTTCCTTTATATCTTGTCTAAAGAACAAAAGCAGTTTTTACACTATCAACATGCGGAGACAAAAACCTCTCCAGTGTTATTTGAAAGGAGATGTCCCTTTTGCTCACGACAGCCTTCCATTTTCCCGGAGACACAAGGCACGTACCTTCCGTTAAATCTACGAAGTTGTTTTCCATGATGGGGGAGGGGATGGAAATCCCCATCGCCTTCCGAACCCCATACGTGCTCACGATATCACCTGGAGCGACTTGCTGTGCGAGTTCTTTCAGATTATTGGTCACTTGTTCAGCTGGGAAGGAAGACAAAAAGAAAAAGAAACACAGCTCTAGGTATTGAAACGTGGTTCCTTTAGATTTAAAAAAAAAAAAAAAAAAAAAGTCATAGGAACACCACAAACTTGACCCTGGGACAATGGGGGTTTGCACTGTGCAGATCCGCTCACATTGCCTTTTTTTCCGATAACACTGGGCTGTAAATGTATTTTCTCTTCTGATTTTAATACTTTCTTTTCTCTAGCTTTGTTGTATGAATTAGTATAGAACATACGATATGTCAGCTGACTGTTTACAGGTGAGGCTTCCAGGCAACAAAAGGCTATTACAGTAGTTAAGTTTGGGGGGAGTCAAAAATCACACATGGATTTTCAACTGTGCAGGGTGGGTGGTTGGGGTCAGCATCCCTAACCCCCACGTGTTCAAGGGTCAACTGTGTAAATGCAAAAAATAAATCACCTACAGTTCACTTTAGCACTGCTTCACAGCGGTGTCCCTTCTCAGAAGTTTTTCCCTTTAAATATCCCCCAAGTCTCCTTTTCCCGGAGGTGCGACCTACCGAGATGCATTTCCCTGTAAGAGGGGCCCAAGAGACAGATCATGTTGGGAGGGGGTCTGGTGCTCAGACGCTCGTTCTGGGCTTCCTGGAGCTCTCGGAGCAATCTGGTGGTCTCATCAAGTTTCTTCTGGAACATTTCAGCTTCTGTAAGGTACGAAGAATAACACGCTAAGGAAAACAGGGACATACTTGGGTTCCACCTTGTGTAGTAAAGGGAGTCCTGTGCTCTGGGGTTTTGCTGTTTATTGCCTAGTCTTCTCTCCTCAAAGGAGTGATCCCCTCCAAATGAGATCACCACCACAGACATGCTTTACTACTCACTGAAGCACGGCCAGCCAAGATTTCCTGTGGTGAATGGCTATGTTAATCTGTACTAATGTGACATTAAACCTGGACTGCCTGGGTCATGAAATGACACTCACCTTCAGAGTCAAACACTTCAACAGGAGCACCAAAATTTGTTACTGCTTTCAGCGCTGTGAGCCTGTCCTGATTACTGGAGTCTAAACGCCCCTCTGGCTCTATTTCTGTAATCTGCTTAAAAAAAAGAAAAAAAGAAGGAAAGGAAGAAAGGAAGAAAGGAATTATTTCAGCTTGTTAAGTCCCGTCAGTGCTGCAATGAAACGTCAGTAAGATGGTTTGTGTGTGCAGGCCAAGCTGTCCCACCTATTTACTTGGCAGTTAGAGTTCTGCTACCTACAAAAAATGTCTCTCCAGAATACGCACACTTCTCTATAGTGAAATGATGTGTCATCACACATCACCTGTTCCATGTGGCAGCCACCTAAAAAGACTACAGGAATGAGGGCCTTGGCGATGTCTGCACCATGAAGAACTTTCGGGGACTGTGACAATGCCTCGTGCTTCCGAGGCTCACAGGCAGTGTCTTGGCCCCCGGTCCATGCACCTGCAAACCCACAGCAGATGTGCATGAGGTACTTCCTGGGTCTCTTCCCTGCCACAGAGCCAGGCTGTCAGTATGGCATGGGAGAAACAAAATCCTAAAAAGGGTGGGGTTTTGGTTTTGGAATTACAAGACTCAGAGTTTCTATAACCTCAACACTGCTTTTTAGGAAGAGATTGCCCCAGATAACAAGTTATCAGAAGTCAAGGGTTCCCTTTAGATTTTGGCATGGCACTCCAGACGTGTATCTGAACCCCCGATTTCTCTAGCTACACGCGGGCAGGTGTGTGGAGGAAAACCATCGGTATGTGCTTGCGGCTTGCCATCGGGGCTGGGCCCTCACGACCCTATCCCGTAGCTGTTCCCTTTTTACCCAGCTGCCTTTCCCATTCTCAAGATTTCTCGCATTCTTGCCCCCTCACTAAGCACATGACCTTGCCTGCTCCTCATTCCTTGAAAACATGGTTTGGCAGGTACCACATCCGCATCTGTCTTTGATCTCCTCTTCAGGTTTTCTTCCGTGTCAGTTACCGGGCACACATCTGTCCGCTCTTGTGTCCCAGCTTCCCTCCGCTCCTTTAGCCCCCTGACGTCTACCTCCAACCCCACCGTTTTACCAGCACTGCCCTGCCGGTTACAAATGCCACACCTGCCACTCTTACTGGGCTCATTGGCAGCGGCTGACACTGCTGGACTCCTTCCTGCATGTCCCTCTTCCGTGATTTTTCTACCTCAACTACGGGTCTTCTCCAAGTTCTGTCCTTCAACCTTTTTTTTGTTCCCTTTGTTTTGAAAAGAATAGTGTCTTTAATAAATGTATAGCAACAATTTCTTGACTTTGGTCTGAGTGATGATTTCTTGGATATGAACACAAAAGCACAGCAACAGAGGCAAAAATAAAGTGGGATTCCATGAAACTAAAAATCTTCTGCACACCAAAGGAAACAATCAACAGAATGAAGACACAACCTATGGAATAAAAGGAAATATTTACAAACCATGTATCTGATAATCAGTTAATGTACAAAATATATAAGGAACTCAAACAACACAATAGTATAAACACAGACAATTAAAAACCTTTTTTAAACGGGGAAAGGAATGATATAGACATTTCTGAAAAGAAGATACACAAATGGTCAACATGTACGTGAAATGGTGCCCAACACCACAAATCATCAGGGAAACAGATGAAAATGACAATGAGGTATCACCCCACATCAGCCAGGATGGCCATCAACAATGACGACAAAACAAGAGATGGCAAGTGCTGGTGAGAACGTGGAGAAAAGAGCGCCCTCGTACACTACTGGTGGAATACGAACTGGTACGGCCACTACCGAAAACAGTACGGAGGTTTTTCAAACCACCAAAAAAAGAACTACTACACGATCCAGCAATCATCCCACGTCTAGGTATACGGATGAAATCAACACACGTACACACGCACAGTGGAATGTCGCTCAGTCTTTAACAAGTAGGAAATGCTATCACTGTGACAACATGGATGCACCCGGAGCTGTCCTTCAACCTTTAGCCAGGGCACGTGCTCTCTCGGGACAATCGCATTCACTTGAATGACTACAGTAACACTCTCCCTTTATGCCAACAACTTCCAGATCCACACGCCTGCCGCCAGATCCGGGAGTCCTAGGCCTCCCCTGCAGCCACGTCTCGAATCACTGCCGCGTGGGGAACTGAAGGCAGTTGCTCTCCCACTGAGGGGAGCTCCTGTTCCCACCCTGGATGGGCGCTCACGATGCTATGATGTACCTCATGCACCAGGTCCTGTCGACTTTAGTTCTACTGTATTTCTCTTTACTGTAGATCTTTATTCTCTTCCATGTTGCCACACTCATCAGCATATGGCTGTCAAGCCCCACAGCTTCTCACCGGTCCTCTCCTCCAGCCTCTCTCCCCTCCCCATGTTCTTAGAGCTTCCTGTCTTCAAGGGTGGACTCTCAGCTTCTCGGACTGCACGTATGGCCCTCTGTCACTAGACCCTCATTCATGCAGCCTCCCCACCTTTCCTCCTCTGCCCGGCACCCCAGGGTCACACACTTTCCACGCTCTCTGCACACGTGCCCTGTCCTCTCAGATCCGTTTGTCCCACTTCAGCATCTCTGCCCACTTCAGATGCCAGGCGCTGCTTGCTGGGAGACTGCCTGGCCATCCTTCTAGAGCCCGTCCACCTGGCATCCCCTCTGTGAGGATCTCCCTGGCCATCCAGAGCAGCTGGTTTCTGATCTGTGTTCCTACAACGTGTACATTTCCACGGTGCGGTAACTAGTTTGGGCTCCCTTGTGTACATGCTTGTGCACCGCACTGGCTACTACTACGCTCCCCACAGGCAAAAAGAATTCTTTTATCTAAGGAGATAATAAATAATTTTCTTTTAAAATAAAGCATTATCATTCAGGCCTTTGAGTTTATCCTCCATTTAAATATTTTTAATGACGAATATAATCACCTCCATTTCTTTTGCTGTGTCAAGGGTCCTGGTCTGACCTTCATCTTCAGGTGATGGCTGTAAGGACAAAGAAAACCAATTTTCATTAAAAGATATATTAAAAAGGTAAATATCAAGGAAAATCAAAAAATATTAAGAGTTTCGAGGCAAGAAATAAGAATATGGATTACTGGAAATTATTCATTGAAAAAAAATTTTTTTTAATGTTTATTTTTGAGAGAGAGATGGAGTGTGAGTGGGGAGGGGCAGAGTCTGAAGCAGCTGCAGGTTCCGAGCTGTCAGCACAGAGCCCGACCTGGCGCTCAAACTCATGAACCATGAGATCGTGACCTGAGATGAAGTCGGAGGCTTAACAGACTGAGCTACCCAGGTGCCCCTGGATTACTGGAATTTAATTTTTTATTTATTTTGAGAGTGAGAGAAAGAGCGCGCATGAGAGGGAGCTGGGGAGGGACAGAGAGATAGAATCCCAAGCAGGCTCCATGCTCAGTGAGGAGCCTGATGCAGGGCTCGATCTCTTGACCGTGAGATCATGGCCTGAGACGTTATCACGAGTCACATACTTAACTGACTGAGCCACACGGGCGCCCCTGGAATTTATTTTAAACCAAAAATGAAATAGATACAATAAGTAGCACTTTGAGAGTATTTGTGAGTCAAGAGTACCTATTACTGGTAACTTCAAGACTAATCTTTCTGTGCCTGAGCAAGAAGGTATGAAAGTATTTGGTAAATAGCACAAAAGTACCTAGTAAATGGAGTCGGTTTTCAACAACCAGTGAGTCTATGACAAGGAGAAAATAGGAGGCACTCTAGGGACTATTTTGCATTAACAGAGCAATAGTCTCGGGTAGCAGAAGATTACTGTAAAATATTCAAAGGCTATGCAGAATGTGAAAGCTTCCCATAATACCAGCCTTCAGAGATCAGGCACATATTAACAACAGACCAAGGTATCATGCACAAACATTAGGAATGATGTTATCTTTTAAAAAGTTTTAAAAGTTTAAAAAGTTTTAAAAAGTTAAAAATAATGATGTTATTTTTTAAAAAGTTGTCTGGGTGACTCAGTTGAGTGTCCAACTTTGGCTCAGGTCATATCTCACTATTCGTGGGTTTGAGCCCTGTGTCTGGCTCTGTGCTGACAGCTCAGAGCCTGGAGCCTGCTTCAGATTCTGTGTCTCCCTCTCGCTCTCTGCCCCTCCCCTGCTCATTGTGTCTCTCTCTCAAAAATAAACAAACATTAAAAAAAATTAAAAAAAAAAAAGCTTTATTATGATTTTTTAAAACCAATTCCCAATTTTTAAAAATTATAAACAACACATCCTTATATATAACTTTTAAATTTTTCTAAGATCTATTCTGAGAATATCTGCTGGATCAGTGGACAGAGAAATTTCACATTTGAAATCTTTTGCCCTATCAACCAAATGAAAGATACTGAATTGTAGTTGAATACTACTAATTAATTCAAGTTAACTGATGGGAAGGCTAGAGGAAAAATATTTTTGAGTTGATGCGAAGGTGCGTGGTTTTAGGTCATGCGAAGAAAGCAGATCGAGCACTAAGACTGTACAGCTGTTCTCAGTGAGCCAGAGGTGCCGACTCAGCGCTGCTGACCGTCACCCAGGGACCAGCAGCCACATGTGCAGTGAGGGCAGAGGACAAGGCGACAGTAGCCACAGCCACTGGGAACAGCTAGGACCCTGAGAGACGTAAGGTTCTTCTAAGTATGGTGACAAGGACGGTGTGGAGCTTGACTCTCCTCTGCACCAGGAACACTGTCTGGTTCTAGTCTCTGAGCTGTGGGTCTGCCAGATTATCAACTATGTCCAAGTCTACAAGTGTTAGTGACAGCAAAGAGGAAGTTTCTTATTTTGTTCCTTGGGGCCCCACCACTGTGTTCTTACCACATAAGAAAGAAAAGGACATTCGCTAGCATTGTAAGTCAACTCGGTTTCAATCCAGTGAGCGAGACCCCCTGTTCTGTTAGGGTACATGGCACCAGCTGACTTGTGAGCAGTCAGCCCCATCCTGATTCTTATGTTCCCAAGATCGGGAGATAACGACAGTCTTCTGGCCCTCACAGACCCTGGTAGCTGGCTTACTCGTTTCCGTTCATTGTCCTCCACCCGCGGTCCACACCCAGGCCGGGCTGTCTTTCAGGGGAAGGCAGCCCAGCTGTCACCCTGGTGACTCCCATGGTTTCATAACACTCAGTGACTAATGCTGAGAGCCAATAATAAATTACCCGGTTCTTTAGCAGCCTTCTTACCGTCTCCAACTCTTGAAGGGTTCTAGAATGGCCCCCTTTTGTTAAAACATCCAGTAAACTATCTGCCATCACGTATGGATAATCCTGGCATGTGGCCAAAAACTCATGGATGCTGAAAGAGAGAATGTTGGGAAAGTCACTTCCATATGAATCACCTGTCGGCTTCACCTTCCCATCCCAGCCAACGGTTTCCACCAGACACGACTTAAATTTTTACGCCACCGTGTAAAAATTTCTGTCTAGGTACGATAGCATACTTACAGCCTTGCCAGTGCTAACTTTACCGTCATGAGAGAAGCAAACAAGATCAAGAACACAGTGAAATGAAATGCTCCTGGGGAAACCGCCAAAGAAAAAGAAGACTTTCTCAATGACAGAGGCGTCAGCGTTCAGTCCTGGACTTGCTCCTGCCCTTCACTTCCTCCCTAAGGTGACCTTACTCACCTCAGGACTAACACATCCACGGGGTCTCAAAAGTTATACCTCCAGTTTGGACCACACCCCTTGTATATACACACGTTTATTAGGATTTTAGAACAACATGGCACTCAGCAGACTGATGAACTGGTGACTCACCTGAAATCACTTGGAAGATCAGACTCTTCCCCATAGGTTGAATAGATTAGATCAGAGTCGTCCTTGCTGATATTTGCAAACGTGGAGTCGTAATGTGGAGCATAAGAACTGTAGGGTCCGTAATTCAAGTATAACACTGTTGACAGAAATTAAGTACTGCAATACTGTTCTTTAACTTCTGTGTCAAACTGATTTTTATTTTATTAAAGATTATTCCCTTCTAATTTTACTACTTCAATGACTGGTATAACAAATAGAAGGTAGGTATTTCCCCCTCCTGGATCCTCATGAAGTCACAACTCAAGTGACTCCTCCCCCGAGGAAAGAAAGAACAAAAGTCATTTTGAATACTAGTAACTGATTTTTCAGTTTCTTCCGAAGTTAATAAAAGAGTTGATTCATACTGCAAAAATGCCACCAAAAGAGTTAGTAATAAAGCAGTAAGTGGTGATTACACTTTCCCCCCGCTAGCTGCTTGAGGAAAAAACCTTACCCGGAGTGACTTTGTTCCTTTTGTCCTCCTTGAACCCCTGCAAAGTATTCACTCCAGACTGAAGCCTTCCGGTTGTCATTCCCAGTCTCACAGGGCAGTAGCCTGGTTCTGAAACAGAAGACCGGGCTCGGTGTGGGAGGTGCATGTGGTAAGGAGCCGATGGGTGATCTGCAGGGTGTCTGCATGTACGCTGCTTCGTGCCATCCATGGGACTCTGTCCAGGAGGCTTTATTCACGTAAGAAAATCGCAGCTCAGCAAGGTAGGAATGTGGCCAGGCCCCAGACCTGGTCCTTTTCATTACCCTCTCCTGCTTCCTGGAATACTTTATAATCATGTTGCAGTTCACTTAAAAACAAAAATTAAGGATTTAAAAATTGAAACCTGTGATGAAAGTAAACGAGTAGAAAAGCTTAGTAAAAGACTAGGGGACAACACCCAACTAAAGACAAGAACTCATGGTACATTCAGGAGAAGAATTAGGATCTCTGAGGCATACTTTCAATGCAGTGAGGAACGGTCCTTAAAGATGTGCTCTGTAAACCAGGAGCAGACCCCTGTAACTGGATGGACTCTGATATAAGCAGAACTGGGAAGGACGGTTGGTATGAGGAGAAAACACGATCTCTAGTGAAGAGTTCCGGTTTTTGCACCACGACCACCCTTGAACAGAGGCTATGTCACAGGTGATCAGCGTTGAGGGAATGAAAGCACTTGCGAGAAACTCTGAACACCTAAATTGGATCTTCTCTCCCTCTTGGCGAGCAGTCTGGAATTTGGAAGAAGAACTTGGAAGTGAGCAGGGGCAGAGCTTCCACCTCAGACCAGTGCTCAGGCCTCTCAGGGAGCTGCCGAAACGTGAGGAGCCAGAGCAGCCTGGGCCACACCGACTCCAGGAGCTGCAAATGCAAGGAAGTGGAGCAAGGGCAGAGACAGACCCTGGACATGAAGAAAGGGGCAGATCTTAAGGTGTCACCTAAATCATTAATTGCATCGTTATCCTCTTAATTACCAAATTTTCACCACAGCTACACTAGAAAGAACAACATTCCCGATCTCGTGGCACTTTGACTCAATACCATATAAATTTCACATAAAACGAAAAGTTCACATAAAAGCAAAAAGTGAGTTTTGCTTTGCAGACAGCACTTTTCTTCTACGTGAAGGGATTCCGTCAGCACCTCAAGAGTGGAGGGAAACGCTGAAAGACACGAACAGGCTCCCCTCTTTAGTCCTCAAATGCATCCGGCTCTTCCCACTGCTTCAAAGTCTCTTACCTCCTATCCCCGCACTCCTTACTCACTTTTTGGGACCAACCTAAACGTCACCTTGCTAAGGAATAAGGAAGCCTTCTCTGACCCCCACCTGTGTCCCGTCACAGCTGCTCTTCTTCACGCGATTATTCTCATTGGCTCCTCCATTCCGCACCCCACAGACAAAAGGGGAGGGACTCATCTCTGTTCTGTTCCCTGCTGTACACCCAGCTCCACCTCCGGCGCCCAAGACAGGCCTTGCCTGCAGCAAGAGGCAAATACTGGAGACTGTTAACTGAAGCGTCATTCATTTTTGTATCCCCAGTGATCTCTCTCATGATGGCGGTGGGGAAAATGGGTATTTATAAAATAGCATGCTCACATTTGCATACCACAATATATGATTTTTCCTCTCAGGTGAATGACAAAAAATTCTTATATCAAATTTTAAAATTATTCCCTATACTACTACCATTAAAATACCTGAGGGAAATAAAAAACATGACGGAGGTTCTAAAGCAATGCTTCCCAACCTTTATTTATTTCTTTTTTTAATTTTTTTTTTTCAACGTTTATTTATTTTTGGGACAGAGAGAGACAGAGCATGAACGGGTGAGGGGCAGAGAGAGGGAGACACAGAATCGGAAACAGGCTCCAGGCTCTGAGCCATCAGCCCAGAGCCCGACGCGGGGCTTGAACTCACGGGCCGCGAGATCGTGACCTGGCTGAAGTCGGACGTTTAACCGACTGCACCACCCAGGCGCCCCTGCTTCCCAACCTTTACAAACTTTCTACCAACTACAGTGAAAGCCATCACATCAGCAGGTTTTTATTATTCCTATATGGTACTGTATGGCATACATATTCGTTCTAGTCACTGAAATTTAAGAAGTCAGTCAGATGTTTTATAAGAAAGTTTTGAGATACCTCCAGAAATAACTGAGCATACATACCATAATCTCTTTGAGCCAGAGTTAGAAACTGTAAAATTTTGGCTTTAATTGTGGGTCTGATATTCTGTATTAAATACATTTAAATTCCAGACTTTTTTTTCCCCCTGAGAGAGACAGAGTACGAGCTGGGGGAAGGGCAGAGAGAGGGGGAGTCACAGAACCTGAAGCAGGCTCCAGGCTCTGAGCTGTCAGCACAGAGCCCGATATGGGGCTCGAACTCCTGAACTGTGAGATCATGACCTGAGCCGAAGTTGGATTCTTAACCAACTGAGCCACCCAGGTGCCCTGGGACTTTGTAGTTTAAAGAAAACTTGATCTATATAGAATCTACTTAAAGACGAAGTAAAGCTATTCATGCTATTAGCATGAAATACATGATGCCTAGCCAAGTTCTTTGTGGCTGACAATACGGTTAGATTTCACAGCACTAGGCCTGCTGGTTTAAAACGTCACCCAGGTTACTGCCTGCGAAACAGCAAGTTCATGCACAGTGTGACCTGTGAACTCACCTCCTACAATGGGATCCACGGGATGCAGAAGCCCCAATGTTGTCGTCCCATCTGGTTTTCTCCTTTCAAATTCACACTGCAATGACCCAAAGTATCCAAATGTCCTCAACAGTTTTATATGTACCACATTCATGTGCATGTACACATACATATATATGTATATATATCACACTACAATGCCCTAAATTTAATCAAACCAATATACTAAGTTGCTACCATTACACTTAGATATTAACTTTCCCACCTGGCTCCATATACATAGGTGCTAATGGGCTGCAGAAATGAAGGTTAAGGAAACATGAGAATTTTAAAGAGCTATGTGGGGCCTTCAGGCCACTCTGTTTTGTCCCCTCTGTTAAAAAAAGGAGGATACTGGAGACCAGGGAAGGGAAGTGACCTGCTGGAAGTTATGTATTAATCTATTCGGTTTTAAGAGCAATGTGCTAAACAATGAATTCAAGAGACCAGAGTATAAATGCTCATTTGCCAAGTTTAGAACACATTAACTTCACTAAAAGCCAATAATAGAGAAAAAGGTTAATCATGTCCTTTATAAATACGTTATTAAATCTGCCTCCTCGGAGTGTTGTACTGAACAACTCTATGGCAGACACGGGCTACAAGTGCACAAGCAATGTGAAAACTGCATGTCTCAGACGACCAGTCAGAAGGTAGTGAAAAGAAAGGAAAAGTCCAATCACCTGACTGTTAACAAGCCGCCTGGTTAGCTTTCCTCCAGATTCCTTAACAATGCGGTCAATCTGCTCCTGCTCTCTTTCTAAGTTACTGCTCTTAGATTTATCTTCAAGCATATCTTTGTCTTTCCTGAAAACACACATTAATACTAAGTAAAAAAAAATAATAAGGTGAAAACATTAAAATGAGTTCCAAATAGGGGTACAACTCAAAGGGTGACAATGGCACTACAATCACCAACTATGGCTTTGTTCCTTAGGGGCCTGCCGAGGGCCTGTGCCACACTCGAAGTAAAGCAAACCCGACACCCTGGTTACTTCCCTCCTTTCGGTATCTGGTGCTATTTGTCTTAAACATTTTTCTCAATACAGTCATCACACAAATGGATTCTACCTCAAACGTATTTTGAAAGCAGAGAGACATGGAATTTTCTTTTCAAAGCCTGATTTTTAAAACTTAAAATGAAATACATTTAAATTGTACAAATCTTAAAAACAGAACAAAAATATGTCACAAGTTTACTTTCTCTGCACTGCAACCGCAGAAATCCCAAGCCGCTCCCTAGAGCCCTCTTCCAGCAAGGACGGTGAGGTGCGAGGCATGAGGGCCGCTGGCGAGAGGTGAGAGCGGGTGCACGCACGTGCGTCTGGCCACGCCGGCTACTGCTGGGAGGTACTGGTCCCGCCAGGCGATGTCTGGTGGACAGCACGCACCTCAGCAACAGCCCATCTGCTTAGGAATGGCTTTAACTACAGGTAAGCTGAATCACTGTCTATGGAATGAGGTAACGAATACAAATTTTTTCTTAGAGTTCTATTTAAATAAGTTCACTGACAGTGAGTCCCTAAAGATAATTTCTTGATTTTAAAACTACTTTCATAAGAATATACATTCAGAACCATTGTTCTGAACTGTGTTTAAACGATTCCATATAGTGCCTTTATGAGAAGAGGAGGGTATCACATCACCAAAATGGACTTTCATGCCACAACCAACCAACCACGGGCGGACCAGGACTTGGATTTCCCAAGGCAGGCACCGAATTAGTATTTTTCCCCCTTCCTAGGCTGAAAAAGACAGCTTAGCTTCAATATCCCGAAGGCTCTTTACTTTTTGTTTTCCTTGCTGGGACCCTTGAAGGCTCGGGTTTCAGGGTCTCCGGAGTCTTCCCTTTCTCTCGGCCAGGAGCCGCTGTCCTCCCCACTCTGAGACTGGTCGGTTCTATCCTTCTGCTTTCGACTTTTTTGCAAGTCTGCCATGAATTCTATGCTTTGCTTCAGGCTCTGAATTCTCTCCTAAAAATATTCAAGAACATTCTCATTGTATGTTTGCCATTGATTTTTAAAGTAATGCATTTCTTTCTCACAATGTGAGTTCGCACTTAAAAGGGAAGAAAAGCAATTAAATATAATTATAACAAGAGAAATGTTTGGTGACCAGAATACAGTCTATTCCTTCAATTCAGATCATTTAATTTCCAACATAAGAGAGTGCTTTGCAACCTGACTACATCATCAAAACGTTCAGAGAAAGTATGAATAAATACTAGTAAGTATTCTTTGCAGTACTAAATTTAAAAAGCAGAATTTAATTTAATAGCACGTTAAAATTTTAGATTTCACAGAATGGCTTATCTTGTGAAACTTAAGAATTATCAGGTAATTCAAAAGCTAGATGATGTGAACATGTTAAGAACCCTTATACTTTGGTATCCTAGGATAATCACTGATGACTCTGGCATTTTACTCCGTGTGAAAACAACACGCTTCAAGGAGAATGAAAGGTTGCTAGTGTAGTTTCTTTCCCAGAAAGCATAATGTTCTTCTAACCAAAGAAGCCTTGTTTATATTTTGTGAAACATGTACTTAATTTTCCACTGCATTGATATGCTGTGAAATTTTCTTTGTGGTTAAGGGCTTGAGGTTTCTGGAGGCACGTTTGTTTCTAGCGACTACTCTTGCCTTCCAACTGAGCACTGTCCCTGGATAAAATATGGACTGCAGTCTCCTTAGGGCTGCATGGCAACGGCAGGGAAGATTTTTGCAGAGTAATAGAAACTAAGAACTGGAGAAGACCAGAGGTCATTTGAATAAGAACAATGTAGCCCAGAAATGCTACATGACTCACCTAAGGTCAAGAACCAGTGATGAAGTCCAGGCCTCTAGTGTCTCCTAAGGGGCTTTGGCTCATCACACTCTGCTATATTAGTAGTGCAGAATATGAGAGCCTCAAGAACATGGACTATTTAAAAATTTTTTTAAATGTTTGTTTATTTTTGAGAGAGAGAAAGACACAGAGTGTGAGCGGGGGAGGGGCAGAGAGAGAGGGAGACACAGAATCTGAAGCAGGGTCTAGGCTCTGAGCCATCAGCACAGAGTCCGACGCGGGGCTTGAACTCACGAACCGTGAGATTGTGACCTAAGCTGAAGTCGGACGCTTAACCAACTGAGCCACCCAGGTGTCCCTGGACTAGCTATCTTTACTGAACTTTTATCTTAAAGTAACCTTAAAACTATTAAAGTAATATATTTCATTGTAGACAAAGATTTAGGTAGAGGAGAAAAAAAAAAACCTTGTTAATTTATCATTATTCCAGTATTTCTCTAAGCATTACACATATCAACAGATTGGCATTACACTGAATATTTGGTAACATGCATTTTCTTCATTAAGAAATTACAAGCATGTGACCTCCATATCATTAAGTATTCTTTAAAGTGTTTTCAGTAACTATATATATATATATATTACTTTATCTTAGGTACCATGGTCTTACTAATATCCCGCTATCAGACATTTAGATTATCTCCAAGTTTCCACTATTACAAATAGAAGTCTCATGAACATCACTGTAAATAAATCTCTCCAAGAAGATCTCTTTAGGATAAATGCCTAGATGTGATACTGTATGTAACTATACTTAAAAAATTCCTAGAAGTGAAAACACTAGGTCAACAAGAATGAGTATTTTTAAGGCTTTTGATATTTACTGCCAAACTGCTTTCCAGAATAGTTTTATTAATATACATTATATTACATGTTAGTGTATACATTATATATACACGTCAGTGATTGACAATTTCTCTGAATCCTTACCAAATTTAACAGTATTTAAAGTAATTTGCCAGTTTGAGTTTTAAAAATGTCTATTTTAATACATACTTAAAAAAATATTAGTATGATTGTCTCTGTAACTTTTTATTGGCCATTTGTGTTTTCCCTTGTGTATATCATTTAGGTAATTTCTCACCCATCTCTCTCTAGTATCTAAATCAGAGTCTGGCGCACTGTTAAGTGTTCAGATCATGAAGCTCTCACTTATCTTTTTATTTCCATTCTTGGATTTTATAAAGAGGAGAACCTACATCAAAAACATTTTGGAATTCTAAAAAACATAACATGCACAGGGGCACCTGGGTGGCTCAGTCAGTTGAGAATCTGACTTCGGCTCAGGTCATGATCTCGCGGTCTGTGAGTTTGAGCCCCGCATCAGGCTCTGTGCTGACCGCTCAGAGCCTGGAGCCTGCTTTGGATTCTGTGTCTCCCTTTCCCTCTGCCCCTCCCCCGCTCATGCTCTGTCTCTCACTCTCTGTCAAAAATAAATAAACATTAAAAACAATTAAAAAAAAACCCAGAACATGCACAGAATTAAAAGAATTAGAGAAATTTTCTAAATTTCAACACAAATCACTGGAAAAAGTTGAATTTAATTTTCCTTTGAAAGTAGTCTTTTTTAAAAATAATTAAGATGTCTCCCAATCAGCATACTAATCACTTTAACAATATTAAATGACTAAAAGGGCTTGATTCTTTGCCATTAATGACAGCTAACCCTTGGTGCTTTCCCACGTCAGGCATGATTCTAGGAGTGAAGTACTAGGCTGAGAAAGGTAACACTGTCTCCTGAGGTCACTCAGCATCTCGAAGGCACAGCCAGGCCCTGAACCTTGATTCTATTACTTTGTTTGTGCTAGCACGCAGCATGCTAGTATTTATCTAGGAGAGCAAACAAATTATTCTACACGTGTCCTTTATAAAAATGTCTACTACTAAAAAATAAATAAGTAAAAAGGTCTACTAATAGTCACTATTTGTGTGTAAATGAAAAAAAAATGATAAATGACTGTACAATCTTTACACTGAACATTCAAAACCAATGATCTTTTAAAAGACATCAATCATAGGGGCGCCTGGGTGGCGCAGTCGCTTAAGCGTCCGACTTCAGCCAGGTCACGATCTCGCGGTCCGTGAGTTCGAGCCCCGCGTCAGGCTCTGGGCTGATGGCTCGAAGCCTGGAGCCTGTTTCCGATTCTGTGTCTCCCTCTCTCTCTGCCCCTCCCCCGTTCATGCTCTGTCTCTCTCTGTCCCAAAAATAAATAAACGTTGAAAAAAAAAAATTATAAAAAGACATCAATCATAGACGGGTGTACTGGGCTCTCTTGGGAGCACTGCTGTTACAAGAGTTAACTCAGGTCTAAATTTAAATGTTTAAAAATCACTGTTGTAAGGATCCCTCCCACTTAGGGTGGAGAGGACAGTCAACAGGAAACTATAACACAGGATGGGTAGGGCTCCTCAACAGGAAGAGATCTGAAAAAAGGAAGACAACAGAGAGAGAAAAGGGAAAGTGGAGAAGAATGTTTATTTTCTGTGCTTCCAGCCATCCCATCCCCAGGAAAATTCAAGAGACAGTGGACTCTTTTGCATGTTATATTAACTACATTATCTGAAGAAAAGAAAATAATGGGAAATGAAAGTTGATAAATTTACTTGGAATACTGCAAATTCAACTTTCTCCTAAAACTTCAATATCCAGTTTTGGAGTAACTAACGACTGCACTTGCAGGATGCACTTTTACTTCAAGTGTAGTAATGAGCATTTGCAGATTTTTAAATCTGGAATATGGCTTCATTCTGGATTCTGAACCTTCCTGCAAAGAGGGGTAAACAGATTTTGCCAAAGATGTGTAACTGGCTTACATTACAGGGTCTTAAGTCTTTAGGAAAGGGTAGGAACTGATGCTGTCTGCACAAGAATAACTGTCAATCCAAATGTTTTTCTTTCCCCAGTTAAACGGATCCAAGAAATCTTTTAGGGCCAAGCACACAGACACTCAGATATCTGCACACCATGACAATTCTTTCAACGTGAAAGTGTGATACAGATGATCACTACAACAACTGGAAAGCCATGTGCGGCTACACGTGACTCATTCCTACTATCCTATAACTCTCCTGAGTCTGGGCCCAAGCTCTTAATTCTGATTTCCTTCTCATTCTTCCTGTCTTATACCCACTCGTTTCCTTCTTCGCAAAATCCCTCTCCTGTCTTGCTCTCCTTTCTCGTAGTCTCCTCCCAATTCTAGCTCTTATGGAGTTGGCACCCTAATGCTAGCAATCATCTTGGGAGATCACTCTTGAAACCTTCTTCTCCACACACGAGAACACTGGAGGCCCAGCGTGGTTAATGCCTTGCCTGAGGTCCACAAGTTCAAAGAACTCCAACGTCCTGCCATGGTAAGGTGCCAGGATCATTTCTGTTAGTTTCCCACCCTACTCAGAGCTGAGTAAAACCTCAAAGAACACGACTTATCTTGTGAGCTCTCCTTTTCTCCCAGCAGGTGCACAGCAATCACCTCAATTTACCCCAAGGCTTTTCCTCAAACCGTAGCTCTGAGGCATCCCGTGTCATTTTCTGCCACTAACCTGTTTTGAACACACGGTCATGTTTATGTGCTCTCATGAAGCTTGATGATGAAGTAAGTGTCTGTGCATGTGCACATGTTCCTCCCACCTCAACACCTTATTATGTAGCAGTTGTGGTCTTTCAAGGGACAGTGCTCCTGTGGGGAGGTGGCAACCAGCAAGTTACTGCTCGTTGAAATTTTGTTTCTTTCTACTGCAAGGAGTTCCTGTGCCTCACCAAAGCATCAGGGTCCATCTGTACAAAGGGAAGTAGACAGCTTTTCTCCTAAAAGCTCTCATAATTCATCTAATCAATCTTACCCTGGAATTCAGGGTGATGTTTCTTTCATAGCAAATATAAATCTATCTGGTGACTACCAATTCAATAGCCTCTAAAATAAATAATTAGTAGTGAATGCCAGTATTTATTTGCATCAATTCCAAATGAGAACTTTCCTGCTTTAATTTTCTTCTTTATGTGAAAACTTTTTCCCTTTAGTATTTCCTACTTTAATAAAATCTGCCTGTAAAACTAGTACTGTACTGGACTGGATCTCTATCAACTCTAACCAAAAAACAAAGGTATATAGATTTTATGTTATTATTTATGACAAAGAATTTCCTTTACCTGGCTGAGAATTTTCATCCCTGAGTGCAATAGCTTCTTTGCAGCTTTATAATAAATGGTCTCGGGTTTGTTGTAAATCATAGCATTAGTACACATTAGTTTGAAGTTATCCTGGAGAGAGAATATTAAGAAGAAAAATGCATTTAAAACAAAACAAAGCATCCTCCTGTCTGTTTGAAATCATATAGGCCTTTGAAAAATTAAAAAAGATAAAACCAACAAAAAACCTTTCTTTCACTCTTTACAACATTAGTAACAATTTACTAAGTTTTAAGATTCACTAACAAATACTGCTAAATTAATTTAAATATTATACATTTCTTTCTAAATTCTTAGACATTTTGTAATTAATTACATGAACCTTTAGATCCCAAGATGAAATTTTTATTTATTTATTTATTTTAGAAAAAGGGAGCAAGTGAGTGAACATGAGAGCCAAGGAGTGGGGCAGAAAGAGAGTCTTAAGCAGGCCTCACGCTCTGTGCAGCACCTGATGAGGGCCTTGATCCCACAGCCCTAGGATCATGACCTGAGCCCAAATCAAGAGTTGGATGCTCAACCGACTGAACCACCCAGGTGGCCCCCAAGATGAAATTTTTAAATGGGTTTCTTCACTATAATCTAACTACACAGAAAAAGAATTAGAAGAAAATACTTCCATTTAATAGAATAATCTTAACTGAGTTCATGTAATTAAAAAATACTACTCTTAGTTTTAAAACAAACATCATAAGTTTCCGTTTATGAATTAAATAATTTCAAATCCTGATGAAAACTGGGACAGGGCTAAATTATCACAGTATTTCTTAGAAATTCAAATTAACTGATCAAAAACACTAACACATTTACACTAATGTTAATATTTGGGTACTATCGTAAGCTAAACATAACTTGCAGAATGCTGCAAAACCATGCCGATGTGCCACAAACCATACAATCTCTAGGAGTCGAAACATGTAACTAGAATAGCCAAATTATCAAAACTGTACTTTTGGGTTAAATTTCAAAGTACCTACATGTGCTGGAGAGCTCAATTCCACTGCATGTTTTCATGGTCAAGTAATTTTTTACTTTGTATAAATGTGACAGTGATTATACCAAGGCCTTACTGAGTTAAAATGGTAAAAACCCAACAAAAAAGAATCCCTCTAAACAAACTCTCTTCCTCTAAATTCAAACCAAATATTCAAATATCACTATTTAATAACTAGTGATGACAGCTTAGAATACTTACAGGGGATAAAAACAGGTAGATTTAGTATTATTTGAAAGCATGTGAGAAGATAGACTCAAGGGTCCCAAGAAATTTGGTGTTAAATTTAAACTGGATTTAAATTGGATCCTCAGTGTCTGGCCAAGTCTCTTATCAGTTCAGAATTTTGCTACATCCCAGATCTTTAAGAATGTGATGAAAGCCATGGATCCATTCCTCAAGCATATATATGCACACCAAGTTGAACACTAAATTGTTCATGTCATTTTAGTAGGTTCCCCTTAAAGGCTTATCTGTGGCTTCTATCTGGGGGACCCCAGGTTAAGGACCCTTGTTACAGATAGTAGGAAAAACTTCTATTCCATTAAGAATCATTAAATATAGGGAGTGCCTGGGTGGTAAGCACCCGACTTTGGCTCTGGTCATGATCTCACAGCTCATGGATTCAAGCCCCACATTGGGCTCTGTGCTGACAGCTCGGAGCCTGAGGCCTGCTTTGGATTCTGTGTCTCCCTCTCTCTCTGTTCCTCCCCTGCTTGTGCTCTGTCTCTTTCTCAAAAATAAATAAACATTAAAAAAACAAAGAATTACTAAATATATATTTTGGGAAACAAGGCGAATGAGGGAGGACATCAGATGGCTATTACTTATACTAAATGACCACTGGGCCTATAACTGGCAAGAGAGTACTGGATCTAATAAGGCATTTGTAGATTCCATGATCTTAAGTGTCATGTGCTAGGCTTTACTGGACTTCGGGGTAATGGCACTTGGTCATTCAAAAAGCTGAATGACCTTTCTGCATACTTTCCATATAATTACAAAAAAAATAAAAAACCCAACTTGAACAGCCTAATGAGCTGAATAAGCTAATTAATATTACATTGGACTACTGGATTTTTCCCCAAAAGAAAACATACTCATGTAGAAAACTCTAAAACGTTGAAAATATTAGTTCATTCCACTTATGACAAGTCTTAATCATTTGTGCAAAAACACTTAGGGGGCCCATTTCTATGGTCTCCTGTCATCGTAAGAGCAAGATCAGAAGAAAACTATTCACAAAAAGAAAAAAAAAAACCTGTGAAATTTTTTCCCATTAAGCAATAAGAAGGTCAGAAATATGCTGAAATAAACTGTTCTAGTTTAATTTTCACCAGATGAAAAGTTGGGAAACTTCCATTTCTCTGAACGTAATTCAGTTTTTTCAGAGTAAGTGGAATGTTATCTATGTAGTCAAATGGATAGCGAAGATAGAATTAAATGCTGGTTTTATTCATAAATCTCAACTGATACGTGGATGAAAAAAGGAAAAGGTAAAGATGATCTGTAACTGACTAGAGTCTAGTATTTAGGTCAGGTGAATACTACAACATTCATGCAGAAAAAATAAAGGCAAAATAGATATTATCTAAACCAGTTCAGTTTGTGGTGGTCTGACACAGAAAATTTCAAAAACCACGTGGTTCCTTTTGAGGATCAAAATGAAAAATTTACCATTGAAATCAACATATGCCAAGGCTATTTAAAGATGGAAAACACTCCCATTGTAACATGAGACACACACATCATCCTGGTGGCTTATAGCTTCTTTATTTTTATTTTTTTAAGTTTATTTACATATTTCGAGAGTGAGCAAGTGAAGAGCAGAGAGGGAAAGAAGAAAAGAGAGAGAGAATCCCAAGCAGGCTCCTTGCTGTCAGCACAGAGACTGATGTGGGGCTTGAACCCACGAACCATGAGATCATGACCCGAGACAAAATCAAGAGTCGGAAGCTTACCAACTGAATCATCCAGGCGCCCCTTCACTTTTAAAGTTTTTAATCTCCTTCTTCTCTTTTGAAGAAAATATGCTCAATAAGTCTAGCCAAACTGAACTCAGAAAGCAACTGACTTTCATCAAACTAGAACATGTAATTAAACTTTTGTTGACTATTTTCTGGACAGGCCAACTTATCCTCTATTTGAGAGACATGACTAGAAACAGAAAAGGAAACTACTCTGCCACAAATTTAAGTATCAATTTTATCTGCACTAGTCTGAATTTAAAAATCAGATACTTTTTCATTTTAAAGGTTGAGAATATATATTGTAGAACATATGAAATTCAAAATTTTTCTAAAAATGTCCCAAAATAATAAAAGATAGCAGATGGCTTAGTTTGCCTGGTTGCCTATCAACAAGCTCTGAGACAAAAAAATACAAAGATTTTGGATATTAAAATAAACTTAATTCTCTGCAAAATAAAAGGTCAATTAGAAAGTTTCCTAATACCAAACATGTAGATTTCTACCAAGATTTTGTACATACAGTATCCAAGACTCTCAATTGAACAGACATGTTACTTTGTATCCTAAGTTTGTCTATTTTCCAATCACGACATAAATAACTACAGTTACCTTCAGTTCTTCTATGGACTGGTAATCATTGTTCTTAATCTTTTCTTTCATGGTGCTAAAATCCATTGGATGCTTAATGATCATGGAGTAGCCGGGAGCAATAAAATCAGTCACAGGAAATGAAAAGAAAGCACTTGGGTCTTTTCTGTGAAGATACGCAAAGAGCAATCTTACTTCTATTATGAACAAATCTACTGGTCTAGGAGAAGTCACAGGAAAACTTTCAGATGTAAAAAGAATGTGTAGTATGCTAACATACCTCTCACTGAAAAGTGAAAGAATGATTTCAAAGACTAACAACTAATAACAAGGTGAAGATGTTTTACATACTAGTTGTACCTTTAAGACAGAGAATCTTTTAAGATATACATATCTAATTAGTTGGTAGCACCTCCCACATAGGGAAAAATGAAACAAAATAAAAAATCCAGACTAACTGACCAGTGTCTTGGCCTCTGGGACGTAAACCCTATGTACTTTTATCAACCATAGGGGAAAAGGCAGAAATAGTAACTATAAATGCACATCTGCAATCTTCCATGCTGATTTATAACTATAAGCTTGGACTCTTGGGGGGCCACAGGATTAATACATCTATGTAAAATATGTATATTTTCTTAATCAATGGATCCAACTTCTATTTCATCTACAGGGGAGAACTCAAAAACCTGATACTAAAAAGGTCCTCAAATTACCCCCAAACTTAAGAACCAGTGCTTTCTATCACAGGTTTTCAATTCTGGCTGTGCATCAGAACCAATAGAGGAGCCTTAAAAAAAAAAAATTCTAGTTGGGGGGTAGGGAGGGGAGGAGGAGGCTCAGCCTAGACCCACGACAGAATCTTTTGGGAAGGAGGGCTGGTGCAGACATTGGTACTTGTATGATTGACTATTCCTATTAGTGTTGGAATATTTGGCATTGGTAACTCCAGTAGTGACAGGGTTGAGAACCACTGCTCTACAATTAGGTCATTAGACTGATTTTTTTTCCTCTGGCAATTTGGCATACCAAAGTTTTCATACTGCAAATAATTATATTAATAAAAATGGTTTAAAAAATAATAAAAGCAGCAACTTTTAATATGTATTTACTACATGCAGACCCATTGATAAGTACTTGATTTATTTTATATGTAATCTTTATAAAAGCCACACAGGTGGTGGTATCCTCAGTTAGAAATGAGAAAACTAAGGCTCAGAGGGCAAATCATTTGTTCTAGATCATAAATGTGATAAAAGATAGAGTTGGAATATAACCTTAGATATTTGTTCTTCTCTAGCAGGATGCCTAAGCAATGAGATTAAAAAATAAAGAATGAGCAAAAATACTCAGTCTGGAACTGCTACATACAACTGTGTGCTGTCCACAGTAGTTACTATGAATAACAACACTAATCATCTCTGGAGGACCTCTTCAGAGCAAATTACCTACACCCCCTAAAACCAGTCATTTTAATATGGTCCTAATCAATTACATTATTTACCAGCATTTGCGCTGAGTCTTAAGGATAACAGATCTCTACAGAATATTCAAAAAATGCGGCTCTGGGTTCTAATTCCCAAAGTGTTCTGAGAAATGTGAATATCCTTGGACTAAGAGAGACCTTGTTAAGTAGATTTCTTTTAAGAAATCTACTTAAAAGATTTCATTAGCCTACATCCTGATCATGTCATAAGAAGAAAAATTTAAAAGGCAGCCCCAACACTTCATAGTCGAGCATTCCAATAGAGTTGGAATACCTATTCATATTTTTGGGACAAACAGTGAATGACTTATTCAAGTGTATTTGTAACACCAAAAAGGGAGTGAGGCCACTAACTTCTGATCTTAACTGCAAAGCTGAACAGGTGTTGAATACAGATAGCACTAGAGGCTTTCACTTACAAAATGATTTATAATATGTTCTGGGGTTGACACAGAAGTATAACAGAGTGAGAAGAAAATTCAGTATTAGAATGCATGGCCTATACCCACGAATCCTCTGCAAATAATATAAATGTCTTTGGGTTGAAAACTCAAATTCTGAGTAAAGAAAAGTAGCAAAAATAAGTATTTTAATGAAGACTGAGTTATTCTTTTCCTCTTTAAGAACTTAACATTGGTTTAATCTAGATACTGAATTTTTTAGAACAAAATTTTGCATTTAAGAGAGGGCCACAAATCCTACTTAGTTTCTTCTCCCAGACTTAATAATTGTTGAATATTCACAGCATGATAAGCATTAAACAAATATACAGAAGGTATTTTTATTTATTAGCAAAGTGAAAATATCTGTATTATTTATTCCTGGTTTAAAGCTTCAACATCAGAAGTTAGTTTAAAGAGAAATTTGCCATTAAGAATATTATGTAACACTCTTCAGGTTGCCAGTTAAAACAAACCAAAGGAGAACATTTAAAAGTCAGCTTCTTAAAGTACTTTCTATTGCCAGGCAAAATATTTATCATCCACTTTAAAATCAAGTACATTTGGATTTAGGCCACAAAAATGTGGCTTTAAATAATCAAAAATAGAGAAGTGGTTTGGATCCTATATTTCTCATTTTAATTTCCAAGTTAAAAAATGTTGGAAAGAACATTTACCTCTGTAATTGTCTCATCAGTTGATTCAAAGCTTCTTGAAGGGGTGTCTGTTCTACTTCTAAAGTAAAGGAGAAAGGAAAAGAGTGTTTTCAAAAGGAAGATTCTAAAGAGTATTGTTTAGCTGATTTCTTTCCATATGACTTACCTCATACTCATCATTAAATGTCTCATACAGAAATTTCATTTATCTTACAAATATATTGAAGTACTAGAGTATCAATTCAAAATGGAAGCTACTTTAAAGCTCTTATGCAGTGACAGAAAATAGAAAACTTAAAAAAAAAAAAATTCAATTATACAGCTTTTAATCTTAAAAGCTAAAACCCAGTCACCTTCCCGGGCTACAACCCTTAAAATAATTTCAGCTTCCTCATTCAAGTAAGTTAATTCAGACTTATTCCAACCTTCTTGTTTGGCTAAAGAGCTTGTGAGAGGCTTCTCAGGAGGCAAGTCTAATCTTACAGGGGCCTGGCACTGGAGATCTTTCTCTGTCTCATTCTCCACACGGTCCCGATCTCGCTTCTTTTTATCCTCCTAAATGGAACAAAGGGAAACAATTTAGAAATACTTCAGAATTAATACCTTTAAAACAAATAATTTCAGTGAAAACAAAAACAAGACACTACTTAAAAGAAAACAGATTTCTAATAATGAAATCTTAATGTATTTTATTGCCATCTACTGGAAAAGGAGAGAATAACAGCTCCTGGGGGGGGGGGGTGGGTAGTGCTTCTATATCCCAGAAATAATCAATTAGAAAAATAATACTATTCACAAAAGAAAACATACCTAGGAATAAATTTAATAAAAGATGTCCAATACCTTTTAGGAAAAATTATGAAACATTACTGAGAGGTCACTGTGGAAGACCTGAATAAAGGAGATATACCATGTTCATGAATTGATAGTCAATTCTCTCTCAAGTAATCTACAAATACAATGTTATGACGGGGCGCCTGGGTGGCTCAGTCAGTTAAGCGACTGACTCTTAATTTTGGCTCAGGTCATGATCTCAGAGTTCGTGGGATCAGGTTCTGCAATGGGCTCTGCACTGACAGTGCAAAGCCTGCCTGGGATTCTCCCTCTCCCTCTCTCTCTCTGCCCCTCCCCTGCCTGTGCACTCACTCTCTCTCTCTCAACATTTAAAAATAAATAAAATGTTATGTCAATCAAAATTGTAAGACAGAATTTCATGAAATTTGACAAGCCAATCATATAATTTATCTTGAAGAGTGAATCATCAAGAATAATCCACAGTTTTGAAAAAAGTCACAATAAGATGTGTTTGACCAGATAGTATTTGTAATACTAACTGGGGCAAACAGACCAATCTGCAGATTGCAGAGTACAGAAACAGACTCGTGCACATAGACAAGTCTTGGTATATCAGGGGTGGCATTATAAATCAAGGACAAAAGGGCAGTGCTGGCACAACTGGTTATCTACATGAAAAAGAAAATAAAATTAGATCTCTACCTCATATTGTACACAAAAGGAAATTCCACACAGATTAAAGACTTAAATGTACAAAGCAAAGCTTTAAAATTTCAGATAAAAGTAAAGGATCTTTATGACCCAAGAGTAGAGAAGATTAGCTATCGACTGACATAAAGTACTTGAAACACAGAAAACTCAAGAGTATTAACAAAAACTGTGCAAAGAGCATTTATTCAGGTAAAAAGGCAGATAACCCAATAGAAAATGAGTAAAGGATATCACAGGTAATTCCCAGAAACCTGAAATATCAAAAAACATGCCAACTAACTCAAGCTGCCTAGAACTCTGGGGATTATAAATGTTTGAAACTACAAGGCATTTCCTAGCTCTCCATGTGACAAAAAATAAAATGCCTGAAAATGTCAAGTTTTGATGAAAACAGAGAAATAGGGCTCTCACACCTTGCAGATGGGTAGGTAAATAAGCACAACCATTAGGAGAACAATTAACAATATTTTAAGGCTGAAGATGCCTTTACCCTACTTCTCAGCTTTTCTACTCCTGGGCATATACCCTAGAGAAACTTCTCTACATGGAAGGCAGGTATAAGAATATTTACTGCCACATTCTGAAATAGTAAAAAATTATGAACAATCCAATGCCTACTAAAAGGAAAATGGATTGATAAATTATGACATTTACACAGCAGGTAAAATTTATAAGCTAAAGTTACACTGTATCAAGATGTAGAGTGTTCAGAACTATAATTTCTAGAGATAAAAGTTGAGAATACTGTTACAATACTGGTTTTGTAGTTTGAAAATGTGTAAGTGTATATTATTTACAGATGTATGTGGAAGTGGTAAAATTACAAAAACAAGTATGCAACTGATACACAGGACACTCACAATAATGGTGGTCTCCAGGGCAGAGAGAGAGGAGACAGAGGGAGAGGAATGGGATTCTGGAAGAATACACAGAAAGCTTCATCTGTATCTATATTCTAATTTTTCTTTTTCTTTCTTTCTTTCTTTCTTTCTTTCTTTCTTTCTTTCTTTCTTTTCTTTCTCTCTCTTCCTCTTTCCCTTTCTTTCTCTCTCCCTTTCTTTTTCTTTCTTTTCTTTCTCTTTCCCTCTGTCTTCTTTCTCTCTTTCTTTTTCTTTCTTCTTTCTTTCTTTCTTTTTTTTTCTTTCTTTCTTTCTTTCTTTCTTTCTTTCTTTCTTTCTTTCTCCTTTTCTTTCTTTCAATATTTATTTGGAGAGAAAGACAGAGCAGGCGAACAGGGGAAGGCAGAGAGAGGGGGAGGGAGAATGCCAAGCAGGCCCTGTGCTGTCAGCAGGGCTCCATTCCATGGCCCTGGGATCATGACCTGAGCCAAAATCAAGAGTCAGATGCTCAACCGACTGTGCCACCCAGGTGCCCCTATTTCTTTACAAAAACAAACAAAAAGCCAAAGCCAAAAACCAAAAAATCAAGTAAAAGGTAAAAAAAAAAGCTAAAGCTGGATGGTTGGTATCCAGGTGCTAGTTTTATTATTGTGTTTTCTTTTTTTTAAAATTAAATTTTTACTAAAATTGTCTAAAAATGTCTATTTTATGCCTTTGAGAATCAAGCTTCTCAATAGGATCTTATCGACTCCAAAACTATTTTCTTGGCTTATGTCCTAATTTATTGTCCTAGTATCCAGAGCAGTGGTTCTCAAAGTGTGCTCCCTGACCAGCACCATCAGCATTATCTGGGAAGTTGCTAGAAGTGCAAATTCTGAGTGCCCATTATGGATCTCAAGCTTCAGTGTACAGCAGAATCATCTGAAGGTCTTATTAAAACACTAACGTCTTGGCCCTGTTTCCGGGATTACCCATCCGGTAGGTCTAAGGTAGAGCCTATGAGTCTGCATTAATAACAAGTTTCCAGGCCTTGTGGGTGTTGCTGCTATAGGAATCACACTTTCAGGATCACTGATACAGAGCTTCTATTCTCAGGGTCCAAAGCATCTAATATAGAATATATGACTGGTTTCAAGGCTCCAGAGAAAAACGCTATATAAACTGTACTCATAGTGCTCTTGATCTCAGTTATCATCAAGTTGATTGGTGTCTATTTTTATGACTTCATGCCGTACTCTAGAGCAGCAAATTTTGATTCTGGAAAGTTTTGTGGGTTTTTTGCCATCAATCAGAACAACTGGCATCAATCTTTTGTAGGCTGGAAAATTTCCTTCTGTTCAATGGAAAAAGACCCCCTAGAGACACAGATTCCTTCCTATGAAATGTAAATTGTGAAGTGAGGACAGCTGCAAGGCAATAAGCACTCTCCTAGGTGGAAAGAACCAGGGCTATAGTGCCAGGAATCTAGAGCAGGAGTTGGCAAACTTTTTTTGGTAGATGGCCAGATAGCATATAATTTAGCTTTGTGGTCCTAAGGTCCCAACTACTAACCTTTGCTGTTGTGGCGTGAAAGCAGCCCTACCCAATACATAAATGAATGGGTGTGGCCGTATTCCAACAAAACTTTATTTATAAACCCAGGTGCACTGGCCATGGTTTGCTGACCCATGGTCTATGGGCTCAAGTTCTAGCCCCAGCCTCATCCTTAACACACAGTGACCTTCTTAAGCAATTCACTTATTCTCATCAGGCCTCTCATCACCCACAAGATAGAGATTTAACTGTTGATTTTATCTATCTTAGAATCAATGGAATGGTGAAATGAGGTCAAGAAATAGAAAAGTTGTGGGGCGCCTGGGTGGCGCAGTCGGTTAAGCGTCCGACTTCAGCCAGGTCACGATCTCGCGGTCCGTGAGTTCGAGCCCCGTGTCAGGCTCTGGGCTGATGGTTCAGAGCCTGGAGCCTGTTTCCGATTCTGTGTCTCCCTCTCTCTCTGCCCCTCGCCCGTTCATGCTCTGTCTCTCTCTGTCCCAAAAATAAAATAAACGTTGAAAAAAAAAAATTTTTTTAAAAAAATAAAAAAAAGAAATAGAAAAGTTGAAAAAGTACCAAAGGATGGGACTACCTGGTCACTTTATCCTGTCAGCCTGGTCTACGTTAACCACCTTAATATTCAGAATGGCAAGAGAATATGACCTTCTGGGCTACAGTCCCAAAGAGAAAAAGAATACAAAAACCTATACTTGGAAAGCACCCTAAACTGCATGGATATTCAGTAACATGTTACTGCCAGACTAGGAATTAGGAGACCTGCCTTCTAGTTTACCAGAATGTGACCCTGAACAAGTTATCCCATTCACTCACTCAGTTTCACCCACAAAACAAGAGGCTTTGACCTCTACACTTCTCTCTCCACTTAAAATTCTGATTCCAACCTTCTAATTTTCTTCATGATTCAGAACATAGTTAAAGAATCTTACTGAGAACGTCCCTTATTAAAGTCACACAGATATGTAAAACCAAAAGTTAATACAGTTATGCTTAATAGTTAACGCATTTTCCCAATTACATATAGAAAACGACACAAAGATACTGGAGCCATTTAACTTTAGGTAGCCAAGGAAGAAGGGTTTACAGTTATAGTTTATAAATAGGCTCAGATTCTGGCTTTGCCACTTATTTGCCATGAAATTATGGATAAACTATATAATTTGGGGGACTAATTTTCTTATCTTTGCAATACAATACATACCTCAGAAGATTGTTCTGAGGATGAAATAAGACAGTATGTGAAATTTCAGCGAAGCACTTGCCCATATTGTACTCATTCATTCATGCATTCAATAAAAAAATAAGGTTCTACTGTATAGATAAACACTGGTGTATAACACACACACACAGCCCTGCCCTTAGGAAGCTGACAGTGTAACAGCAGAGACACACATTAAACAACTCATTAAAAAGACCCAAACAGAATCCATGGAGAGAATAACTGTTGGGTGAATCTAATTTAGACTGGACAAGTGTGGGAAGACTTCTACGAGGAAGTAACATCTGAGCTGAGATCTGAAGGACAGAATTTAGCCAGGCTGGGGGTGGAGGTGGGTGGGTGGAAACAGCATTCCAGGCAGAGGAACTATCCTGTGCGCAAGAAGGTCCAGGCAGGAGAGAGGAACAGCGGCTATTTCTGTAACTACAAACACACTGTACTTAATTTCAGACTCTAATTTATTCACAACTCAATGGCAAGTTATTAATTTGTGAATGACACTTCTGAAGCAAATCTTTGCTCATATTATTAATATTATAACACTCATTGCACTATAAACACATCTGCCTCTTCACTAGAGTTCCTTGTGGGCAGGGTCCCGTGTCATTTTTAGTGCTGTACCTCCAAGCTCAACAATGCCTTATGCGTAATACTTGCAGAATTAATTAATTACAGGAGGCAGCATGGAATGGGAATGTGAAAGCACACAAATTAACAGCTGAAGTCCTTAGTGATAAGTACTGTCTTTCAGCTACTTTTGGAAGGGATACAGATACAGATACAGAGATTTCTAGCTATACTCAAATAATGCTTCCAATCCGCAAAACAATTTTAGAATTTAACAGGTGATTTTGAATTTAATTGAAAAATCAGTCTTACTACCTCAAAGTGACACCTCATTTTTGGCCTTAGATTGAAGACAGCATGTGCTGCCTATTTAGTCTGTACCTCTGATGCCTTCCCCCGGCTCCCCAAGGGAAAACAAGAAACAATTTCCCCTGGACTCCCAGAACATACCTTTATTCATACCTCTACTAGAATTTACCAGGCCATGAAGTTTAGCTCTCCTTTCACATCTGATTCCCCAGCTCAACTCTGAGCTCCTCCTGTAGGGCAGGAACTGTATTTTATTTACCTTCGTCATTTGAGTCTAATAACAGAGTCTGGCATGTAAGAGGTGCCTGGTAAATGTCTGTTGAGTAAATAAATGAATAAACAGCCTTTCCATCAGAGGAGCAACACCACTCTTACACTCATAACAGTCTTTCTTTCTCTAGAGGTGCCTGGCTGACTCATCTGGAAGAGCGTGTGACTCGTGATCTTGGGGTTGTGGGTTTGTGCCCCATTTCGGGTGCAGAGATTACTATAAATAAGCAGGGGCATGTAGGTGGCTCATTTGGAAGCACATTTGACTCGATCTCAGGATCATGAGTTCAAGCCCCACGCTGGGTGTGGAGCCTACTTAAACAAACAAACAAACAAACAAACTTTAGGGGCACCAGGCTGGCTCAGTTGGAAGAGCATGTGACTCGTTATAGGAGTTGTAAGTTTAAGCCCCACAATGGGTACAGAAATTACTAAAAAAAAATAAATAATAATAAACTTTTTTTTTTTTTTTTAAAGAGGACAACCTCCAAAGGAAACCAGAGTGGGAGGATTTTCTGCTGGGAGATCCTGGCTTTGGCAGATGTCATACCAAACAAATCAATGAGTTGTGTTTTGACAGAATTTCCATTTTGCTTAATGATTACAGTCATCCATTTTTTTCTCTCTAGTTATGAGCTACCTCATCCTCTATGCCTTAGTTAACTCAGCAATAAAATGAGATACTAACAGCACCTACTCCACAGAGCTATTTGTAAGAATTAAAATAGTAAATGTAAAGAACTCAGAACTGTGCCTGGCATACAGTAAACGCTCGAATGTTAATTTTTTTTTTTTTTTTGGTTGTTGTTTTTTTATTTTGAGACAGAGAGAGAGAGAGAGAGGGCGGGCATGTGCACATGCAAGCAGGGAAGGGCAGAGAGAGAGAAAGAAAGAGAAAAAGAGATTGAGAATCCCAAGTGGACTCTGCACTGTCAGCACAGAGCCCAATGTGGGGCTTGAACTCATGGACTGTGAAACCATGACCTGAGCCGAGGCTGGATGCTTAACCGAGCCACACAGGTGCCCCATGATTCCTTACCTGTAATCGTACAAGATGAAAAGAATATCCCTATATTACAATGATAGCTCAGAGTACATACTTTATCCCATTGCTTGAACATGTAGTGTAACATCATTATATTCTGATTTTTCAAGACCAGCTCAAATGCAACCGCCTAAGCAAAATCTTCTGTGATTCCCCCCACCCAGCCCCAGGGACTCTCAAGAGACTGAGAACTAGAACGCCCCCTCTGTTAAGGGCACTGATGTTAATTTTCCATGTACTGTGAAGGGTGTGGAGGTCAGTGTCCACTTTAACAACTCTTTCACACTACAGACCTATTTAAGGGGCAGGGTTTGAGTTCCTGTTCTGGCACTGATTATGCAACTTTGAGCAAGTGACTAAGCTCTCTGAGCCTTAAGTTTTCTCATCTGTAAAAGAGAAGACAGGATGATCTGGCACTTCTACTTTTGGATATATATCCAAAAGAACTGAAAGCAAGTTCTCAAAGAGATACTTACATACTCGGGTTAACAACAGCATTATTTATAATAGCCAAGAAATAGAAGCAAACCAAAAATCCACTGACATTTAAAAATTTTTAATTTGAGAGAGAGAGCACGCAAGCGGGGGTGGTGGGGAGACAGGGAGAGGGAGGGGGAGGGAAGAGGGGGGAGGGGGAAGGGAGGGGGGAAGGGAGAGGGAGGGGGAAGGAGGGAGAGAGGGAGGGAGGGAGAGGGAGGGAGGGAGGGAGAAGGAGAAGGAGAGGGAGAGGGAGGGAGAGGGAGAGAGGGAGAGAGAGGGAGGGAGAGAGGGAGAGGGAGGGAGAGAGAGGGAGGGGGAGAGGGAGAGAGAGAGAGAGAGAGAGAGAGAGAGAGAATCTTAAGCAGGCTCCACACTCAGTGCAGAGCCCCACGACCCTGGGATCAAGACCTGAGCTGAAATCAAGGGTCAGATGCTCCACCAACTGAGCCACCCAGGCATCCCACAGAATTTTACTTATTGCCCCTCAGTTTTACTTCATTGTCCTCTCATGCTTATATTCCTAGACCAAATGATAGGAGCATTTATTCATCAGCTGTTATTTTATTTATTTAAAGTTTATCTTGAGAGAGGGAGAGACAGTGTGTGTATGCATGAGAGGGGGAAAGGCAGAGAGAGAGGGAGGGAAGGAGAATCCCAAGCAGACTCCACACTGTCAGTGAGGGGCTCATGACCTGAGCTGAAATTAAGAGTTAGATGCTTAACTGACTGAGCCAGGTGCCTTATATATTTTTTATATGATGTGGAAATTGGAAATAAAGGACTTGCAAATGTAAAGCTGAATCTTTAGGAAATACATTAAGAGTTATGCCAGCACACAAATTCTTTGCCAATCACTCAGCATTCGAATGCTCAGGGGGGAAAAACTAGCCAACACACTTTCAGAGGGGTGGTATCTAGATCATGGCCTGATTAAAACAAAGGGATGTTGTACTCGTAATGTTCTGGCTGGTATTAAATGCCACTGTGCTACACAGAGAAATACTATCGATCGTAACTGCTTGGCCATTTTAAACTAATATAACCAGGGCCTTTCCTACTCAAGAGAAGAAACTCATTTAACTCCAACACTTTTGAAAAATTATAGGGTTTTATGTTGTAAGTGTGTGTGCTTCCCCCAAACTTTACCTTTCCCTTTTCTTCCCTAAGTAACAGATTCCTGATCTTATTAGGGTACAAAGCCCCACCTCCTTCTCCAACTAAAAGACATTTCCCAGCCTCCCTAGCAGCTAGGGTGGCCATGTGGTTAAGTTGTAGCTGATGAAACACAAGCAGAAGTTATGTATGCCTTTCAGAAAAACGCTTTAAAATGGCAAGTTTGATCCTTTCCCTGCATCCTTCCTTCTTCCTGCCACATAGAATGGCCAGAAGAATCACCAGTCCCTTAGAACCACACATACCCCAGCCCCTTCCAGGCCCATGTCTGTTACACAGCTGCTTCTCCCCAAGAAGGGACCAGAGGCAACTGCTGTTCCTAAAATTCCCTAGGGATCCAGAACGTAGCTCAGAGAGGAGCGTCCGGAAGTCTCCCTTCCTAGACAACACTAGTAAAAGAACCCCCTCCCCCATCCCTGGTCTGACCTGCAAAGAACGGATGGCCCAAACAGCCTCTACAGAACCAATGACACCCCAGAGAATCTGGAATGTCCCATGGTCTCTGAGTCCTGGGGAAACGGGACCTTGGGCAAATTCACTTCACTTCTGAGTTTCCACATTACCTTTTATAAAACGGAAACCAACCTACTTGTCCTACAGGGTGTTATGTCCAAGTAAGACTATGGATGCAAAAGCATCTTAATTTACAAGGTAATCGAAATATAATGAGGGCTAATGACATTTCGAGCCACAGTCAAGAAAGGGCAGAGTGGCTGGAACACAGGGGGAGAATTTCAGGAACTTATCCTGAAGATATCCTTACAAAAGTATACAAAGATTTGTGTACACGAGGCTCAATGAAGCTTTATTTGTAACATTTAAATGTAGTATCAAATAAAATATGGTACATCAATATAACAAAATACTGCGCAGTTAATAAAAGGAATGAGACAATTGATAAAAGAAGAAATGAAGAACACGAGTGTATCAGCTGGCATTATGGTGCCAGAACTAGAATCAGAAGTGGTCAAAAGGGGTGACCTCAACTTCCAGTTAAATGAGATGAACAAAGTACAGACGAGATGACAGGGGATGAAAGATACCCACACATTCGGGAGATGAAAGACAAGTGTAGGAGCGTGCAGATCACAGAAAGTAAGAGACCTCCTGCATGCAGAAGTGGACAGCTAGAGAAAAGTCCAAACCTGAGAAACCTGGAAAAGCTCACACTTGGAGACATAAGGAACCAGAGTCTCCAGACAGCATACCAGCCAGAAGTGGGGAGAGATGCTGGAGTGAATGCAGAGCACTGGGTGGTAGGACCTTCAGTCCCCTTCCCTGGCTGGCCCCCAAAATACCAGCAGCCAGGTAAAATCCTTGTCCAAGAAGGGACTTTTCTCTGGAGAACAGACATTTGGGGGTTCCCCAATGAAATGATCAGGTCTTTGTTTAGTGACTCTACAGCTAGAAAACTAAATACAAAGTATTTATTCATACTTTAATTAAGTACTTTAATTAAAGTATTTATTAATCAGCCCTTTTGTGCTTCACACTGAAATACAGACTAGGAAGGCGCAACAGGTATCTAAGGGATGCTGTTAACATAAAAGGAGGAGACCAAGAAAATAAACTGAAGAACTGGAGATACAAAGCAAGGAGCAAAAGAAAACTTAAAAGGAAAAAAAAATATCCTCAGAGAAAAAAAAGAAGATACTGCACAGAAAAATAAGAACAGGGTGCTAAAGAAACAAGGACAACTAGGGGTGCCGGCGTGGCTCAGTTGGTTAGTGTTGGGACTTCAGTTCAGGTCATAATGTCACGGTTCATGAGTTCGAGCCCACACGGGGCTTGCTGCTGTCCGCGCAGAGCCCGCCTCAGATCCTCTGTTCCCCTCTCTCTCTGCCCCTCCCTCCGCTCACACTTGCTCTCTCAAAAATGAATAAACATCTATAATTTTTTAAAAAGGACAATTAAAGAACAAGATGCTTTTAAAATTCTAGGACACAATAATTCTCAATCTGGCATTCCACGCGGAGTCAAACCATCCATCTATGTGAGACTATAGGATGGCAGAATAAAGATATTCAAACACATAAGGACTTCCAAAACCTACCTCCTATGAATGGTTTCTTAGGAACTTCCTAGAGTTAAGAATCCACCAGAATAAGGGAGCAAATCAAGAAGGCACGGGATCCAGGAAAGAAGCAAAGGAGGATCCCAGAAGGCCTAGAGGACTCAACCAGACTAGACGGGGCAGGAGGGCACAGAGGGCTCCAAGATAGATGTCTCAAGAAAAGGAGAACTGTTTGACCACGTGAAAAACAGAAATCAGACGGGTTTCATAAATCTGTCAGTTTGGGAAGATTTGGTACACAAAAACCAAACAAATGAAAGCAATTAACAAGAGACCAAGTTTGGCTCCATGTTTGCTATACTTGTCACCAGGAAAAACAATTAAACACTGAATACTGATTTAACCAACAACCGTGATACATCCACGCTGGAAGAATGGAGGAAGGGAAATCGGGGGTGTGAAGCGGTATTGGACTGCTGACTTAAGTTCTCACCTTCTGTAACTTATCAGTAAAAGACGTACTGATAAGTCAGGAAATAACATAAACTACATTTAAAAAAGGACACAAGGGGCGCCTGGGTGGCGCAGTCGGTTAAGCGTCCGACTTCAGCCAGGTCACGATCTCGCGGTCCGTGAGTTCGAGCCCCGCGTCAGGCTCTGGGCTGACAGCTCAGAGCCTGGAGCCTGTTTCCGATTCTGTGTCTCCCTCTCTCTCTGCCCCTCCCCCGTTCATGCTCTGTCTCTCTCTGTCCCAAAAATAAATAAACGTTGAAAAAAAAAAAAAAGACACAAATACCCAAAGGAAAAAAACTAAAACATTTTGGAAGTAAAACTGTCCACTGGAGCAGGCGACTGCTTTTGTGTAAAAGCTCTGAAGTACTCTTGACTTTTAAAAACTATGTTCACTGGGGCACCTGGGGGGCTCAGTCAATTAAGTGTCGACTTCGGCTCAGGTCACGATCTCACGGTCTGTGGGTTCAGGCCTGGCGTCAGGCTCTGTGTTGACAGCTCAGAGCCTGGAGCCTGCTTCAGATTCTATGTCTCCCTCTCTCTCTCAAAAATAAATGAACATTAAAAAAAAAAAAAATTAAAAACTATGTTCATAAACTACTTTACAAATAAGAAAAAAACCCAGCTTGTTACCTTTTTTTTAAGTAATTTTTTTGAGTGTTTATTTTTGAGAGAGAGACAGAGACAGAGTGCAAGCGGGGAGGGGCAGAGAGCGAGGGAGACACAGAATTGGAAGCAGGCTCCAGGCTCTGAGCCCGACGTGGGGCTCGAACTCACGAGCTGCTGCCTGAGTCAGATGCCTGACTGAGACACCCAGGTGCCCTCCAACTGGTTATCTCTAGTGGGAGGGACTGTATGAGGGACCAGGGTGAGGAAAAATTTTCTCCTTTTTATTTTATTTTTTTTTAACATTTATTTATTTTTGGGACAGAGAGAGACAGAGCATGAACGGGGGAGGGGCAGAGAGAGAGGGAGACACAGAATCGGAAACAGGCTCCAGGCTCTGAGCTGTCAGCCCAGAGCCCGACGCGGGGCTCGAACTCACGGACCGCGAGATCGTGACCTGGCTGAAGTCGGACGCCCAACCGACTGCGCCACCCAGGCGCCCCAAGATGGGCAAATGCTCTTTGACGCGGCTCTGGAAAATCAGGACTCAGCTGTGAGTGTAACTAAGTATAAATAAAATCAAGAGTTGCTGAAACTCCCAACTGATTCATGTTTCTAGGCTGCCCTGCTCTTCCTCAAAACAAGACAGCCGTAAAGGCGTTTCAGCGTCTCGCCAGGCACAGAGAGAATCAAGTTAGGTTGGCAGCGGGAGGCGGGAACTCTTAAAAAGTGGCACCACCAGCAGAGCCGAAGCACCGCAGCCACGTTTACCTTTACTCGTCTCCGTTTTCTCCCCTTTTCTTCTCCTGGAACCTGCTTCTCTCCTTTCTTCCTCTTTTTCCGCTTTCTGTCCTTGTGTTTGTCATGATCGTTTTTGTCCTCGAAGAGGCTTGAGTCGTGCCCCGAGCTGCCCGTGGAGAGCTCGGTGACTTCGTTCCCTCCCACTTTGAGGACCAGCTTCAAGGGCTTCTCTACATACTCTTAAAACAAAAGGACAGAGCCTCGATTACGGGCGGGACGCGCCGGCCAGCATCCACGATGCAGAGGCACCGCGGGCAGGGGGACGGGCAGGGGGAGAAGGGGGAGCCACTGCCGGGGCGGCTTTGGGCGCGCAGTGGGCGCCCCGCGAAGCACCTGTTGACTGACGGACACTCGCCGAATGTGTGCCCCGAACGCTGCGGGCCTCTGGGGGCCGTCTCACACCTCCCAACAAGAGCCCCGCCGGGGGGGGTGGTCAGGGGTCCCGGGTTCGAATGCCGCCCCCGCCTGGGAGGGGTCTGCGCGGCCTCCCGCGGGCCGCACCCCCTTCGCGGGTCCCCGGCCTGCCCGTGGGAGATGCGGCCCCCGGCCCGCCTCTGGAGCTCGAGGGTGGTCTCGAAGGAGCGAGAACCCTCCCCCCACCACCCCCGCCACATACACACTCCCCAGAGCCGCCGCCCCCCACCGCGGCCAGCTCCTCACCCTCGTAGAGGTGTTTGTCCGACTTGTGCTTCTTGTGCTTCTTGCCCATGTCGGACCGGGCCCCGGTGCCCGCCCCCCGCGCCAGGCCCAGGCCGTGCGGCGCCGCTTCCGGTCCGGGCCAGGCGAGCGGAGGGCGGGAGCGGGGCCCGCGAGACCCCGCGCCCCGAGGCAGGGGGGCGGCGTGCGCCGGGCGGCGCGGGGCCCCTCACGAGAAGACTGCGCGCGAGACCCGGCCGGAGCCCGAGAGCGGCGGCGAGGCGGCGAGCGGCCGGCGTTGAGGCGGGAGAGAGGGTCCGCGGAGCGCGCAGGGTGCTGCTGGCTGCCCGTGGCGGCTCCTGGCGGCTGGAGGTGGCGCGGCAGCCCGCGCCCCGGGGGCGGGGCTGGGGGCGGGGGCGGGGCCGGGGGCGGGGCGGTGTCCACGGCTCGGAGTCCCCCTGCCCTCTGCTCTCTGGTCTCCCTCCCTTCCTGTCCTTTCTCTTTTTCCCTCTTTTCCCCTCTCTTCCTTCCATCTCTGTCTTTCTTCCCTCCCTCCTTTATCTCTGTTTCTCTCTCCTCTCTCTCTTCTCTCTCGCTTCCTCTCTCTTTCCCTCTTCTCCCCTCTCTTCCTCCCTTCCCTCTGTGTCTCTTCCCTTCCTCCCTTCTCTCCTTTCTCTCTCTGTCAATCTGAGATTGAGACTCAGTCTGTCTGTCGCCTCTCCCTCCCTCCCTCTCTGTCCCTCTTTCCCTTGCTCTCTCGCTGTTTTCTGTCTCACTGTCTCTGTCTCTCTCTCCCTCTCTTCCTCTGCTTCTATCTGCCTTTGTTTTCGCTCTCTCCCTCCTTTCCTCTCTGTCTCTGTGTCCCTTCCCTTTCTTCCTTCCCTTCCTCCCTCCTCTCTTTCCCTCTTCTCCCCCTCTTTCTCCCTTCCCTCCATCCTCCTACCTCTTTTCCTTTCTCCCCCTTCCTTTTCTTTTCTTTTTATCACCCTTCCCACTCCCCTGACTTCTCTCTTCTTTCCCTCTTCCCCTTGTTTCTGTCTTCCTTTTAACAATATGTATTGAACCGTGTACTGGATGCCAGATCTAGCAAACCCAGGATGCTGGTAACTGAAGGATTCTAATCTTTAAAACAAAACAAAACAAAACAAACAAAATTCCCCAAAACCCACCAAACTTATGTGCTGATATGTAAAGGCCTCCCAAACTGTAACGAAAACAACACCAAGGAAGTATGAAGCCGAGTGTGTTTGGTAAGATCCATATATAGAAATAAAAGTTAAGATCTGGATGAAAAGGCTCCAGTGGTGCTGAAGTGGATTGTTTTAGTTTTATGCTTCTCTCTTTGTTTGACATTTTTTCTCGCGTGCATGTTAAATTTTTTTTCACATTTATTTATTTTTGAGAGACAGAGAGAGACAGAGCCCAAGTGGGGGAGGGACAGAGAGAGAGGGAGACACAGAATCAGAAGCAGGCTCCAGGCTCTGAGCTGTCAGCACAGAGCCCGACGCGGGGTTCGAAGTCACAAACCGTGAGATCATGACCTGAGCCGAAGTTGGACCCTTAACCGACTGAGCCATCCAAGCGCCCCATCACAAGCCTGTGAAATTTTTAAAAAATGAAAAGAAAGAGACGATTTAGAAAAGTATAAATTTGCACACACACACACACACACACACACACACACAAACCGATGAAAGTACGTCAGACTTTACCAAGTCGGGGCCCAGACTAACACCATTGTTCTGTAGATGGACGTCTACCCCTTGAAGCTGTTTTAAGACTTTCTCACTCACTCTTATCCTCAGGTGCTGAGTCCTACTGGAGAGATGTTGTTCACATTTCTGTTCATTGGCATTTACCCAAATATAGTATTAAGATGTATTTAATATAGCACATCTAGGGACATTGGCTGCAGGGAAATAAAATAATGTTGATATTTTTCTATATGACAGCATTGTAAGACAGGAAGTGCAGAAACATTATTATTCCCATTTTAAAGATGGGGAAATGGGTGCCCAGAGAAGTGAAGTAGGTTTGCCAGTTAGTGGCAGAGCCTGCACTCAAATTCAAGTTTTTCTGATTTGAATCACAAGCTCTTTTTACACATGAATAAGGTGAAGGATGTCTTGACAGCCTCTACTTTTAACCTTATGATGCCCTGTGTATTTTCAGATAAACCCACATCACAGCCTTCTCTCAAGAAAGGATCTTAGTCATTTATACTTTAGTAAGAATTTGGACCTCTGGATCACATCTCCCAGGAAGATTTGTAGCTTTAGCTTGAACTCCCAACGGTAAAATGTTATACTTCTAGTTCAGGACCCTATGGTTGGAGTGTGACAGATACCCAGTTTGAATTATTTTAGGTAAATAAAAAGATTTCAAGTAAAAAGATTTTCAAGTAAAAAGATTTTCAAGTAAAGCTTGAAGACAGGCACCAGGAATTTGATACTGTCTGGTGTATCTCTCTCTCTCTCTCTCTCTCTCTCTCTCTCTCTCTCTGTCTTGTTTCTGTGTATGTAGGGCTCCACCTTTTTCCCTCTCTATATGGCTAAAAACATGGTTACCAGCAGCTGCTTCCTGCATAACTAGGAAGATAGTCTCTTCTCTGACAGCTTCACCCAGGAAGAAATGCCAGAGAAAGGCTCTGATTGGCTTAGGTTGGGTTATGTGTCTTATGGGCCAGGGAATGGAAGATTGATCCAGCTTGGGTATCCAGTCCACCCCCATGGCCAAGAGGAGTTAGTCTGTGACCATCAGGCCCCACCAGACCGCCATGGTTAGCCAGGGAAGATGAGGTTTCTCGAACAAAGGAAGTTTGTGTCTGTTGCCTCTGTAGCAAGCCCCCCTGGCATCTGTGAGGTGGAGTCAGAGTGGGGGAAGGGGGTTGTGTTGGGGAAGGGAACTTGGTTGCTCTGAGATCAAGCCACCATTATCCACTAAGTATAGGGCAAAGCTTGGTTCAACTTTTCAGCTGTTGGCTATAATCTTTTTGCTTTAACTCCCCATGCGGATCTGGCTTCCAGTGTGGCATGCCTCACTCCAGGCCGAACCTGTGAGTTTCCCTCTTTGCTCCCCATCTCCCAGTGTGCTTCCCCAGGGAAGGGTCTGGTCTCATTCTCTTTGTTTCCATAGCAACCAGCACAGTGACCACTACTTTGCAAATACCCCTAAGAGCTAGCTCACTGTGTGTGTGTGTGTGTGTGTGTGTGTGTGTGTGTGTGTGTGTGTGTTCTTTTCCCTGACCAGCCTGGGATGGAGGGAAAAGGGCCTAGTTAACTCATTCACACTATGGAGTGAGTAATTGTCCTCCTCCCCTCAACAGAGATTGTACACAGGTTCCCAAAGTGTTCACAGCAGTGAAAAACAAGAGACTGAAGCAGAAAACATCTCACAGAAGTTCCTGGGAGATGGACACCCTGGCTTCCTCACTTTGTAAGTTCCCAGCTCCAGGACAGTGCCTGGTACATAAAAGGCCCCAGAAAATGCTAGCTGAACTGAACCTTGCTGTGTAGTGCAAACTCCAAGGTGACCCCTGAAGACTCCTGCCTCCTGGTATTTATGTTCTCCAATTGTGTGTGGACAGGCCTAGAGACTTATATCTAGCCATTAGGATATGGCAAAGGTGATGAGATGTCTCTTCTGGGATTCAGTTACTTAAGATTGTGATTTCTGTCTTGCTAGCCAACTGCACTGCCATCTTGGCTTGCATGTTTCAAGGAAGGAGGCTGCCATGTTGGAGAGGCTCATGTGCAAGGAATTGAGGGCGACCTCCGGCCCAGCCGCTCTTGAGCCATTGACCCTGCCAACAACCACCTGAACTTCAAATTGAATCCTTCCTCCATGGGGCACTCAGATGAGACCTCAGCCCTGCCTCATACCTTGATTGCAGCATTCAAGAGACCCTGAAGCAGGAGACCCAGGTAAGTGATGGGCAGACTGCTGGCCCACAGAAACAACTGTGAGATAATAAATGTGTGCTTACTTAAACCACTAAGTTTTAGGGGGATTTGTTACACAGCAATTGATAGCATATACAAATATTATCCCAAAGAGGGAACTTTCTGAGCCTGCTGCATATCTCGATAAGAAGGACTAAAGTGAGAGTAAAGGAACAACTTGGCCTGTGCAGGGTACTTGGCTAGAGTGTTGCACACACTCTCTCTTCCCTTTTCTCCTTTTCCTAGCCTGGTGAGAGGAACACTCTTATCCCTGTCCCAGTGAGGAAACTGGGGCCCGAAGAAGTCAAGTGGCTTATCCAAGGTCACGCAGCATGCCTCTCCGGAATCTGAATCCATGCTGGTCTACCTCCAAACCCTACATTCTAACCATGAGGCCACACTGCTCTTCTAAAAGAGGGCCAGAAACCTTCCAGGTTTCTTCCTGCATGTTTAGAATAGTGTCAGAGATAAATTCCACAAGAGGATTCACATGGTCACACGAACACGTAGGAAGGGATGTTTGTGCATCGAAAGGATCGGAAGAGAAGTTAAAGAGTGGAGCTCGTTGTTGTTTGCTGTTTATGGATTTCTGGGGTCCCATGAGGCTAAATGAACAAAGGGAGCCCAAACAATGAAAGGTGACTGCTGTGCCGAATGGAGCAGTGCTTTAATGGAGAAACTTCTGGTTTTGTGATACCTGGGCACCGCTGCCTCTGACCTGGGCAGTGTGGGGAGGCTTCGTGGCAGAAGCTAGCTGTCCCCCATAAGGTGATGGAGACTTCTCTCTCATGCATCCCGATTGGCTGTAGAGGAAGAGGACAGTCTTCGGAGAGGACAAGGCTGACTCTGTGCCTTGCTTAGTCCCACCCAGTACCTTCCTCTGTCTGCGGGCCTCCATCACGTCCCTTGCAGTCTGTTTTGCTGCAGCTGTAGTGGAGACCGAACGGCTGTCTCCTCTTTCCAAGGTGGATTGACCTCATATGTTTCACCAGGTCCCTAGAACCACAGCCCCCAAAGCTTTGGGGGTGAGTAACTGCCATCACACCTGTTGACCATCTGCCTCCCACCCACCGCCAGCCCGCACCCTTGCTCAGTGTCCTCTCTGCAGCCCCCGGAGGAGGATGCAGTGTGTCCGTCTTACAGAGGTTGGAGCTGTGGCAATGTCAGGACCAGACAGGAGCCGGCTATGTTACACAGCTGGTGGCTGGGAGTCAAAATTGGAAGCCAGGCGGCCTAACACCAGGACCAGAGTAACCCAACGGCTCTGGAGGGGGCCCGCCTGGCTCGTCTTGAGCTCATGCTTTCTAGCTGTGTGACCTTGGGCGTATCACTTCACCCCTCTGCACCTCAGTTGTCTCTCTTGGAACAAGGCAAGGGAATCAGGCCGACCACTTCATAAGGTGGTTGTAAGGACGAAAGAAGATAATGTGGTCAAAATGCCAAGCGTAAGACCACATGGAGAGCAAGGGCTCGATAAATGCCAGATGCTGATATTAGTTTTTAAAAACTTTGTGATTCTTGGGGCGCCTGGGTGACTCAGTCTGTTAAGTGCATGACTTCGGCACAGGACAGGTCATGATCTCGCGGTTCACGAGTTCGAGCCCCGCTTCGGGCTCTGTGCTGACAGCTCAGAGCCTGGAGCCTGCTTCGGATTCTGTGTCTCCCTCTCTCTCTGCCTCTCTCCAGCTTTTACTCTCTCTCTCTCTCTCTCTCTCAAAACTAAATAAAACATCAGAAAAAAATTTTGTATTTTGTGATTCTTTGAAAGCATACTTGAGGTAATGTTGTTTCCCTGGTAAAAACTGTCTCAGAATCAAAGCCGAATCCTTACCTTGGCTTCCAGGCCTGATCTGGCCCCGTCATCTCTCCAGACCCACTTCCTACCCCTGTCACTGAGGCTGGCCACACTGTCCTCCTCACTTGCTTCTGATGCACAAGCCTGCCTGTGCCCCAGGACCTTTGCCTCTGCTCTTTCCCCTGCCTAGAGCACTGTCCCCTCAGCTCCTGGCCCAGCTCCTGGGTCCCAGCTTCTGGTCTCCTGGGTGACTGCTTCAGAGAAGCTTCCAGACCAGAGATCTACAGTAGCACCTCCTCGAGCGACTTTGCTTCTCTTAATAGCACATGTGGCCACCGACATAATGTTACGTATCTGTTACATGTCTGTGTGCGTGTTTGCCAACTGTCTCCCCCCATGGGACTCCCGGCTCCCCGAGGACATGATTGGGGCCTGTATCACTCACAGTTGTGTCCCCTGTGCCTAGCACGGAGCCAGGCTTGGCACAGGCCCTCAAAAAATAATTTTTGGATGAGTGAATGAATGAATGAATGAGTGAGTGAATGAATACTTATACTGTTTTATGATGATGATGATGATGCCCTCCCACTTTCTTCCCCTGAGGGTCTTTTGGTTGAGGACAGGAGGTAACTGGTGGCCTCCTAGAGCCTGAGGAGGAGGAGGAGGAGAGAGGCAGTGAGGAAGGCTGGCCACTGGGGGGGGTGGCTTTCCCAGGAAATGGCCTCTGCTCAGCTCTCTCAGGGCCAGGCCCGTCTGCAGAGGACTTGTTGCCCAGGGGGGTGTGAGGCTGTGGCATGCCGGGCCCTTAGCAGCCCCAGGACCTGGAAGCATGCCAGGTGCCTACCACAGCTGGGCCTTCGGAACTTGGCGCGCCTATGGAGAGAGAGAGCTCTGGGACACAGCTGATGGCCTGGGCACCTGATCCTGGAGTAAAGCGTGGCTTCCCTTGGTTGGGCAGTTCTGGGAGACCCAGTGGAGACTCTTCACAGGTCCGACAGATGAAAGGGGCTTACTGGGAACTGACCCCATGCTCCCGTCATGCTGAAAGCCCTGAACCTCAGGGACTTTGGAGACCCCCACCGCTGCCCCGTGGTGTTCCTCAAAGCCCCCTCATGCGGCTGTGAGGTGGGGCCAGGAACTCCCAAGGCCGGTTGTCCATGGGCTACTTGCTTCTCTTGTCTTCTTTTGTGTGAACCCCTCTGCCTTCTCTGAGGAGTGGGCCGAACCAGCCGTGGGCACCAGTGTGGTTGGCATGAGGGTCGGGGAAAGGGAGGGGGACAAGGGCTTCTTGCACAGTGAAGGCCTCCCCAAGTGTGAAAGGTCAGAAAGGGGGAGGGAAAGAGCTGGCTCTCCTGGATACTCTGGGGGAGCCCTGCCCTCTGTCCCAGGGGGAAGGGAGAGAGGAGGCATCCCCTGAGCCCAGGCCCCCAGCAGCTGCAGCGGGTGCCCGAGTCTGGCGGCACGGGCAGGATGGCCGGGCCCCAGCCTGTTAGCGCTGTGCAGAGAGACCCCGAGGGGCAGAGGCTGGTTCATTGGGCAGCTCTTTGGGGAGGCAGTGGCCTGAGGTGATTCCCTGTGACAGGCTGTTGACAGTGCAGCTTCCAGGGTTGCTCACGATCACAGGTGGTGCCGCCCCAGCTGTCTGCCTCTGAGTGAACAAAAGAAAGGCAACAGATGGCATCTGTCCATGTGGTGATCCCTGTGCCTCCCCTGCTCTCATGGCCTCAGAGCTCTTTGCTGGAGGGCAGTGAGTCCAAGCCATGGTGCCCATTGCTGACAGCCACAAAAGTCATTTGGACTCAGATTCTACCAGACAGAGAGCAACTTGGAGCCCCTGATCAAGCACCTTCCTCCCTCCCTCCCACACCCTTTCTCCCTCCTTGCCTCCCTCCCAAACCCTCCTTCCCAGCCTCTCTGCCTCACTTCATCCTATTTTCTTGAGGGCCTAGTATTTTTTTTTAAATGTTTATTTATTTATATTTGAGAGAGAGAGAGAGAGAGAGAGAGAGAGAGAGAGAGAGAGAGAATCTGAAACAGGCTGCAGGTTCTGAGCTATCAGCATAGAGACCAGCGTGGGGCTGGAACCCACGAACTATGAGATCATGACCTGAGTTGGAATCGGATGCTTAACCGGCTGAGCCACCCAGGCACCCCAAAAGATAAATTTTTAGGGAAGTATTAGGTTCACAGAAAAATGAGGGAAAGATACATAGACTTCCCATATACCCCATGCTCCCACACATATATAGCTTCCTCCATTATTAATATCCCCGACGGAAGTGTACATCTGTTACAATTGATGAACCTGCATTGACACATCATAATTACCTGAAGTTCGTAGTTCTTATTAGAGTTCACTCTTAGTTGTTGTGCATTCTATGGGTTTAGACAAATATAATGACGTATATCCATTATGGCATTATCATACAGAGTATGATGTACAGAGTATGCCCTAAGAATTCTCTGAGCTCCATCTAGTCAGGTGTCTCCCCCCTACCCCCAACCCCTGGCATCCAGTAATCTTTTTGCTGTCTCCATAGTTTTGCCTTTTCCAAAATGTCATATGGTTGGTTGGAGTCATGTAGGATATAGCCTTTTCAGGTTGGCTTCTTTCAGTTAATAACACGCATTTAAGATTCTTTCACATCTTTTCATGGCCTGGTAGCTCATGTCTTTTTAGCACTGAATAATATTCCATTTTCTGGATCACCACATTGTCTGGATCAGCACATTGTCTGGATTACCCATTCCCCTACTGAACTGAAGCAACATCTTTGTTGCTTCCAAGGTTAGGTAGATATGTACAAAATTAGTATGAACACCCATGCGCAAGTTTTCGTGTGAACGTAAGTTTTCAACTCCTTTGGATAAATACCAAGGAACACGATCACTGGATTGGATGGTGAGGGTATGTTTAGTTTTGTAAGAAGGTTCACCTGCACTGAATGAGAGTTCCTGTTGCTCCATGCCCTCACCAGCATTTGATGTTGTCAGTGTTCCGGATTCTGGCCACTTTAATAGGTGGCCAGTGGTAGGTGTAGTGGTACCTGACTACTGTTTGCATTTCCCTGAGGACATATGATACGGAGCATCTTTTCATAGGTTTATCTGCCATCTGTGTGTCTTCTTTGGTGAGGTGCCTGCTAAGGCTCTCCATTTTTAAATCCGGTTGTTTGTCTTCTTATTGTGAAGTTTTAAGGGTTCTTCGTATATTTTGAATAACAGTCCTTTATCAGATGAGCCTTCAGCCAATATTTTCTCCTAGTTGGTAGCTTGTCTTTTCATTGACTTTATTGTGATTCACAGATCAGAGGTTTTTAATTTTAATGAAGTCCAGCTTATCAATTATTTCTCTCATGAATTTGTGTGCTTTTTGTGTTGTATCAAAAAAGTCATTGCCATACCCAAGGTTACCTGGATTTTCTCCCATATCATCTTCCAGTTTTATACTTTTGCATTTTTACATTTAGGTCTGTGATCCACTGTGAGTTAATTTTTGGGAAGAGTGTAAAGCCTGTGTCCTGATTCATTTTTTTTTTTTATGTGAAGATGTTCAGCAGTTCCAGCACCATTTGTTGAAAAGACTATCTTTGTTCCATTATCTTGCTTTTATTCCTTTGTCAAAGATCAGTTGACTATATTTATGTGGGTCTATTTCTGGGTTGTCTGTTCTGCTCCATTGATCTATTTGTCTATTCTTTTGCCAATACCACACTGTCTTTTTTTTTCAGTTTATTTGTTTATTTTTGAGAGAGAGAGAGAAAGAGAGAGAGAGAGACAGACAGAGTGAAAGCGAGGCAGGGGCAGGGAGAAAGAGAGGGAGACACAGAATCCAAAGCAGGCTCCAGGCTCTAGCTGTCAGTGCAGAGCTCAACGCAGAGCTTGAACGCACAAATCGCGAGATTGTGACCTGAGCCTAAGTCAAATGCTTAACTGACTGAGCCACCCAGAGCCACTCAGGCGTCCTAAGCACACTGTATTAATTACCCTAGCTTTATAGTAAGTTTTGAAGTTGAGTAGTGTCAGTCCTCCAAATTCGTTCTCCTTCAGTATTGTGTTGGCTATTCTGGGTCTTTGGCCTCTCTATGTAAGCTTTAGAATCAGTTTGTCTATATCCACAAAATAACTTTCTGGAATTTTGATGTGGATTGCACTTAATAGGTAGATTGTGTTGGGAAGAACTGATATCATGACAATATTGAATCTTCCTGCCAGTGACTATGGAATATCTCTGTTTATTTAGTTCTTTGATTCCTTTCATCAGAGTTTTATAGCTTTCCTCATGTAGATTTGTTAGACTTATACATAAGTATTTAATTTTTTTTGCGTGAGAATATAAATGGTATTATGTTTTTAGTTTCAAATTCCACTTGTTCATTGATGGCTTATATGAAAATAATTGACTTTTATATATTAACCTTGTATCCTGAAACCTTGCTATAATCATTTATTATTCATTTTTTTAGTTGTTGATTCTTTCAGATTTTCTACATAGATGATCTGCAAACAAAGACAATTTCTTCCTTCCCAAGCTGTATCTTCTTTTCTTGTCTTATTGCATTGGCTAGAACTTCCAGTATGATGTTGAAAAGGAGTGGTGAGAAGGGACATCCTTGTTTTGTACCTGGTCTCAGAAGGAATGCTTTGATTTTCTTACTATTAAGAATGCTGTTAACTAGCTGTAGGGTTTTTGTTAGGTATTCTTTTTTTGTTGTTAAATTAATTAATTAGTTAATTTTAAAATTTACATCCAAGTTAGTTAGCATATAGTGCAACAATGATTTCAGAAGTAGGTTCCAGTGATTCATCCTTTATGTAGAATATCCAGTGCTCATCCCAACAAGTGTCTTCCTTGATGCGCATACCCATTTAGCCCATCCTCCCTCCCACAAACCCTCCAGAAACCCTCTGTTTGTTCTCTATATTTCAGAGTCTCTTATGTTTTGTCCCCCACCCTGTACTTATATTATTTTTGCTTCCTTTCCCTTATGTTCATCTGTTTTGTATCTTAAATTCCTCATATGAGTGAAATCATATGATATTTGTCTTTCTCTGACTAATTTCGCTTAGCATAATACCCTCTAGTTTCATCCACATAGCTGCAAATGGCAAGATTTCACTCTTTTTGATTGCTGAGTAATACTCCATTGTATATATGTGCATATACCACATCTTCTTTATCCATTCATCCATTGATGGACATTTGGGCTCTTTCCCTACTTTGGCTATTGTTGATAGTGCTGCTATAAACATTGGGGTTCATGTGCCCCTGTGAAACAGCACACCTGTATCCCTTGGATAAATACCTAGTAGTGCAATTACTGGGTTGTAGGGTAGTTCTATTTTTAATTTTTTGAGGAACCTCCACACTGCTTTCCAGAGTGGCTGCACCAGTTTCCATTCCCACCAGCAGTGCAAAAGAGATCCTCATTCTCCACATCCTTGCCAGCATCTGATGTTGCCTGAGTTGTTAATGTTAGCCATTCTGACTGATGTGAGGTGATATCTCATTGTGGTTTTAATTTGTATTTCCCTGATGATGAGTGATGTTGTGTATTGTTTCATGTGTCTGTTGGCCATCTGGATGTCTTCTTCGGAGAAATGTTTATTCATGTCTTTTGCCCTTTTCTTCACTGGATTATTTGTTTTTTGGGTGTTGAGTTTGATAAGTTCTTTATAGATTTTGGTACTAACCCTTTATCTGATATGTCATTTGCAAATATTTTCTCCCATTCTGTTGGTTGCCTTTTAGTTTTGCTGATTGTTTCCTTCGCTGTGCAGAAGGTTTTTATTTTGATGAGGTCCCAATAGTTCATTTTTGCTTTTGTTTCACTTGCCTCTGGCGATGTGTTGAGTAAGAAGTTGCTGCGGCTGAGGTCAAAGAAGTTTTTGCCTGCTTTCTCCTCTAGGATTTTGATGGCTTCCTGTCTTATGTCCATGTCTTTCATCTATTTTGGGTTTATAGGTTTCTTTATCAAGATAAAGAAGTTCCCTTCTATTCCTACTTTCCTGAAAGTTTTTTTTTTAAATCATGAATCGGTGTTGGATTTTGTCAAATGCTTTTTCTACTTCTACTGATATGATCATGTTATTTTTCTTCTTTAGCCTGATGATACAATGAATTACATTAAGTGATTTTTGATTGTTAACTAGCCTTGTAACCTTGGATAAATCTCACCCAATTATAGGATATAATTCTTTTATACATTATAGGTTTGATAATATTTTTTTGAGAATTTTTGTATCTATGTTCATGAGAAATATTGGTGTTTAGTTTTCATGTAATGTCTTTGTCTAGTTTTGGTACTAGGGTAACGCTGGCCTCATAGAATGAGTTGGGAAGTAGTCCCTCTGCTTCTATCTCTGAAAGAGATTATAGAGAGTTCATATAATTTCTTTAAAAAAATTTTTTTTAATTAAAAAAATTTTTTTAATGCTTATTCATTTTTGAGAGACAGAGAGAGACAGAGCATGAGCGGGGAAGGGGCAGAGAGAGGGAGACACAGAATCTGAAGCAGGCTCCAGGCTCTGAGCTGTCAGCACAGAGCCCGACGTGGGGCTCAAACTCACAAACTACGATATCATGAACTGAGCTGAAATCGGACGCCTAACAGACTGAGCCACCCAGGCGCCCCCATATAATTTCTTTCTTAAATGTTGTATGGATTTCACCAGTGAACCCACCTGGGAATGGTGCTTTCTCTTTTGGAAGGTTTTATTTGTTTATTTGTTTAATTTCTTTAATAGATAAAGTCCTATTCATATCATCTATTTCTTCTTGTGTAAGTTTGGCAAATTGTGTCTTTTAAGGAATTTGTCCATTTCATCCAGATTATCAAATTTATGGGCATAGAGTTGTTCACAGTATTTCTTTGTTATCATCTTAATGTCCATAGGATCTGTAGTGATGTCCTCTTTTTCATTTCTGACATTAGTAATTTCTGTCCTTGCTCTTTTTTCCTTAGGCTGGCTGGAGGCTCATTGATTTTATTGATCTTTTCAAAGAACCAATATTGTTTTCATTGATTTTCTTTTTTCTTTCTTTTTTTTTTTTTTTTTTTTTTGAGAGAGAAGGAGAACAAATGGAGGAGGGGAAGAGAGAAGGAGAGACAGAATCCCAAGCAGGCTCCACACCATCAGCACAGAGCCCAATGCGGGTCTCGAACTCACAAACTGTAAGATCATGACCTGAGCCAAGATGAAGAGTCAGGCACTCAACTGATTGAGCCACCCAGGCACCCCTCATTGATTTTCTTTATTGGTTTTCTATATGAACAATTTTTATACCTTGGAAACAAATCAAAATTTGAGTTTTCATTGATTCTAAAAGTAAATGTTAAAACTTGTAACCGAAAAGATAAAACACATTTGCACTAACAAGACACTGCTTTTGTTTCTTATATACAGGAGCTCTGCTTATGACTTTGTTTGAAATGAGAAGTTGTTAAAAATCTTTGAAAACCGCTCAATGATATGATCTCTAGGGGCCCTTCCATGACTCTGTGATTCAGTTAGATGAAACACTGTTGTAATCAGATGTTTAAAAAAAAATATCCATCTTTTAGTAAACCATAAAGTCATGCAGATTTGTCAAGTTTGGGCATGTGGTTGGATACAGTCATCTGGAATACAATACAGGGTAAGAACACAGCACGGGAATTCAGGATGTCTGGTTCTCGCCCTTGTGTTGCTCAGGGTCCATGTGATCATCGGAATGCTTTTTTTTGGTGGTATCTAAAACCCACCCCTAATGAGGCAGGGCTTCAGGTAATGCTACCTCCAGGAGCTCAAATGATGCCACAAGATTCATGCTTTCCTCTGTCTTTGGGCTCTGCTTCCTCTGCACTTGTCCTATTTTCAGACAGGCTATCATGGCTCCAGGCTGCCATCCTCATAAATCCCAGTTCAGAGAAAAGAGAATGTTTCTTTCCCTAGTGGTCCAGCAAAAACTCATGAGGTTATCTGACCGAGCCAATTTAGATCTTGTGCCGACTCTGAACCAATTAGCATGAAAGGGTGGCGGGGGGGCCGGGGTTGGTCATGCTGGTGGTAGAATTCAATGACAAACCAAATCTTGTCTAGTCCTGGAGCCTTAGTGGGAGGCTTGTGCCGCCAAACCATGTGGCCTAAGTTGAGGTCCCCAAGAAAAATTAAGATGCTGTTACCACAGGATTGGTGAATGAATGGTGGATAGGCAAAGCAATTCAGTAGAAGTAAAAACAGTTTCTAAACTCAGTTCTCTATCTGCTTTGAGGGGACTTCAGTTATGAGGACCTGATAAGAGGAGGATGTGTACAACAGGGAGGACCAGTAACTGGTCTGAGATGGACAGAGCCCGGAGGCACATTGCCGTATAAACTTGGCTGGCAGGCAGTACCTGGTTGAATAAAAACACACGGTATTTAACAAACACAACAGGCTTCACAAAACGTGAACTCTTGCCCCTTGTGAGACTGGTCACCAATAAAGAGCTGACAGAGAGACTCTTTCTGACTAATCACATTCTGGTTGGCCTGGTTGACTCTTGCCCTGCTCATCCGAGAGGCAAATGTGCCCATTTGCTTGGGGAAATGCCACCAGGGAAGCTCTTTCTGCCTCTTTCTCTTCTGTGATCTTGTCTTTCAGAGGCCAGTAGGGATCAGACTCGGAACTGCTGACATCGTTAACCCCATGAGAAAATGTGTGAGGCTCAGCCAGATCTATTTATGCCAAATTTTACAATGTCATTGAGCCATTCACACTTGGAACTGCTGATGGTTTGTTGTAATTATTGTTTAGCCCTACATGTAGGTAATTCAGAAGGCGCTGATTGATGAATGGCCATCTCTTTCTGGTTTCTGCGGCAGGAAAGGAAAAACAGAAGTTTCTTCTTTATTCAGAAGGGAAAAGATTGGAGTGGGGGATGCAGCCTTCTCCTTCATCCTCGCCTGTTGAGTTTTCAGTTGGGGTAAAGACCCCTCCTCAAAGCCTTTCTAGATGCCCGCTTTAGGAGGAAATAGCCACCCGTCTGTGTGCCCTTGACATTGACTTAGTAAGAGTTGCCATGTCTTCCAGCTTCCACTCTGCCCCACTCTCAAACCACTCTCCCCATGAAAGCCAGAGTGACCTTTACGAACATAGATCAGCTTAGACTGAACCAGTGCCCTGTTCACAACCCTTTGGTGGTCTCTCTTTACACTCAGATAAAACCTGAGCTTTTGTTCTGCCCTGGCCCTCCTCTCTGATTCATCTTGCACTGTGACCCACTTTGACTCATTACACTCCAGAAATGATTTTCTTAATTTTAGTCCCTTGAACATGCCACATTTTCCTACCATGCAGGACCTCCCTACAGGCTGTTCCCTTTGCCAGATATGCCATTCCCACACTCTTCATATGGCAGGTTCCTTTTCATCTTTTGTCACCTCAGAAAGGTAACTCCCCAAACCCTGCTTAAATGAGTCTCCTTTTAGTTTCTTTCATAGCACTTTGTACTTTCCCCATTTCCTTTAAACTTTTTTAAAAAAATTTATTTGTTTTTGTGTGTGTGTGAGAGAGAGAGAGAGAGCACGAGTGGGGGAGAGGCAGAGAGAGAGGGAGACAGAATCTGAGGCAGGCTTCAGTTTCTGAGCTGTCATCACAGAGCCCGACACAGGGCTCAAAGTCACAAACTGTGAGATCATGACCAGAGCCAAAGTCAGACGCTTAACAGACTGAGCCATCCAGGCACCCCTTCCTGTTTCCTTTAAACATCACATTTGCAATTACATATCTGTTTATTATCAGTCTCCCCCTTAGACTGAGTTTCATGAAGGCAAGAGCTGTCTATTTTTTTAAATTTACTTTAAGAGAGAGATAGAGTGCAAGCACAAGAGGGGCAGAGAGAGAGAGAGAGAGAGAGAGAGAGAGAGAGAATCCCAAGCAGACACTATGCTATCAGTGCAGAGCCTGATGTGGGGCTCAATCCCATGAACCTTAAGATCATGACCTGAGCCAAAATCAAGAATCAGATGCTTAACCGACTGAGCCACCTGGGTGCCCTGAGCTGTGTCTATCTTTCAGCTGTGTTCACTGCTGTATCTGCTGCACCTGGCACTTAGCATGTACATAACACAGTTTTGATTAGAGGGTTGAAGTTCGCTCTTAGGGGAGTCAGGACCTTACTTCTGGGTTCTTTCCGGCCAAGACTGATTTCTTCTCCCAAGAGGGGAGTAGAGGTAGGGGTTTGTGTCACACTTACCTCTGTCTCCCTCGAAGCACTTAGCATAGTGTTTAGCCCACAGTGGGGGCCCCGTTCTCTTCCTCTCCTATCTGCACAGCCAGCCACCCCTGGAAGAGGCATAAATAGTGACCTACAATGAGACTTCAGAGTTGCCAAGCCGCTGCCAATCTACAACTGTCTCTTCTGTTGGTGTGCTGTGGTCCCTCTGGTCCCTGACAGCCTCTAAGACTCATCTTCCAAGACGCAGCACATCTGGACAGCCCTTGAGCCCACATTCTCACTTTAAGAAATATTCATTAAACAAATAGTGATTGTGTTAGGGTCTGTGGGGGCCTCAGACAAGAGCAAGACACAACCCCCAACCTCAGGAAGCTCAGGGTTTAGTAGAACAGTTGCATAACTTTCCCCTTTCTGGCTGTATGGCCTTGGACCCATTGCTTAACACTTCTCCAAAGCTTTGGTTTCCTCATCTATAAAATGGGGTAAAAAAAAAAAAAGTGCCAATGTCATTGCTGATAATTCAGTGAGTTGATGCATGGAAAGTGCTTAGGACAGGGTTGGGCTTCATAAGGCTTGGCAGTAAGTATAGCAGTAGGCACCTGCTATGCTCAGAGGGTTGGGACAGGACTCACCTAACGGCTGCCCTCTGACCACGTCCTGTTTTCCATCATCTCTAGGCAAGCCTGCCCTCTGGTGGTAATTGTGCAGAATGACCACCTGGCCTCAGCCCCTGCCAGTTCTGCCCAGTTTTGGCTTTTTACTTGTCTGGTGTGTGATATTTCCCAGACCTTCCTCTTTTGCCAGGCTCCCAAGGCCACCCTTCCAGTCAACAGGGGTCTCAGGTTGCCCACAGTTGAGACAAGCGAGGACAAAGACAGTGCCTCAGGGTTCAGTGGTTGTGCAAGACCGTCTGGCACCAAGTTCCTTTTTTTCCCTGAGAACGTATCCTGAGTTCCATCTGGAGAGCCTCCTCTCCCAGACGTGACCCAAGCCTGCCAATGAGGGCATCTCACCTGCCAGGGCCGGTGACTAGTTCAGGAGTGGTCATGTGACCTACACCGGCCAATGGCAGTATCACAGCTTCTAGGGCCAGTGATTGGCTCAGGGGTAGGCATGTGACTGGGGCCTGGCCAATGAGAATATCACAGCCCCTGGTTTAACGACTGACAAGGGGTGGGCGGGTGACTGAGGCTTGATTTTGATGGGAAGTTTTGGTGAGAAGGTTTCTCCCCGGGTCGCTAAGCTGTAGTATGTCAGCCTAGAGCTGTCGAGGCCTGAGAATAAAGACAGAGGGGAAAAAGTAGGGCCTAGAGCAAATATCCTGGTGACTGACAGTACAGGAGTTTCTGGATCATCAGCCTCTTACGCTTTTCAATCCAGTGGGAAAATAAACTCCTTCTTTGAGTTTGGCTACTTTGAACTGGATTTCTGTTACTTGCACCTCAGAGTGCACAACACACACACACACACACACACACACACACACGCACACACACACACACTTCTTTCAGTACTTTCAGTACTAATGGAGCACTCCCTCTGCTCTGGGAACAGAGCACTGCCTGTTCCCAGAGCACACAGAGGTGACCTGGACTCCCCTCGAGTCTCAGGGATGGGGAGTAACAAGGCAGGCTCCTTGCTCAGATGCTTTTAAGCAGGAGCAGGATCTGCTATGTAATCTGTGGGGTCCAGAGCATTAAGCTAAGTGTGAACTCCCATGTAACTGCCTAGGTGGCTTGCTCTATAAAGCCAGCCCTGGTTCTCAGCCTGCAGCCATTTAGGCCTTTATATGAAGAAACTTCCACGGAAGCCACTAGGAAATCATTGTAGTGTAAGCTGTTCCAAGGGGCAAGGGCCTGGCTCCTTAGAAATAGAATAGAAATAGAAATAGAATTGGTTGAGCCGCCGACTTCGGCTCAGGTCATGATCTTACGGTTTGTGAGTTCGAGCCCCGCGTCGGGCTCTGTGCTGACAGCTCAGAGCCTGGAGCCTGCTTCAGATTCTGTGTCTCCCTCTCTCTCTGCACCCCCCCCCCCCACTCATGCTCTGTCTCTCTCTGTCTCAGAAATAAACATTAAAAAAAAAAAAAAGAATCTCCAGCAGGGACCCAGGTTTGAAGAGTGCTCACCATGGCAAGACCCTTGAAGGGAGCTGGTGGTGAGTGGAAGATAGTACTGTGTGCCCGTGGTCCTTTGCCTGGAAGGAAGAGAGTTCCTGGGACTGCAAATATCTCAAGTGTGGGCCTGTGTGTCGCTGGGAGCAGAGAGAAGAGGTGCTTGTGGGGCTCCCTGTCAGTCCCGAGGAGGAGGGAAGGGGAGATAGGGGCCCACATTTTGTAAAAAGAAGAATCAAGAGTCCAAGAAGCTCGCCAGGAGGCTTGATGGTGTCGTGGCTCTGCAACCAGAAAGACCTGGGGTTGACTTCCACTTTGACCAGTCAGTAGCTCAGTGACCTCGGGCAAGTCACTTGCCCTCTCTGAGTACAGTTTCATGGAGTGGAAAATAGCAGTGATATTACCCTCAGTAGGTTTGTGGTGAGCAGAGAGCGAGACAGTGTCTATGAAAACACCCTTTGCAAACGAAACTGATAAAAATATAACCACAAGCCCATCAATTCTAAGATGGGCATTTTTTTTTTTACATTTCATATTTCTGAAATTGGGATGAATTGCCATCCATGGGATAACATCATTTAATTGGTGGCTTTTCGTTTTTCTTGGTGGTCCACCAAATAATTGTGTGTTGCAACCAGCGGCATCTCGTGAGTGGATTTGATGCAATCATAGTTGAAATCGTAATTGTTGTCCTTTCCTCCCCTGCGGCTACCCTTGCCCGTGAACGCTCAGGGAACAGAAGTGCCACCTTTTCGCGGGTGCCTCCCCGGAGCCTGGACGATGTCTGGCACAAGTCACTGCTCCATTAACGCTTTGTACTCTAATAAGGGCAGGTGGCCAGCTTAAAGGTTTGGCTGGAAGAACCTTTGACCTTGTCACCTTCCACTTAATTTGGCGGCTTGGGCATGAGGGGTGGTCACTTGTGTGTCATGTTCGTGTTGCAGCCCAGCACCCATTTCATTTCCGAGAGCTGCTGTGGTCCACTCCCATTCATTTGGATGTAGTACAAGGGAATGCCTCCTCACCACCCCCTCATGCCCCTGCCCCACCATCTCACCGCTCCAGACCGATTCAGTTGGCACAGGACATCCCTCTGGTGTCAGTGATAGGTCCAGGGACAAACGCAATCCAGTCAGAACCTTGGAGATACAATGAGATTTTTGCCGATGTGACAGCCTCTGTCTGTGCCCCGACCTTAGTGCTCTTGGCATTTGCTTTTTCCATGAACACTGGCTGAGATTCCAACTGCCAGTCCTTGGGACTCTTCCGGAGGGCTCTCTCAGGCTGCCTGAGCCCTCCGTGTTCATGCAGGTGGCGGGCCAGGGTGTCAGGGAATCAGTGCCACCAAGGAGCAGCCAGGGCTGGGACCACGGCGAGGCGAGTGAGGTGCCTAGTGTGCGGGATGTGAGGAGTTCTAGACCCCATCCTGATGCAGCCCTCAACCAGGGGCTGACGGAGGCTGGTGGATGAACGACCTGATCCCCCTCCGAGTGCATGCTTGACCCTCTCTCTCACAGCTCCCCAGTGAGATCAGGCTCCGGCCGCCCACAGAGATAACTGGCTTCAGAACACATCCTTTATTGGCTTCATTCCCTTCCCTGGCTCGCTTCCCCATTCCCTACCAGTGTTTCCTGTGATCGCGTCCCAGTAAACCACTCGTCCTCAAATCTTTATCTCAGTGTTCCCTTCAGGGGAGCCCAAACCAAGACCCAAGGACCCCTCCCGCTGGCTGTGTTTAAGGGAGGGTTCAGCTCTAGGAGCTGCCAGCAGCCGTCTCGCTAGCCACGAGGGTCAAACCCTCCAAGCTGGCATGGAGGAGAGCAGGACCGAGAGACGGCAGGTAATGTGATTTTAATGAAGTTTTACGCAAAGACTCCTACACCACAGTTTAGACACTTTATGAAACGCCCCATTAGGTCTCTCCGTGCAACGGTATTTTTTCTCCTAGAGCCACACGACAGAATTAATCTCCTTTGGGAGTCACCATTCTGGAAGTCGTTCAGGCATGGGCAGGGAATTGTAAAGAAAATGTCGAAAGCGGTGCGTGCATGTTGGTAGGGTGGGATGTGGTGTGCATGTCTGGCCTGTGTGTGTGTGTGTGTGTGTGTGTAGGTGTGTTTGTGCTTCTTGGCCAAACTCATCTCCTAGGCTCCAAAGTCAGGAGACGCAGTACAGCCTTGTCTCCTGGGAAATCACGTGCGCACCCAAACCCGGGCACTGGAGCCCCCCCCCTCCCCCCCCCCGGTCTGTCATCTCTTTCTGTCTTTCGGGAACCTTGTGTCTCTCTCATCTCTGCTGTTCTCAGTCACTCGTCTCTTTCTCCTTCCTCAGCTCTTCGCGGCCCAATGTGATCCTCCATCCGCTACACCTGACAGCCTGATCCCGAGTTCAAATTCCCCAGAGAACCTGACAGGCTCTGCGCAACTGCCAATAGGTAAACTTTCCCTTACGCCAGGTCCTACCCCTTGTCCAATCAGCTGTGGCCGTGGTGCTGGGGGCGGGGCCTTGGAGAGAGTGGCCAATGAAATATCCTCAACGCCTCCGCCCCTTACAGGTGCCTGCTCCTCCAGAAGCCTGAGGCTAGTGTGTGGGAGGCAAGGTAACAATGATAATAGTAAGAGCCAATAGTGACAGAGATTTCTTGAAATCGGGCAAAGCAGACACGGGACACCTATTACCTCTGTTGTAATAAAATTTTATTAAAGTGTAACGAGTGCACACATCTTAAGGGTACGGCTCAATACGTGTATTATTACTTCTTTTAGTTCTCGCAGCAACCTCCGGACCCGGGTGTGGTTACTGTCCTCTCCAAGGCACCGGCCCGAAAAGAGGCTCAGGGAAGTCTATCTCCTGCCCTAATGTGTAAACCTAGGGTTCGAATCCAGGCAGTTCAACCCTCAGATCTGAGTGCATCACCGCCACTGCATACTGCTCGCGTCACAGGTCACCTTTAAGGATGGTTAGAACCTGTGATCCCGGGCAGCGACAGGGAGACCAACCAGGTGACGTTAACTTCCAAAGGGCGTAGGGTGCTAGGGAGAGGAGTTACAGCCTGGCTCTCTCCTCTTGGCCATCCTTCCCCCTGCCCCTCCTGGTCACTTGGTGCCTTCCTCTGCTTTTCCCGGGCAGCACGGCCGCAGCTGGAGGCAGCCTCTGGGAACCACCACGCGGCTTTATGATGTGCAGATGGTGTTTCCGCTGAGCCCCTCGCTTTTTATGTCGGTGGCCTCTGGGAGCTGGGCCAGCCCAGATGTCCCTGATCGTGAGAAAGCCCTCCCCTGGCAAAGACTGGCACAAGATGCCAGCGACTGGGGCCTCAGGCCAGCTCTGGCTTGGATTCTCTGGTGAGGGGGCTTGGCTGGATGCTTGTGAGGCAATGATTCTGTCATTTGTGTCCTGCCCTGTGGATTAGGATGGTGTGTCAGCAGAGCCAGGAATATCACTTCTGAGTCTACAAACAGATAGAGATACTGCACAGCTAGCCTTTCAAAGGGACTCTAGATTGATCTCTTTTTTCCATATATGTTGTTTTATCTGCCTCTCAAGCTATCTATGGGCACAGACTGCCTCTCCCATCAGAGGAGGTGCCCTCCTGGGACGGGAACAACCCCTCCCTTCCACACTCCTCCATCGGTGATAGACTGGTCCAAGATCAAGAGCCATGTGTCTCCTCCATCAGACTGGGAATTCTACAATCAGAGATAAATGTGTCTCCCCCATCAAACTAAGAGCCACCAGTATCAGGGAAAATGTGACTCTGCTCTCTGTCCTCAGACTGGAAGTTCTCCAAATCAGGAAATTAGGACTCTCCCATCAGATTGGGAGTTTCCAAGGTTGAGAACGATGTCAGTCTCTTCCATCAGGCTGACAACTCCCCAGGGATGAAACGGGTGTCTTCCCCACCAGACCAGGAGCTCCCTGAGAGTGGAAGCATGGCGTGTCTTCATTTCTCTTCTCCCCGAGTGTTGGACAAGGCTCTGCCTCCAGAAGACACCTACTGCAGGAGAGAGGTCTGCTGATGATCCTGGGGTGGGGCCGGCAACTTCCAGCCTGGACCCGGCAGACCTGCCCTTGGTCCAGCCGCCTGGGAAGGGTGGAGTCAGTGTCAGCCAAAGCGGGTTTTATGACACACGGGTGAGGACGACCAACTGGGAGATTTATGGGCACCTGGAAAGTGTCTGTCTTGTGACTTGCTGTAGAACCCAGCTTCTGGCTCAGGGCTTGCTCCTCTACAGGAGCTCAGTGATGATGGCTGAATGAACGAGTGAATGAGTGGGTGAATGAATGAATGAGTGAATGAGAAGGTGAATGAAGACCTGGTTCCTGCCCTTGAGAAGGTCACTTTCTACAAAGGAAGGAATGGAGCTCACTGGTTTTGAGTGCCTCTCTGTGTTGGACAGAATTTTCAACTCTTTCACATATATTGCTTTCTTTAACCCTCAACACAACCCTAGAGGATAAGTTCTGTGTTCTCTACTTTAAGAATGCAGAAACTGGGGCTCAGAGGGGAAAATGGACTTCTTCAAGGTCCCACAGCTGGTGAATAAGACAGCTGGGATTTGAACCGAGATCCTTTGATTTCCAGATGTGTGCCTGCTTCCTGAAAAAACTATTGCCATTTAATTTCAGAGTTACCCAAGACAGATGTGGATGAAGCAGCATATGAGCCAAGGGAGAGGGAAGCTCAGAAGGGCTTCAAGGCAGGAGTGACATTGGGGATGGGTTTTGAAGCATGAGTAGGAGTTCACCAGCTGCTGGGGAGGCGTGATTAGAAAAGGAGGGACTACTCTGGAAGACTCCCTTTAGGGTTTGGTGGGCAGGATGCCCCCTCCCACATGTGCTCATTTGTGGCCCTACCTCTCCAGGAGCTGGGCTTCCTCTCTCTCTTTGGAAGGACATACAGATGAAGCCTAATCTCATGTTGGCACGTCACTGCCAAGGTGCCAGGAAGTCTCTGCTGTGGACCTCCCACCCTGACGCCAGCTGTGCTCTTCACAGGAAGGAAGGGTGGTTGGGGCCAGCTGTGATGGAAAGGAAACTGAGACGTTTCCTCTTTGGACTCTCTGAAAGGGGCAGGGCAGCGGAGAAAGAGCTGGGGCCCCAGTCCTGCATCTGGCTAGAGGGAGGGGGCACAGGAATATGGGGATAGATGAATTGTCCCCCAGGCCTGTGATCAGTGGCCACCTCTCTCTGGTTTAGCAAGCAGATGCTGATCTATCCCGTGCCCTGTGAATGTGAACATCCCTTAGATATCTTTTCTGGGTCTGGTGTTTGAGGACACGCAGGTGTTACATTCTCCCCGGTGTGAGTGCAGAGTAGATTTTCAATAGATACTTGGTTGCTGATCCATGGTCAGACTTTGGGAGCTCATCATTTGGTTAAAACTGGATAGAATGAAGTTTAGCTCTTGGTTGAGCTCACTGCGGTCCGATGTGAATCACAGATTCAGGGCGGTCAGAAAGAAGGAGCAGACCCTCTCAACTTGAGGCTTTTAAGTTGTATGTGTGTTTTAATCAGCGGAACCTTAAAAAAAAAAATCCTGGAGATTTTATTGAAGCTCAGTGTGCATAACAGATGAACGCTCTATTTGGAGGACCCCAGAGTAGTACCTGCTCAGCTCCCTCTTGACCTCCCCTGGGCCCTCTCAGGAATGTTAATGGAACCCCAGTTCTCCCCAGCACCTGAATATCTCTAGTGTATTCCACCTCCTGAACTTCCAACTCCTGAACACGAGGACAACCGAGGCACTGAGAGGGGAGTGGGTTGCGTGAGGTCACATCAGTAGTAGTTGTGTGTGTGTGGGTGTCCCCCAGATTCCTTCACGGAAGCTCAGTCTGTGGGGGCGTCTGTTCACGTGTAGTGCTGGCTCTGGCATCATCTCCTCCAGGCTCCCATCCAGGCCAGAGGAGCGTCCATGACCCAAGGCTTTGGCTCTGGACACTGCTCCCCAACAGGATGGGAGAGGCTCTGTCCATGAGTGTCCACTAGGTCTCTTTTGCAGGAGGGCAAACTGAGGTCCAGCAAGGGCCGGGCTCCAGGTTACTTGGGGGTCAGGCGGGGTGTTAATGGAGGACTGGCTCAGGGCTGCTTTTTGGTTCTTTCCCTCCAGGATCTTTGTTCGTCCCAGCATCAGTCAGAAGGGAGATCCTCCCGCGGGCCCCGGCAGACAGCCATCTGCCCCAGGCCTTGCCCAGCCGGAAGCCGTGAGAAGCAGGTTCCGATATGGAAGCTGCCAGGGCGTTACTAACGGGCTGTCGGTTGCAATTAGGGCAGCGGCCTTTCATCTCCCTGCCGCTCCCCTCCAGCTCAGGACAGCCTCACATCAGCTTCTCGCTCTGACTCCGTCTGGCCGGTGTCAGGCACCCCTCCTGAGATGGGACACGAGGCGGGGGCCAGGTTGGCAGTCCTCACTGTAAACCACGGCCAGGGCCCGGCTCCGGCTCCAACTGTTGAGTTTCCCGGGGCGCACCTCCGGCAGCCTTCGGTCCATCCCTCAGCCCCACCAGGAGCTGCCGGGTCCCTCTCTGAGCCTCGGCCTGTCCAGTCCAGTGAGGCCTGCCCGAGATTACCTAGGTGTTCTGGTGACTTCTGAGGGCCTTGCATGAAAGATAACGCCCAAATCAACAAATCTGCCATTGTGGCTTTGAAGAGCCAGTCTCAATCACTTTATTTTGTCTTTATGTCAGGTTTGCCAGATGGCTTGGGTCTTTCTGAGGCCCTGTACCGAGGGGGCGCAGAGAGAACTGGTACAGCTTCAAAGCTCCTTTTTAATCTTTAGCAACATCACAGCGGCTGGGAAACTGCCTGGGTTCCCATAAGTCTCTCCCACAAAAGAGGCGCGGCCGAGGCTCTAATGAAAGCCAGATAAAGGGATGGCTGGAATCAGAAACAGAGGGAAAAGAGCAGTCGCGAGTCTTTCTTGTAGCTGTTTCAAAAGAAATTCTAAGACAAATTATGGCTTTGGGTGTTTTTCTAAAAGGACTGACAGAGAGAGGAGCCGGGGGAGGATGCTTTGACCCCTCAGCACCCTTCCCCTTGCATAAAAGGCACAGGAGACTGAACAAAAGGCCGAAATACAACAATAAACTTTCGGCGTGCGCGCGTGGGGATGAAAGCCTCGCTGGCATAATTATGGGCGAGGGTGCGCCGGAGCGGGCGGGTGGCTTTACCTTGCCGCCAGCGCTATTAATGATGAGGCTCCCTCCTTTTTCTTCTCTGGAAGGGGCGCCTTTGGTTTTCGGGGACGGGCGGGTGGGGGGGGGGGTGTTGCGCAGCGCCACGCGGCTGACACCAGGCGCAGGCTGCGGTTACGGGACGCGCCTTGCTCCCAGCGCCCTCCTCGGGGCATCCGTGAGAAGGAGGCCAGTGTGCCCACGGGTCATCCTCCCTCCCCACCCGGCCCCCTGCCTTCGTGGCTGTCTCTTGGCATCTGGGCAGGGGTTTCTGACCTGCCGTTCTAGGCCTCCACTTACTCTTTTTTGCAAATCAGCCCTATTCTAGGGAGTCAGGGGTGCGGAAGCCTATGCTGTGGCCGCATTACGCACTGTCTTAAACGCGGACCGTCAGGCGAAAGGCCAGGCCGGCCTGGTGCCGCTGTGTTCTCCAGTAGGGGGGAATCAGCCGCTCTCACTTTCCATCTCAGGTCGGGTCCTCTTATTTCTGTGGATGGTGGTCAGCTCCTTGCAAGGCCCGGAGGGCATGGGCCAGCTACGGTTTGCTAGAAGGAGGTGGGACATAGGACAGGATAGGGGGCTTTCCAGGAGACGGGTAGGGTGGACAGCTGGGGGAGGCTGACCAGCATCCTCCTGAGAGCACCAGTGGCTTTGAAGGCTGGTGAGGGCCAACAGAGTCCCAGGACCGCAGAGCGCCAGCCCCCAAAGGGCCGCTCACTATGGAGAGGGCAGACTGAGGTCTTCGGAAGGGAAGAGGTCAACCAAGGTCACACAGCTGGTTGGGGACAAAGCCAGACCTCAAGTTCCTGTTCCATGGGAGGTATCAGATATTCTGAGAGAATGGGGGTTTTGTGTGATGTGGGGTGGGAAAAGAATCCAGATCCCTGGGGAGACATGGGCAGGGTCTGGCATGTGTCCCTCTGCCTTCTCCTTTTGCCACTTTGCAGGGCTCAGTGGCCATGGGCTTTGGTCTCTGGAGCCCTGTCAGGAAGGTGTTTCTGGGGCCCTCTAAGCATCGGGCCTGTTGCCCAAAGTGCGGTTGAGTGAGGGGTATCTCCCATGGGCACCTGTCTTCACTCACTTCCCCTCCGGAGGTGCTCGTTCTGCATCAGGGACTCGAGGAGAATTGAAACTGAGACGTGTAGCTGCAGAACTGTCACCTGCTTCATTTACAAGGTCTTCCCTCTCCCCTTCTTGCTTTCAGCCCCGAGACAAGAGAGAGATGTGTTGCCTGTGGGAAGGGCGAGGGAGGACACAGCCCCATCTCTGTCTCCTACATTCTGCCTTTGCTCTCTTCCTGTGTGTCTTCTCCTCTGTCTGTCTCCTTCTGTCTGTCTCCTCCCCATTCCTGTCCAGTGCTGTCCTGGCCTGGGGCTCTGGTTTCTGTTCTTGTCACTGGGGCCTCCATGGCCTCCTGTCTCCTGCTCCTTGCCGCACCTGTCGCTGAGGGAGGAGCCCAGGGCGTCCAGGGGTGGAGAACCCCAGCTGACTGAGGAGTCCAGACTAGCTGGAGCGGGAGGGGCTGGCAAGCTGGTGAGGGCTGGGGTGTCGTATCACGCCTCCTCTCTTGGGGCAGAGCCAGACAGATACCGCCAGCCAGGCTCCTGGGCTATTCTGATGAAGAAAAATCTGGGCAGGTTGGAGGTTATGACCACGTGGGGGCAGGTTTCTCTGGCTCTCCGGAATGTACTCCTGTACATGTGTGTACTCTCTAGCTCTCCTGTGTGTGGGCGCACTGGCCACCACCAAGGCCCCCTTGTCCAAAGTATCCTTCAGTGGGGAGGGCATAGGTTCTGGGACCACACCCCTGGGCCCCAACTTCTTAGCTGGAGGGCCTTAGGCAAGTGGCTTACCTTTTGGGGCCTCACTTTTCTCACCTAATAATTGTCCTCAGCTCTTAGGGTTGTCATGAGAAATGAGTGGGTTAACACGTGGAAGTGCTTAGAATAGTGCCCGGGACGCTGGTACTGGCCAAACGTGAGCTGGTGTTCTCCCCATCCACGGCTCTTCAGCCATCACTAGTTGTGGGTAACAGCTAAGTGGGATGTGAACCAGTCCTCATGCTTGGGTGTTGCGGGGGTTCTGAGGTTAGCGACTCTCTCTCTCTCTCTCTCTCTGTCTCTGTTCCGCCTTGTCTTCTGGGAACCAACGTTCTTTCCTGGGGGGCGTATTCCCAGTAGAACCTCTAAAGGTGGGGCAAAGCCTGCCACGGTCACGTGACACAGGCCTGCCCAATCAGAGAACCCTATTCCTCAGGCCATGGACTGATTGGCTCTGGGAAGGTCATATGACCTAAGCCAGGCCAGTGTCGTACCCAGAATTTTGCCTCCAGAACTGTCAGGGAAGGTGGTCTTCCATTCTCTGAGATCCCAAGTTCTAAGCGTGATGTAAGCTAGAATCACCAGAAGCCCCCTTCTCCAGCTACAGTAGGAAATGAGACCATCACGTCGAGAAAAGTAGAAATAAGAAAAGAAAGGGAGGAGTGGAGAGAGAGAGAAAGAGAGAGAGAAAGAAAAGTACCTTGAATCCAGCCTGCTGGCTCCCCTGTTCTGTGTGTGTTTACTGCTGGGCAGGACCTTTTGCACTTAAAGAGATTCAACGTGGGTTTCTCACAATTGAGAGAGTCTTGATCAATGGTGGGGCTGGCTTGACTACCTGGGAGGCCCGCTGGCAGGAGCTCAAACTCTCCCCAACAGAAGCCACACCATGAGAAGGGTGCTGAGGAGGACCCGCTGATGAGTTGAGGGGCAGAGGCAGGGGGTGGCTGGGTTGGAGACTTGGAGTCAGTGTGGATTCAGCAGAATACGTGCCTTCCTGGTGGCGATGGCCATGGAGCTGGGCTTGATTTTGGGGTCTTGGAGAAAGGGAGAGGGGAGCAGAAAGTATTCCAGGTGAGCTAAAGGCTCAGAGGAGAGAAAACATGAGATAGGTTGGGCTGAAATGTCAGGTAAGTGGGAAAAGGGAAACTGGAGGCAAGGAGACTGGAAAGTTCCATCAAAGTCAGAGCAGGGCACGTGTTGAGTTTCAAGTCTAGGAGTTTGGATTTTATGGACTGGACAGTAGGGAGTCATTGAAGTTTTTTGTTTTGTTTTTGAGTGGAAGTTGAAAGATTCAGAGCTGTGCAGAGGATGGTTAAGATATGGAGGCTGAAGTCAGGGCGTTAGTTAGAAACCAGATGAGAAATCATGGCCGCCTAGCTTTGGGTGGTGGTCTAGAATGGAGATGTGTATGTTGGGAATTTGTTGTTTTTATGTTCTGCATCCACTCTCACTTCTGCTAAGAACTTCCTCATTTTCCTTGGGGAAACCACCACTCCCTCAAACTCAGTCTATATGGTCTGGGTGACACTCAGCCCACACCACCTAGTCCTAAGGCGTGGCATCCGACCTTGGCCTCAGTCTGTGTGGTCTGGGCATGCATGTGACAAACTAGGGCATGGCATGTGAACTTGGCCTAAGCCAACTCATATATCCATCCCTCCACCACACTAAATGGCTCAAGGATGGGTCTCAATGAGAGTCAGGCCCACTATTTAAAAAAATTTTTTTTAAATGTTTATTCACTTTTGAGAGACAGAGAGGGACAGAGCGTGAGTGGGGGAGGGAGAGGGGTAGAGAGAAGGGGGACGCAGAATCCAAAGCAGGCTCCAGGCTCTGAGCACTCAGCACAGAGCCTGATGCGGGGCTCAAACCCACGAACTGTGAGATCATGACCTGAGCCGAAGTTGGATGCTCAACCGACTGAGCCACCCAGGAGCCCCCAGGCCCACTATTTTCAGAGGATGAGTTTGGGAAAGGGAATTCTATTTTCTAGTGGACTTGTGACAGAGAGGCAATGGGTCTGGAGCTTTAGAGCCTTCCAGGAGGCAGAATGGAGTCACATGGAAGAAAGCAGAGTGACGTATGGAGAAAGTGAGACCAAGCCCTGACCCAAGTTACTTAGTTGTTTAAAAGATGAGTCAGGGAGCAACAGGTAGAGAAGAGGCGGGAAACATTCTTGGCAGAAGAACTGGCTGGCGGCTAAAGTAAGAGGGGCCCCAGAGGGAGGTGGGTGGAGTCACAGGCTCTGATGTCAACTGGCAAGTCCTTCAATTTCTCTGCGAGTTTGCTCATCTGAAAAGTAAACCCAGTGACGTCTACCTTGTAAGGACGGTATGGAAATTATTAGCAGGATGTGTCTCCAAGGTGCCTGGCACATAGTTGGTGCTTAAATACTTGCCTTGCTGCTGTTATTTATTTATGTATTATTAATTAATTAGTTTATTTATTAGAGAGGGGGAGAGAGAGAGAGAGAGAGAGAGAGAGCCCATGAGGAGGGGGAGGGGCAGAGGGAGAGGGAGAGGGAGAATCTTAAGCAGGCTCCATGCCCAGTGCAGAGGCTGACGTGGGGCTCAATGTCACGACCCTGAGATCATGAACCGAGTGGAAATCAAGAGTTGGACCCTTAACCGATTGAGAGCCATCCAGGTGCCCCACTACTGTTATTTTTTTAATGATGTATTATTACTTTTCAAGGCATGGGAGGTTCATGGGGTGTGTGTGTGTGTGTGTGTGTGCATGTGTATTAGTCATCTTTCAGTTGCAAGTAAAAGAAACCCAAATCAGACTGCCTTAAGAAAAAACAGAAGGAAATTGTTGGCTCATATATGAGTACAGTCCAAGGGACTAATGGATTTCAGGCATGGCTAGGTGTAGGGGCTCACATAACATCACCAGAACACTGTCTATCTCTTCATCTTTTGCTTCTGTTTTCCACGGTATACGTTCCACTTCAGGGGTGTGCCGGAGCCAATGGTAAGACTTTCTGGAATCTCCAACAGCTAAGTCATTGGTAGCATGAAATTGTCTGTGGTAGGAGTATTTATATCATGGAAATTGGCAAACACTACAAATCGGGGCCTTTCTTTTTTTTTTAATTAAAAAAAATTTTTTTTTAATGTTTATTTTCGAGAGAGACAGAGACAAAACGCGAGCGGGTTAGGGGCAGAGTGATAGGGCGACACAGAATCTGAGGCAGGCCACAGGCTCCGAGCTGTCAGCACAAAGTCCGACGCGGGGCTCGAACCCACAAGCGGCCAGATCATGACCCAAGCCGAAGTCGGACGCTCAACCGACTGAGCCACCCAGGCTCCCCAGGGCCTTTTAAATTTTTATTTTCTGTGGGAGGAGAGCCAGTTCGCTGGCACGTGACGGCCCCATTCTCCAGAAGGCATTTACCGTTGCAGTAGCAAGATGGCTGCTTGCAGCAGCTGGCTGACCTCCCACCATCTATGCAACCTAAATGGGAAGCGAGTACTTCTTCCCCAGGAATTCCAGGAAATGTCCCAGGGTTGGGTCTCATTGGCCTGGCTTGGACCACAGTCCCATTTATGAAATAGTGACTGTGGCCAGGGTACCAGGGTGCAGATTATACTGACTGGCACATGTCTTCCTGGAGCTGGGAGATGGGGGTCAGCTCCACCTGAACCGTATGGATTGAGTGGGTGGGGATGGTTCCCTTTATTATAACAAACAACCACAGAACCTGGCTGCCTGGAACAGGAAGTGTTTATTGCGTGCACATCTGTGGTTTGGCTGGAGTGTCTGGCCAGGCTGAGCTTGTCTGAGGCAGTTAGCTGGGACCGCTTTCCCCACCACTCCTCTCATCTTCTCCTCCTGGGACCAGTTGATCATCCCCGAATGTCCTCCTTGGGTTGATGGCAAAGCCACAAGACAAGAAACAGTGATGCTCTTGCAAGGCTGAGGCTCAGACTGGGCACACCATCACTTCTGCCTCATTCTTTTCCCCAAGCCACGGGACTGGGCCCAGACCCAAGGGGCGGGGATGTAAACTTGGCTTCTTTAGTGAGATAAACCATAAAGTCTGACGGTGGAAGGTTTAGATGTGGAGAGGGGAGAAGGACTGGCACCATTGAAGCAACTTAGCACCGTCCCTGGAGGAAACCAGGGTGCTGTCGATAGCAAAAAGGGAATGGATGCCGGGTGCGTATAAACAATGAATGTGCACTGAGGGTGTTGGGGAGGGTGGGGATGGCTTGGGCTGTGCTGTGTGTGTAGGGGGAAGGGAGAGGGTGAGAGGGAGGGCAGGGGGAGAAGAGGCTAGAGTATAAGGTAAGAACATGACTGCCTCTGTGACAGCACTTGCGTGAGACAGATAACTAACTGCCTTGGTCTGCAGGCTCAGAGCTGTCTTCATTTTTGTTTCCCCAGGAGCAGACCCGGAGAAAGGGTTTGAGTATAAGTTTATTTGGGAGGTGGTGCCAAGAATCAACAATAAGAAAGTGGGAAAATGAGCCCATAGCATGTGGGTAAACTGGTTCTCTAGGGAAAAAAAAAAAAAAACACCCCACCCAAACCCAAAAAGCAACACCCCGATCTGTACCGTCTGCCAATTTCACAGTGTAAATTCCCACCGTGGTTGATTTCCAGCGGCTGACATGACACATGTGAATGAGGAGCGGGGGAGAGGTGGGTAGAATGGGCTGTGGCATACGGTGGCCGTGGCGAGCGAGACCGAGATGGGGGGTGGGCTGGCAAAGGGAGCATAACCAAGCCAGTCATCACTGTAAGCCCCTAGCGCTCAGTGCCACTGGATGCTGGCAGTGGTGAGTGCCATATGCCCTCACGTTACCCCTTCAAGGGCAAGGGGCTGGGGTGCTCCTTCACCGGCTCTCCATCTGCCGTCAGTTCCAGTTATCCCTCAGGGGATGGTGAATTACTGGTACTTCTGGACAAGACCCGTGGGGCTGGATGTTGCAAGTCGGGCCAGTGTGTGCAGAGGCAGTAAGGTCCACCGCGGGAGCCCGGGGAGAGTTCCCAGCAGAGAATGAGGTCATCCCACTGAATCCCTTACAGCGGCCTCCAACAGGGCAGCCTTCAGCGTCCCTCACCAGCTTCAGGGCCATTCTCCCTTAGCATACTACCCCCTCGTGGAAAGAAACATTTACCGGGCCACCTGGGTGGTGGTTGAACATCTGACTTCAGCTCAGGTCAGGAGTTCACGGCTCTGCTCGTGAGATCCAGCCTCCGCATCATCGTCGGGCTTTGTGCTGACAGCATCCAGCCCGCTTCAGATACTCTCTCTTCCTCTCTCTCTGCCCTTCCCCCGCTCATGCTCTGTCTCAAAAATAAACATGAAAATAAATTAAAAAAACAAAAGGAAAGAAACATTACCTGCTTCCCTACGGGAAATGGAGTAAACATCCTTTAACATTTCCAGTGATATACCATTTTGATGTTCTCTGGATGCGGAGGTGTTTCTCTGGAATGTTTTCAGATCTGTCTTCGTTGGGGGTAGGAATGGGGTCACCTTATGTCTATTTCTTGCTTTTTCTTAGACCCTCTGATGTCTCTTTCTTGGGGTTGGGAAGCCTGGAGAAAGTTCTCTCTGTTGTGTTGTTGTTGTTAATAGCTAAAATCCATTCATTCATTGGAAACTACTCGTTTTGATGATTTGCCTCACGGAGCAGGCACGGTGGGTGCTCCATGCCGATGCCTTTGCCGCTCACAGCTCCCACCTCTGACTTCTCCCGGCAAAGAACTACACCTACCTGGACTCATTCTCTGGATGCACAAGGGTGACCAGCACCACGTGGGGCAGGCCGCACATATCCCAGGAGCAGCCCTTAGTGGACGACCACTGGGAAATGGTGGACGAATCCTTCGGCTTTATTATCCCTTGTGCGGGACCCTCAGGCACGTCCCCGCGGTCTGGTTGGGATTGAATGTCTTTTGCCCACAGCAGTTAACCTGCTCAGTAACCCATCCTGTACTGGCCACCTTCCCCACCCTCCCTCAGCTCCCCACACCCCTACAGATGCTTCCTGGGGCCATTTCCCTGCTAAGTTGCTTGTACTTAACATCCGTGTCTCACGCTCTGCTTTGGGGGAACTCAGACTGGGGCATCCCTCTTGGCTTCTGAACGAGGCTGCCTGATAGGGTTGAAGTGGTGTCTCATGGTGCTTTTTGGTTTCCCAAAGGGGCCCAGCAGGGTTCCAACATCTGGTCAAAGAGTCAAAGAATGTGAAAATTCAAATCTATATGTGTTGTGTCCTCCCAAGTCTGTGTGTCCGGCCCCCTGTCTCCTGAGCCCTAGACCGTGCATCTGACTGGATGGCTCCGGCTAGACCCCTCAAGCTCAAAATGTAACTTATGAGTCCTTACCAACCCTCCATACCCAGTCTACCTCCTCTCCTATCGTCCCTCACCCCGGTCTTGCCTCCCTGCCGCCCCTCCTTCTGAAGCAACCTTGGCCACATTGCTCCCTACTGAAGAGTCCTTTGCCGTGGCTCCCCATCCCCATAAAGAGGAAACCCAAACTCCTGGCCGGGGCGTCACAAGGCCCCAAGGGAGCTGCTCCCTGCCCAGTCTGTGGTGTCTGGGCTCTGCCCTTGGAGCAGAACTGCCTTCCATTCCTGGAATCTGCATGCTCTCACCTGCAGGCCTGAGCGAAAGCTATTCTCTCTGCTGCAACTTTCTTCCTCCCTCTCCCTCTGGCCAGCCCAGACTCATCCTTTTAGATTCAGCCTAAATGCCACTTCCACTCCGTGGAAACCTCTGAATCCTGGGCCTGGGGGACGAGAGCCCATTATTTTCATGAACCCCGGTGGTCACGTGGATCCCCTGAATTATATTCAGTTACTTAATCCCCTCTCTCCTGGGAAAGGCGGACTCTCCCCTAGCAGGCCCCGTCTGATTTGTTCCCGGGCGTATCTTTGGCACTTCGGGCTGAAGCTGCCCTGCGAACGCCTGGCCGGTGGAGCAGGGAGTCAAAGAGTGACTTTTCTCTGGCCTGCCCCGGAAGAGTGCAGCCGGAGACCTTGACTCCCAGCTCTCCGGGAGGAGACAGAACTTTTGCTTGGTGGCCTCTGTGTTCCCCACGACATCTTCTTCAGGTCCTTAATGGGAAGAGAGGGGAGAGAGGTGGAGAGAAGGAGGCAGGGCAGGAGAAGAAAGGAAGCCCTAATCCGTGGCCCAGAAGGAATGAACATTTCCAACCTTGCTACATCTCTCATCTAAGTAGGTCACACGGAAGAACTCGGAGTCCCTGTCAAAGTTTCAGGCAAAAACAATAACTTGGTTTTGACCTTGCTCTCTTCAAAAAGCAAGTTGCTGCTGAGCTGCAACATCAAAAAGAATAAATAATTGTTTTTCTTTTTTGTTGTTATGATATGGATCATCTGAGCGGTTAGTGGTAAGCAAGCGGCTTTGATTCGACTCTGGCTCCCCAGCGCTCCAGCCTCTATATGTCAGCAGGCTCCTGTTTCCACCCCAGGATAGCAGAATCCCTTGATTAAATTCATATTTGTTTTAATCTTTCCCTGTGTCTGATCTCGAGCTCAAAGATGGTCAGGAGAAAAAGCCGGCTGCCCGCTGCGGCCATGGGGAGGGCCCGTGTCAGGCCTCACGCTGTTTGTTCTGTCCGGCGCGATAAGGCAGCCAGCCTGCGGCACCCTGTCATGCCCACTGTGCCAACCCCGGTTCCCGCACCGCCAGCGGCTGCCGGGACAGCCCGCTGAGCCGCTGGGCCGCAGGAGCAGGCCGAGGAGGGTGGGGGACGAACAGTGCCGGCCACAGCCTCCAACCGGACCCCCGTGCTGGACTGGGAGTGCAAGAATTCTAAAAACTTGAAAGCTGGAAACATTCTGGATCTTAGGTGCACGGCATGGACTTTATCACCCTGCCCAATTCACAGGGGGCCGAGGCCATTTGTATGTATCTTACACCTCCCTGCCCTCATCCCTGCCCCCATTCCGCCAGCATGGAGGCAGCCTCCCCATGTGTTGGGTAAATACCCTTGAATACATATTGTTGCTTTGTATGTGGATATGTGTTTCTTTTTTTTTATTACGGTAAAAAACGCCTAACACAAAACTTACCTTTGTACTCTACGTGATATTAGTGAACAGAGAGATACTGTGTTCCTTACGGTGTAGCTTAGCGGCCAAGAGTCTAGGCTCTGGGCTCAATCTGCCCGAGTTAAAAATTTCAGCTCTGCCACTTGCTAGTGGCTCCTTAGCCACTGGGCGCCTCGGTGTCTCCATCTGCGAAATGCGATGGTACACTCGTTCCTGCTTTGCGGAGCTGTCCAGAGGATTAAGTGAGCTCACACTTGTGAAACACTCAGAGCGCTGCCTGGCATATGCGAAATGCTCGAAAAATGTCAGCTCTTTTTTATTATTCTGTTTTTCACTTTTTCTTTTCTCTCACTTAGCCCAGTGTTTGGGAGAATCACCCATGCTGCTACATGTGCTTCTGGTTCTTTGCTTTAGGCTGTAGTCCACAGGGAGCATTGCCCACATTTTATTTTTTGATTCCTCAGAGGTGGACCCCTAACTGGCAATGCGGCCATGAGCCCTATCCCTTGCAGACCAGTAGGGAGATTTCTGCCCGCACGAGAGGGGTCACTGGGTCCCCGATCGGAGGTCACAAATTTTTCATAAACGGTGAGACAGTAAATACTTTTGGCTTCGTGGGCCATACGATTTCTGTTGCAATTACTCAGCTTTGCCGTTGTAGCACTAAAGCAGCCATAGGCTGTATGTTAATGGGTGTGGGTGGCTGTGTTCTCATAAAACTTTATTTACAAAAACCAGGGGGGGGCCAGATTGGGCTTGCAAGTTTGCAGACCCCCACACTAGGTCATAAGTGCACTTGCTGCTGAATACCGCTAGCTACTCCCAGACTATTCTTCACATAAGTCCATGACGTGATTCTCCAAGTCATGGATTTGGAGGGCAGAGAGAAGAAAGAGGGCCCGTCCCCCTGCCCTCATCCTCTGACTGTCTTTCTTGCCCTCGCTCTCTGGTCATGACTTCCTTTCACTGCGAGGTTGGGACATCTGCATCTTTTGGAGGAGACATTTCCCTATGAAATTTAAGTTCATGTGTTCCTGGGACGTGCGAACCGTTGTCACTACCATTTATTGTGTGCCAGGTGCTGTGCTAAGCCCTTCACGTGTGTCAGCCCCTTTCCTCCTCCCAACAACCCTGTGAAGTAGGTACGAGGAGAATTTCCTTTTCCAGATTTTGGAAACTAAGTCTCAGGTAGGTGGAATGACTCACCTGAGGTCACACGACAAGAACGAGGTGGAACCAGTACATGAAAGCACATCTGCTTAATGTCAAGTCCAATTCCATCCTAGTCCCTCTCTCATGGGGGATCTGTGAAGAGGGCGGGGCCCGGCAGAAGAGGTCTGGAAAGCTCAAGTGGGGGTGGGGCATGTAGGGAAAGAAAGGGAGGGAGCTGATGGCAAACTTGACTCTTACACGCCTGGCGAGGGTAGGGGCGGCTCTGGCTCAGGATCCTGCTCTGGCGGTTTGGATGGTCATGCTCATGGTGGGAAACTCCTCTGTGGAGTCAGCAGCTTGGGACCCAGGTCTGGGCTCGGGGAAGGACTAGAAAGGGCACAGGCTCGGTCACATGTGCCCAGTGTGAGGCTTGACCTGAACTCTGCGGGAGAGAGGGCCGTGTCTGGACCACCTTGGAGCCCCTCTGTTGTCAGTGCTATGCCTGGCATTTACTTGGCCAAGCAAATACTGCGTGAACATGAATGAATTAAAAGTGATATTTTCCAGCCAGTCTTCATTGACATATAGCACACATATGGAAAAGTATGCAAGTCCTGAGTACGATGCATTTTTCCAAAGTGAACGTACCCCTCAGACCGCAGATCAAGAAACAGAACTTCACCAGTACCATGGAAGCTTTTCTCACACCCCCGCCAGATATCTCACCTCCCACGGGCAACCACTCCTCTGGCTTCTGACAGCATAAAGCAGTTTTGCCCGGTTGTGAACTTGAACTTTATGTAAATGGAATCAGCGATGGGTTATCTTATTTTGTTTGCCATCTTTTGCTCAACATTATGTTTGAGATTCATCCATATTGTTTGAATGTCATTTTCGTTTGTTCTCATTCCTGGAGAAGTATTTCATGATGCATACATTGTATATATACAGTTCTCACTATATACGTGAGACTATATAGTCTATCTATCTATCTATCTATCTATCATCTACTATCTATCTATCTCACAATTGATTTATCCATTCTACTGTTGTTGGGCATCTGGGTAGTTTCCCTTTTTTTGACTATTCCACATAATTCTGCTGTTAACATTCTTATATGCATCTTTTAGTGGCCATTTGCACGATTATCGAATGGGTATATAAGTAGGAGTAGAATAGTTTGGTCCTAGAGGAGCAAATCTTTAGCTCAGGTTAGATACTGCCGAACAAGTTATAGTCTCACCCCAGTGCATGAGGGTTTTGTTTTCTCTAGACCCATGATTACATCAGGGCTTGCAAACAGCTATTGAGTTCATAGGTATTCGGAAGGTCTTCAAGCTTCACCGAAGTGTGGGTTCAAATGAGGGCCTTAACACATCCAGTGGGTGCTTCCTGATCAGACAGCTCCCTCCTCTTCCTGCCTTCCTCCACAGAGCTATAGGTATTAAAACAGTGTACTTGTCCATCACTAACAGTGATGGCATTTATGGAGATCTTACTATGTATGTGGCACAAGTGCTATTCAAGAATCTGTTGATTTAGGGGCGCCTCGGTGGTTCAGTCCCTAAGCATCCGACTTTGACTCAGGTCATGATCTTGTGCTTTATGAGTCTGAGCCCCGCGTCGGGCTCTGTGCTGAGAGCTCAGAGCCTGGAGCCTGCTTCAGATTCTGTGTCTCCCTCTCTCTTTGTCCCTCCTCCTCTTGTACTCTGTCTCTTTCTCTCTCTCTCTCTCAAAAATAAACATTAAAATAAAGAAAAGAATTTGTTTAATGACCACAGCAACACTTTGAGATGGGTACACTTAATAATCAGCCCACTTTGCAGATGAGAAAGCTGACACACAGAGTGGGGAAGTTACTTGTTCAAGGAAACACAACCGGTAAGTGGCAGTGCCACTATTAAACTCCATGAAATCTGGCTTCAGAGCCTCTCTCCTTAAGCTTGATCTCACAGTGCCTCGTAGCTCAGTCTTCCTGCACCTTAGTCTCTGGGCCACCATTTCCTCCTCCTGTGGGTCCTCCACGAAAGGCCCAGTCTCATTGTTCTGCTCAGGCAGCTGCCAGCAGTGTGTCACTGGTGTCCAGGCCACCATCTGGTGCTGGTCTGGGCCACCCTCCCCTGGCCTTCCCTAGACTGTCATCTGGGAGCTACTGCTCATGTCCCATGGGAAATGGGTAAGGGGAATGGGCCCCACACTGTGTCAGCGGGATCCCACGGCAGACTTACCTGGGCCCTGGGGGTCTCAGCTCTTGCTGCCATAATCCCTGGCTTGCAAGGGGCTTGAATAAGAGCCAGCAGGGCAAGAACTATTTTTCCTCCCCCACTTGCAGTCTGGCTCATAACATCAGACTTTTCTTTCCTTCAAGATGATTTATATTTTAGGGGTCCCAGTTCAGTCTGGGTTCTGGTTTTATGCAGTAGAAGCGGGCGTTGGCAAACACAAGCATGAAAGGAATGGCACAGAAGAGTATTGGGTAGCTCATAGAATCAAGAGAAGATTGGAGTCCTTTGAAGTGGAGCCCAGACTCTCCCAAGACTCCATGGGGAACGTTTCTCCAAAATAGAAAGGGTGTTTGGATCCTGGGGAGGAGGGCAAGACAGAGAAAGAAAGAGAGAGAGGAGAGAGAGGATCTTCTGGATCCTGGCCCTCACCTGGGAAGCCCTTCAGGCCCCACCCTGACCCCATGTAAGTTAGTGGGCACCAATAGGGTGACCAGGAAGCCTGGTGCAGGCGTCCCCAACTCACTGCAGGATGCCCTTAGTAAGTCTGCGTCTTGAATTATTATTAAAAATTTTTTCTAATGTTTATTTATTTTTGAGAGAGAGAGAGAGCCAGAGCATGAGCAGGGGAGGAGCAGAGAGAGAGGGAGACACAGAACCCGAAGCAGGCTCCAGGCTCTGAGCTGTCAGCACAGAGCCCGACGCGGGGCTCTCATCCACAAACCGTGAGATCATGACCCGAGCCGAAGTCAGACGCTCAACCTACCGAGCCACCCAGGTGCCCTGAGTTATTTTTTCATCGTAGTGACTTTGCTGCCAAATGAAGGGCTCAGTGCTTTTCTGACAATTATCTGTCCAACCGAAGTCATAGTGCCATCTAACAGTGAGGAGCACACACAGGGAGAGAGAGTGATAGCCACGACTCCGATGAACAGAATGCTGAAGTTGGAAATAATTTATGCAACAATTTCTCACCTCTTTAGTTCACATTCCAGTCTTAAGATAACATTTACAATTTTAAATGTTGTTTTCAGGAATAGCCAAGAAAATATTGTTCGTGCTGTTGTCACTGTTGGCTGTTTTGTTTCTCTTTGGGAAAACGACTTAAACACAAACTCAACATGTTAGAGAAAGGGAGGAGCATTGCCAAATATATAAAGCAAGCAGTATTGGGCTTAAATGTATTTACAATCTAAAAATGAAAAAGTAGGGGTGGTTTGGTTGACTAAGCATCTGACTCTTGATTTTGGCTCAGGTCATGATCTTGCAATCGTGGAATCGAGCCCTGCATCAGGCTCTGTGCTGGGCATAGAGCCTGGTTGAGATTCTCTCTCTGCCCCTCCCCTGCTTTCTATAAATAAATAAATAAATAAATAAACAAATAAATACACAAAAATAGATTCGAGATTCATTTTAGAAAATTGTAAAAAAAAAAAAAAAAGAATCACCATTGGGCGCTGCTGAAACGATCAATGAAAATGTTCATTTTGGCCAAACTCATTTTGAGCATTTGGGCATCTACAATAATGACAACATTGGAAAGCCACTGTGGCAGCCAAGATCGCCTGAAAATGATTTTGGGATGAAAAAAACTTCAATATGAACAAAAAAGAGTGACAAGTCCATTTAAAAAATGTTGTTGTTGCATGAGAGCAGAAACCAGAGAAATCAGGAGCTTCCCCAAATCCTAAAAACTGGCAGAAATAGTTTAAAGTGTGGCCAAATTACCCAGGAGCGGAAAAAAGGATCCATGAGATATTAAACAAAAAAGAAAGGAAACCCAGGGACCAATTCTGACAATTTGTTGCTTTGACCGTTGTTCCATCTGCCAGCTCACCTGGGGTTGTAGTCATCTGTCAAACAGAAGGAAGAGGCTGGTGGGTCTTGGGGACACCCAGCGCCTCCACACCGCCCATCCCTCACAGTGTTGGGCTTTGCTCTCCCTGCTGAGCCATTACTGCTGTCCAATTTCTGGTTCTGCATTTCCTGTCAAGATTACTTACTATGTTTGAACGCTTATGCTGCTTTTTCCTTTAGGAGCCGTGCTTCGGTGTGGCCAAGTAGCCCCAGTTGTGGAGGGAAAGTACCTCTTTATGCAACAGTACTAGCTACTAAGTAAAGGAATGAGGCAGTTAGGACATGGCCATTTTGCAGCCATTAATAAAATTTATTGATTCAGGCAAGGGTCATCAATGATGTTGCAAGCATTAGCTGGAAAGTTGACCAAGCACTGGATTTTTGCACAGTGTCGAGCTGCTGACCTCACAGTCTACCTGCAAAAGGAAATATGTAATTGCCTATTGGCAAGGTCTGGCTGCTGCCCCTCTACCCAGGCATCAAATTTATCTAGTGTCACTAATGTGGGGTTGTTCTGGGCTTCCTGATGGGATATCATGACGAAGCCATAGCTTCGCTTTTGAGAGATCCTTGCTAAAGATGTTGAACCTGCTCCTAACCAAGACTTTAGGCCCAATTCTGGATTATAGAAAATATAAAGGACAAAGGGACCAAGTAAATGATGTCACAAGGAAACAATAAGAAAGACAAATATAGATTGTGCAGTATTCCTTAAGATAAAAGGTCTAGTATCTTTAACAAAGTCAATGTCGTGGGGGGGGGGGAAATAAGACTGAGGGGAGATTGTTCTAGACCAAAAAGACCTACAAGACGCAACAAATGCAAGAGGGGGTCTTTGACTGGGTTCTGGTTTAAACAACCAGAAAAGATATTTTTGGAACAAATGAGGATTTGAATATGGATCGATTATTAGATGCTACTAGGGAATTAATGTTGTTTTTGTTAGACGAGATAATGATATAATGGGAAAGTAGCCTTACTTTTTCTTTTTTTAATTTAAATTCAGGTTAGTTAACATATAATGTAGTATTGGTTTCAGGAGTAGAATTTAGTGATTCATCACTTACATATAACACTCAGTGCTTAATCCAACAAGTGCCTTCCTCAATGGCCATCACCCATTTTCCCCTCTCCCCTACCCCTACCCGCCACCAATCAATCCTCAGTTTGTTCTCTGTACTTCAAGAGTCTCTTATGGTTTGCTTCCCTCTCTGTTTTTTCTCTTATTTTAGTTTCTTTTTCCTTCCCCTGTGTTCATTTGTTTTGTTTCTTAAATTCCACATATGAGTGAAATCATATATTTGTCTTTCTCTGCCTTATTTTGCTTAGCATAATACACTCTAGTTCCAACCACATTGTTGCAAATGTTGCAAGATTTCATTCTTTTTGATCTTTTTGATCACTGAGTAGTATTCCATTGTGGTGTGTGTGTGTGTGTGTGTGTGTGTGTGTGTGTGTGTATGTACATATAGATATGTACATATATCTGTATATAGGTATATATATGCCACATCTTCTTTGTCATTCATCAGTCGATGGACATTTGGGCTCTTCCCATAATTTATCTATTGTTGATAGTGCTGCTATAAACATTGGGGTGCATGCATCCCTTCGAATTAGCATTTTTGTATCCTTTGGATAAATACCTAGTAGTGCAATTGGTGGGTCGTAGGGTAGTTCTATTTTTAACTTTTTGAGGACGCTCCATACTGTTTTCCAGAATGGTTGCACCATTTGCATTCCCACCAACAGTGCAAAAGTATTCCCCTTTCTCTGCATCCTTGACAACATCTGTTGTTTCCTGAGTTGTTAATGTTAGCCATTTGGACAGGTGTGAGGTGGTATCTCATTGTTTTGATTTGCGTTTCCCTGATGACGAGTGATGTTGAGCATCTTTCCATCTGTCTGTTAGCCATCTGGATGTGTTCTCTGGAAAAGTGTCTATTCATGTCTTCTGCCCATTTCTTCCCTGGATTATTTGCTTTTTGGGTGTTGAGTTTGGTAAGTTATTTATAGATTTTGGATACTGACCCTTTATCCTATATACCATTTGCAAATATCTTTTCTTATTCCGTCAGTTGCCTTTTAGTTTTGTTGATTAGTATCCTTACTTTTCAACAACACATGCTGAAGTACTACTGTCATAATGTCTGCAATTTAATAAAAAATACAGAGAAACAAATATGTTAAAGTCAGAAGGAGGTTTATGGATGTCCATTCTTCTACACTTTCCAGTTTATTCAAACATATCTTCAAAAAACTGGAAAACAACAATATTCCAGTGCATATGAAAACCAGTTATTGATTTATTGATGATTATTTATTTATGTTTCTTTTTCTTTTTCTTATTTATTTATTTATTTATTTATTTTGAGAGAGAGAGAGAGAGAGAGAGAGCACAGCAGGGGAGGGGCAGAGAGAGAGGGAGACATGGAATCTGAAGCAGGATCCAGGCTTTGAACTGTCAGCGCAGAGCCCGATGTGGGGCTCAAACTTACCAACCATGAGATCGTGACCTGAGCTGAAGTTGCACTTCGGCTTAGCTGACTGAGCCACCCAGGTGCCTCTCTAGTGCATGTGAAAACCTTTAAAACTCTTAATAGTATGGTCACAAACAGTGAAAATAGAGGGGCGGTGACTGATTCAGGAAAACAAGAAAAGCCTAATCCATAAAATACTGGCTTTGTGGCTCCCTCAGCAACAGTAACTTGAGGGAGACGTGGGTGGTAGAGTCTGGATGTGGTAGGTGGTGACTTTGCCACAGTGCATGAGATATCCCATGATGGTGGCTCGCCAGCTTCTCTGGAAGTCATTGCCAGCGTTTATGATTGGGTTTACGTAGTTCATTCAACACTCTGGCACCTGTGCCAGAAATATATGTGCGCCCTTGGAAAGGTGAGTATGCCCTTGAAAAATTGTAGAAAAAAACAAAAAACTAAACAACCCACTAGACCTATAAAATCCACATGGAGTCTACAAATTGTGTCTTACCTCTCCCCCATCTTCTGGATTTTCCTGTCACCTCCTACACAGCTGAGGCAGACCACAGCTTGCCTTTAGATTCGGAAGCTGTGATTCCTGACCTTGGCTGCTAAGAAAGGTGTGGGTGACCTTGAACAAGTTACTTGGCCCCTGGGGCATTAGATTTCTCATCAGTAAATAAAGAATACTGAAATCTGTCTTCTAGGTTTTTTGGGTTTTTTTTTGTTTTTGGCTTGTTTTTCTTCAGGTGAACTTCACAGCACATAAATTACAGTAAAACCTTGGATTGTGAGTAACTTGTTCTGCGAATGTTCCACAAGAGGAGCATTTCTAATAAATGAAATAAACATTTCTGATACATTTTAACTCAATAAACGAGAGATGTCTTGCAATACAAGTAGTACCTGATGCCGAATGTCACATGATCACAACTGAGCCAATGGTTCTTGAAATTCACTTTGATATACAAGTGCTTTGGATGTCAAGCATGTTTCTGGAACGAATTATGCTCGCAAACCAAGGTTTTACTGTGTTTGAAAATGAAGAATTCAGTAGCACTGAGTACATCTGTAATGTTGTACAACTGTCACCACCATCCAAATGCAGAATTTTTCATCTTCCCAGTGGAAACGCTATACCCCTTAAACAAGAGCTCCCTATTCCCCCTTCTCCCCAACCCTTGGAAACCACTAATCACCTTTCTGCCTCTATGACTTTACCTATTGTGGATATTTCAAATAAATGGAATCATATAATATGTGACCTTTTGTGACTACCTTCTGTCATTTAACATAATATTTAATTCATAATGTCATAGCATGTATCAGTACTTTACTGCTTTTTATGGCTGAATGCTATTGTATGTATATACCACAATTTATTCATTCCTCCACTGATGGACATTTGAGTTGTTTCCACCCTTTGGCTATCAAAAAATAGTGTTGCTGTGAACATGCATGTATAAGTATTTGAGTTCTTGTTTTCAATTCTTTTAAGTATCTAGCTAGAAGTGAAATTTCTGGGTCATTTGGTGCTCCTATGTTTAACTTTTTGAAGAGCTGCTAAAATGTTTTCCGCAACAGCTGAACCATTTTACATCCCTACCAGCAAAATCTGAGGGTTCCAAATTCTCTGCATCCTTGCTAACACATTATTATTATTTTATTTTTTAAATTTTTATTTTAATTTTGATTATTATTATTTTTTAACGTTTTATTTATTTATTTATTTATTTATTTATTTGAGACAGAGAGAGACAGAGCATGAACAGGAGAGGGGCAGAAAGAGAGGGAGACACAGAATCTGAAGCAGGCTCCAGGCTCTGAGCTGTCAGCACAGAGCCCGACGCGGGGCTCGAACTCACGGACTGCAAGATCATGACCTGAGCCGAAGTCGGACGCTTAACCGACTGAGCCACCCAGGCGCCCCAATTATTGTTATTTTTAAATGTAGCCACCTAGTGGGTGTGAAGCAGTTATCTCAATGTGATTTTGATTTGCCTTTTCCTAATGATCGCTGATATTGAGCACCTTTTCGTTGGCTTATTGACTATTTGTAGATCTTCTTTGGAGAAATGTCAACTCAAGGCCTTTGCACCTTTTTGAATTGGGTTACATGTTTTCTTACTGTTGAGTTGTTGGAGTTCTTCATATATTGTTGATACTAATCCCTTCTCAGATACAGGATTTGCAAATATTTTGTCCCATTTTGTGTGTTGTCTTTTCACTCTCTTGATAATGTCCTTTGTTGCACAAAAGTTTTAAAAGTTGGTGAAATCCAATTTATGGGTTTTTGTTGTTGTTGTTGTTGTTGTTGCCTGGGTTTTTTGTGGTATATCTAAGACTCCACTGCCAAATATAAGGTTACCCCTGTTTTTACCATGGGGATTACAATTAAATCCTAAATTTGTAACCATCTAGTTTGAGTTGATTCCAACTTAGCTTCAATATCATGCAAAATCCCTGTTCCTATACATCTCTGTCCCCTCCCTCTTATGCTGTTATTGTCACAAATTACATCTTTATATATGTGGGCCTATTAACATAGAATTTTAATGATTGCTTTATGCATTTGTCTTTGAAATCAGGTAGGAAACGAAAAGAGGAGTTAGAAAAAAAACCCCATAATAACGCTGGCTTTTGTTTCACTTTTGTAGTTATATTTACTGAAATTCCTTATTTCTTCATATAGATTCAAGTTATTGTCTAGTGTCCTATTGTTTAGCCTGAAGGACTCCTTTTAAGCATTTCTTGTGGGGCTGGTCTCCTAGTGACGAACTGTCCCTCAGCTTTTTTTGGTTGGGAATCTCTTAATTCTTTTTTCTCTGTTTGGTTTGATTGACTATTTTTATTATGGTAAAATATACATAACATAACATTTACAAGGGGTGCCTGGGTCACTCAGTTGGTTAAGCATCTGACTTCGGCTCAGGTCATGATCTCATTGTTTGTGGGTTCGAGCCCTGTGCCGGGCTCTGTGCTGACAGCTCAGAGCCTGGAGCCTGTTTCAGCTTCTGTGTCTCCCTCTCTCTCTGCCTCTACCCTGCTCACACTCTGTCTCTTTCTGTCTCTCAAAAAATGAATAAAATTAAAAAAAATTTACAATGCTAACCATTTTAAGTGTACAAGTCAGCGGCATTAACTGTATTCACAGTGTTGTGTAACCATCACCATTATCTACTCCAGAACTTTTTCATTATCCCAGATAGAAACTCTGTACCTATTAAACAATAACTCTCCATTTCCTTCTTCCCCTTTCCCCTGCCCTGGTCCCTGGTAATCTCCATCCTCCTTTTTGTTTCAATGAATTTGCCTAATCTAGACTCCTTTTTTTGTTTTCTCTTTATTGATATTCTCTCTTTGTTTATACTTTGTTCTTCTGGTTTCCTTTAGTTCTTCATCTGTGGTTTCCTTCAGCTCCTTGAGCATATTTAAGATAGTTGACTTAAAGTCTTTATGAAGTAAGTCTAATATCTGGGCTTCCTTGGGGACAGTTTCCGGCAATATTGTTTTATCCTGTGAGTGGGCCATACATTCCTGTTTCTTTGGATGGCTCGTAATTTTTTTGTTGTTACAAGTGGGCATTTCCAACGTTGTAATATGGGAACTGTCCAAGTCAAACCCCCCCCCCCCCGTGTGCTGTTGTTGATTTTTGAGCATCGCAGCCATTTGTTTGTTAATGACTCTTGCCAACTGTTTTTTCTTTGCAAGACTGTATTCCTTGTTGTATATGGTCACTGAAGTCTCTTTTCCTTTACCTCAGAGGTTAACCAGTGACCTGAGAGATTCTCTTAAATGCCTGCAATCAAAAAGAAGAAAAATACTTTCCTACTCTTTGCAGAATGGCTCTAAGCCGGGTCACTCCTTCGGTGCTGAACCAGGCTATACATATCTGCCTGGGCTTTTACCTCCTTCTTGTGCAGGCCCCAAAGATCAGCCCAAGGGAGAGGCATACGGTCCTATCAGATCTTTCCTGGGCAGACGTCCAGCCCTGGGAAGGCACATTGTACTCCAGTTTTCCTGTTATACATAGGAGTCCTTTGAAAGCCTCAGTGCCCCAAGGATCTTACTCTCTAGTCTCTTCCTTCCCAGACTTATGCTTGCCTTGTCTGTCCTACCCAGGTAGTGGCAGGCAAGCGGCTACAGATAGTGCTTTCTGCAGATTCACCCTAGAAAGACATTCCAGCCGTAGGGGCACAAAGCAAAGGTCAGCCTCATGCTGGTCTCTCAGGGAACTGCCAGACAAATCAAGATGCATGACCACAAATTTTTGAGAGCAAGACCTGCATTGCCCTTCAACTTCAGCAAATCACACTAGGAATGCGGGCTGCTATCCTTGTGGTTGCCACTGAGCTGGAGGATGGGGGATGATAGGCAGGTAAGCAAAACTGCTACACCCTGGTTGCTGTAATTTTTTTCTTTTTCTCTTTATTTTTCTCTTATTTTTTTAATGTTTATTTTTGAGAGAGAGAGAGAATGAGAGAGAGAGAGAGAGAGAGAGAGAGAGAGAGAGAGAGAGAGAGAGAGTTCGAGCAGGGGAGGGGCAGAGAGAGAGGGAGACACAGAGTCTGAAGCAGGCCCCAGGCTCTGAGCTGTCAGCATGGAGCCTGATGCGGGGCTTGAACTCATGGACTGCAAGATCATGACCTGAGCAGAAGTCGGACACCTGACTGAGCCACGCAGGAGACCCCTTTCCACCTCCTCCTCCCCTCATCCCCCTCCTCCTCTTCTTCTTCTTCTTCTTCTTCTTCTTCTTACATTCTAGTGTTCCAAAAGAATAGATTTTGTTAGTTTTTGCTAGTTTAATTATTGCTTCTGTGGAGGAATCAGTTCTTGGAGCTCCTTACTCCTTACTCCTCCCTTTGTGTGCCATCACTCAACCTCTCCCAGGTTAAAACATTTTTTTTATTATGGAGAAATTTAAGCATACACAATAGTGGGGAGGGCATTTTAATAAATTCCCATGAATTCATAACGTTTTAAAAATTATCAACTCATGGCCCATCTTGTCTCATCCATGCCACCAACCATCAGTCAAGGACTTAGCACCGCGCTCAGGGTCCGGCACGCATTATCTTGTTTCCACAATAGCTCTATGAGGTAGTTGCTAATATCTCTGCATCACAGATGAGATTGGAACTGGGGGGCTGCATTTGCCCAAGATCACTTCCTGAAGCAGGACTTGACCTGGGATCAGAACCGCGGCTTCAGCTGATTCCCCTATCGTTTTTCCTCGGAAGCCCGTTGGCAACCTGAGGGGCAGGTGTGATGGACACGGCTGATGTTCATTCCTGTCCACTGCTTAACCTGCTTTGTGGCAGGCGGGACTGTGACTCTAAGGCTTTGTGAAGTTAGGCAGGGTCCCGTGGCAACTTCTGCTCAATGAAGTGTAGGCAGAAGTGACATGCGTCATTCGTTATTGGGCTGACGCATTTAATTGCTGCTGTTTTGCCCTCCAGCCTTCTCTTCCCTTGTTGCAGGGAACTGTGAAGGCTTGCTCTGAGATGCTGGTTCCAGGTTCCAGATTGAGGGGCCTCTGTCACCCTGGGTCCTTGAGGAATGACTATGATGAGAGAGCACAGTTCTTTGTCAACCTTCACTGTGTATGTCATGTACCCAAGCAATACACCTTTGCTGCGGCAGGCTGCCAAGATCTGGGGGCTTGTCTATCAGTGAAGCATTACCTAGCCTGTCCTGACTGGTAAAGGCAGGCAGTGCTATCATCCCTGTTTTCTACGTAAGGAAACTAAGCCCCGGCAGCTTGCCCGACGTCAAAAACCAATTTACTTTTAGGAATAGGGACGGGACCCACATCCCTAATCCCTTGTCTGGATTCTTACCTCCTGTTTTTTAGCAGCATGTGTAGCTTTCTGAAAGGGGCCGACTTGATGTGGGGTCCTCATGGGATGCCAGCACGATCCTTTTTCTCAGAGTATCTCTCATTCCGTGGTTGCTGTGCCTGAAATCCCATGAGCTTACATTTTTAAAGCATCATTTCCACAATGGAGATGGGCTGTTGGTGGTGTGGGAGTGAGTGTAGCCTGTTTTTGAGGTCTCACTGATCTTTGCCATGGTTTTAGACGATGTGGCTTTTCTGGCAAGGCTGCATGGGTGTGGTCCGAAGGTTTTGTGCGTGGTTGGAGGTAGGAGATCCAAGTTCGAGTCTCCCTCACTCTCTGTGACCTGAGGAAAGCCAATCAATCTCTTCAAGCCTCAATTTTCTCAGATATAAGACGAGGCCAATAACAAAGAGGTTGTGTGAAACTAGTTAAACCATATGAAACACGTGACTGAAACTGAATGATAAGCTGCAGAGAATGGTCACTATTACCAGGGAAAAGACAGAAAGTTAAAAAAAAATTTTTTAATGTTTATTTATTTTTGACACAGAGAGAGACAGAGCATGAGCATGGGAGGGGCAGAGAGAGAGGGAGGCACAGAATCTGAAGCAGGCCCCAGGCTCTGGGCCGCAGTTGGGGAAGGGGGAGCTGGGGAGCCATGATAGTTGCTGTCACTGCTCTCAGCCTCAAGTCACCTGTACAGACTGATCTGACTGCGCTCTTGTGGTCCAGCCAGCCCAGGTCCTGCCCCGAGTTCTGCACATCTCTCCGGGGCCTCCGGACCCGCTGGCGGGCTGCGATGGCGGGGCAGATGCTTTCAGCTGGCTGCGTGCTGATGCCCACAACTTACCAGTTGCTACTTTGCGCACGAACCCTGCCTGGACCCACCGCCTGTCCCTGAGAGCCCAGGAAGGAAAACTCCCTGGGACCGTCCCACATGCCAAGGGCAGGAGCTGGCAGCCCGGGGCCTGCCAGGAGCTGGCTCTTTCCTTTAAAGCGAGGCCACTGGCTTCAGACTTATTGGCCCTGGGCACTGCTGGGGTCCCCCACCTGCTTGCACGGGAATCAAACCTGTTTGGTGTCTTTTTCCAAGTCAGCTGAAAAGTTCCTAATCTCTTTGCAAAGTGTCAAGTATCTTCCAGCGCCTTGAAAGGTGATTTTCTAAAAGCAGATCAAACAGTTTTGACATTTGCTGCCGAGCCATTTTAAGTCCTACTACAGGCTTGCCGCTGGCCTCGGCGGCTCAACTGGCTGCAGATAAAGGTTGAAGCGGCATCTCTCGTCACAGACACGAGGAGCCTGCTTGTGGGAGCCGCATCCTGGAGAGAAACATATTCCATAAAAGCTAATCTGCTGCTTTGTCTTGGCCAACAACTTATTCTTTCATGAAAGCCAGGCTCTGGCCCCCAGTTGAAGGCTGCACGCACATTTTTTTAATTTGCCGGAATTTGCGAAAACACATTAGCGGCCCTGCTGCTTTTGGGTTTTTATGTTTAGCAAAATAATCCCACGGCATGGCCTTCAAAGGGCTCTCAGCGTCCCGCTCTCTCCAGCTCTATTTTGGCTTCCCAAAGAGGGAGGCGAACCGTGCGCGGAGCCCGTGAGGATGTGGGGCCCGGGGTCACCCGTCCGCCGTGCTGTGAGGGGCTGCTGGCCGGGACCATCGAGAACGCGCTCGCCAGCTCGGGTGCCTGCAAGGGTCCGGCAGATAAAGGAGAGGGCCAGGTGAGCTGGGTGGGGGTGGGGGTGGGGGACACTGAGGCATGGTGGGGACTGGAGCAAACTGAAGGCTGCATGCCCTCTCTGCACCGGGCGGCTGGCCCTAGCACGGAACAATTGTTGTCCTGTGGAATGTGGGCCCAGTGCCCTCAGAGCTTCCCATTTTCCAAAAGAAGCAAGACATTTGGCATTTTTAAAATGTGAAATCTGTCCGGTTTTAAATTGTTGGCCCACATTCTCTTCAAAGGCTCTGCAGGCCAAACCAAACATGTCTGCTGGCTGACTCTGCCTCGAGGGGCCGCCCGTTGGCGATTCTCGATGAACGCGGCAGAGATAAGGAACAGGGAGGGCAGCCTCTCCTTTTCGCTTTAACCTGGGAGGTCATCCAACTCCACGGCCTCGTTCCACAGATGAGGAAACTGAGGTCCATCACACAGATGGCACTGATCTTTTCCTCTACTTGCAGCCTCTCTCCTCCAAGACTTAAGAATGTTAGTCCCCGAGATATGAGTCTTGAGGCGGTGACATCTCCCCCGGACTTGCAGAGCCTTTAAATTGAAATAATGCCTCTCTTCGATGGTGGCATTTCAGACAAAGTGACAGGGCAGTGGGGTGAGGGCTTTCCAAAAGTCTCCCAGCTGCCGGGTGATTTTCCATTCGGCCTTGTCCCAGGTGGTTCCTGGGGCCGGTCTCCCCCCGGCGATATTGGGCATAGATGCCTGCTCTCCGACACACCCGCTGGAGGCACAAGCGGGGTGCCCACGAGGGGCTGGACCGCTGGAATGCCGGGGCTCCCGTTTGGTGTTTCCACACCTGCGCATCTAGCACGAAACTCCCAAGGTGGGTCCGGCCGCCGGCTGGCTTGGAAGGCAGGGCCTCCCTCCCTGGGTGCTCAGTAAAATGAGTCCGAGCAGCCGATATTCTCCCAGGACCTGCCCTGGGCCCGGCCGGAGCAGAAGCAGTTTGCTATGAGGAAATGGTGCCCTTCTCACTTCTCCGTCCTGCTGGCATGGTCAGCGAGACGTCTCTCCTGCCCTGCGCTCCCAGCCATGTCCCCGTCCTGCCCTCACACCTCCTCATGCGCGGCCTGTCAGAGCTCTGACCACCAAATTAGCCCTTTGTGATTTCATTTGGCTTTTATTGGCTCAAGCTGGATGTTGGAGATGGCGCCAGATGTGAGGCCAGGGGAGCCCTCGACAGACCAGGTAATTAGCAGCATCTGCCTTCGACTTCTTATCTTGACAGGCGGACACACAGGGCAGTGACCTGGGAGCTGGGAGGCAGTTGCCTTTTCCACATTAAAAGAGGCAAAGGCCAAAAGGGAGCCTGAGTCGGCCTGGAATGCTGCCATCTGTGTGTGTGTGTGTGTGTGTGTGTGCGCGCGCGCGTGCATACACTCACGTGTGTGTGCAGGCACGTGTGCAAACATGTGAGTATGAGCATCTTGAAGGATCATCCCCTCCACCCACTGCTTGTTCTCTTGCCTTCAGGTCCAGGAAGAGCCATCTGCCAAGCTCTAAACACCTGGGGGTAGAATTAGTGTTTAAGTTGCGGAGTAATTTACATCTGATGAAAGGTATGGATCTTAAGTACACAGTTTGATGAGCTTTCACAAATGAGCAAAATTTGTGTAATCCATGCCCGAACGAAGATGAAGATCTAAAACATTTTCATCACCCCAGTTCTTCAAGCTCCTTTCCAGTGAATTCTCCTCTGTCCCGTGCACAGGCAACCACAGTCCTGATTTCTAACACAACAGATCAGTTTTTTTTTTTCCTGCTCTTAAATATCATGTAAATGGAATCGTGGAATATAAACATAGGCTTATAGTGTTTTTGTGTTTGGCTTCTTTTGCTCAACATAATGTTTTTGAGATTCACCCAAGCCGTGACATGTACCAGAGGTTCATTCCTTTTTATTGCTGAGTATTCCAACTGTGGGGGTGAATTGCAATTTATTTATTCTCTGGTTGAGGGGTATTTGGGTAATTTCTGGCTTTTGGCTACTATGAGTAAAGAAGCATCATAAATGACTATGCATTGAATGGCTAAAAACAATGCACATCTATTATCGTACAGTTTCTGTGGGTCAGGTGTCCAGGCATGGGCTGGGGGCCCTCTGTTCAGGGTCTCACTAGGCTAAAAGCCAGGTGTCTGCCAGGGCTGGGTCTCCTATGAAACCTGGGGACCTCTACAGAGTTTAGAGAATTGTCGGTGGAATTCAGTTTCCTGTGTTTGTAGGACTGAAGTCCTCAGCAACCATAGGCCACCTTCTGTTCCCTATGTGTGGCCTTCTCCACAACACGGCAGTTTGCTTGTTAAAGGCCAACAGTGACATATCTGCTGTTGCTTTGGATCTCTCTGACGTCTTCTATCTCTGATCTCTAGGCTCTCTTTCAAAGGGCTCAACTGATTAGGTCAGGCTCACCCAGGATAATCTCCCTTTTGATTAAAGTCAGCTGATTAGGGACATCTGAAAAATTCCTTCCCCTTTTTCACCTAATGTAACCGAATCACAGGAGTGATATCCCATCATATTCACACTCAGGGCATGTACACCAGGGGATGAGACTCTTGGGGGCCATCTTGGAACTGTGTCTACCACAAGGAACTATGAACATTCTAGAGTTTTTATGTTACTCAAGTGTGCATCTTTAAAAGATGAGGGCATTTTCTATTGAGCTAAAATAACGTTATCCCACCTGATGAAGTAAATCACATCTAAATATCATCTTATACCTGGTCCGTATTTAGTGAGGGAATCAGTTGTCTTAGCAATGTGTCGCAGCCAGTTTGTGAAGCAGAAGATTGTCCAGGACCTTGCAGTGCCTGTGGGCACCTGTGCCTCGGATTGCTTTCCGTCTAGCACAATGCTCTCTGTTGTGGCTGGTTGAAGAGAGTGGGTCCATCATTTGGCAAATGATCAGTGGGATTTTTTCTTTTTTTATTACGATTTTTAAATGTTTATTTATTTTTGAGAGCGAGAGAGACAGAGTACAAGCCGGGGAGGGCCAGAGAGAGAGGCAGACCCAGAATCTGAAGCAGGCTCCAGGCTCCGAGCTGTTAGTACAGAGCCCAATGCGGGGCTCGAACTCACGAAACCCGAGATTATGACCTGAGCTGAAGTCGGGCGCTCAACTGACTGAGCCAGCCAGGTGTCCCTCTTTTGTTACTATTTATCTTGTTCCTTTATTCCTTTTTACATCCTGTGAACTGGAAGTCAAATCTGCAGTTTGATGGACCCAGTAAACATCTTCTGGCTGGTGCATATTATGAGATAGTTGACAGCTTCAAGCGGTATCACTGGGCAGACACAAGATTTCTGGTTGTCCCACTGTGTCTAGTGAAAGACTGACTCTGGGAGGGGGTAGGGACAGCCTGACTTTTTCAGTTCCATTTCTTCCTCTTGGGCCACAAGGAAATCTGTAGGGTCTATTTTGTATAGTGTGAATGTCCAGTGGTTCACTGACGATTCACCGTGTAGTTTTAACACATTCGTTGATAATCCTTGCCTGGATCAGTGATTGCATTAGAGGCTGAAGGTGGACTTTTGACCCAGCATTTCCGCTCTGCAAAGCTACAGTTTGGTCTGAAATCTACCCGGCTTTGGCCCCTGGAGGCCTGAGCTCCCCTCGGCGGGGACCATCTGGCGTAGACTCTTGACAGGCCTAGGGGCAGAGGTGTCCTGAGATGGGAGGGGTCAGGAGACTGAGTCCCATGTCAGCCTGCATGCAAGTCAGGCTCCATGCGTCACTTCACTGAAGCCTCCAGGAGGGCCAGGCCGTGTCACTGCTGAGTCTCCAGGCCCTGGGCTGTGTTGTGGAGCTCCCAAGGGTTTCTCGACAAATGAACGTATGATTGCACGGTAAGTGCATTCTTGAATGTTCATCTGGCCCGAACACGGGGCTCCCGAGCTTCCTGAAATCTGCACCTGGCTTTCGGTTCTCCAGTTGTTTCTTGACCAGAGGCCATCCAGGAGGCCCAGCGACGCATCGAGGGACCTCTCAGTGGCTTTCGGACTGGTACCTGCTCCCATGGGGAGCCTACCTTGATATGCTGACGCCCCTCTTCTGCCCAGGGTCCCAGCCAGCCCGGGCTCCGCCAGGGGTTGTAGCTTCCTGCGGCAGCTCTCTGCCCGCCCGCTGGATCGGACTCCCCTAGAGCCTATCTTGTTCCCCGGGGCCCCATCGCAGGGAACCAGCTGGGCCAGCCTGCAGCTGCGGATTCGGCCGGGCAGCACTGGCACGGCCACCCGCCTGTGAGGTGCCCATCAGATAACAAATATGAGGACACTCGGGCAAGTCTGGGTGGGGTGCGTGTACTCCCCAGACGCTCCTCCCGCCACCCTGGCCTCCCTCCCGGAGAATGGCTCCGGCTCCGGGCCAGCTGCCCCTCCTGCAGAGAAATCTGCCTTTAATTTAGAAGTTCTATTTCTTTCTCTGTGGAAAAGTCTTTGTGGTACCAATTAAGGAGCCCTTTTATCCTCTCCCGTTTGAGGAGTGAGGAATTTGGGGACTGTCTAGGAAGGGCTCCTTTCCTCACGAATTCCCAAGGCAGAGCGACTTTTCCTCGGGAAGGGCACCTGGCAGGAGGCTCTGGGAGAGTCCTCCCTGGGCGTCTGGACGTGGGCATCGACGGGGGGCCCGCTCCGTGCTGGGCACTGACCGCGCTGCATGACTGCCGCCTCCCTGCATCTTCCCAACCACAGGAAGGTCTATTGCCATCTGTCGTTTGCAGATGAGGAAACTAAAAGGTCACTGTCACTGCTCAGAGAGGTCACTGTCTTGCTCAAGGCCAATCGGATCATTGATGGTGGAGCCAGAATACGAACCCAGCTTGGCCTGATTCCAGGGTCATGGCCCAACGTGGGTCATTGTGTTGACAGTATATGTTATTTAGCGTTTTTATTGTAGGACATCAGATCCAGAAAAACGTATGCCTGGGCCAGACATGGCCCCGTTTTGCACAGTTTAGAACTTATTCTTCTCTGTAGAGTCTCCAGTGCATCTGTGTGAAGTCCCCAGATGAGGGTAACAGCTCCTAGGAAGAACCAAGGTGTGTGTGTGTGTGTGTGTGTGTGTGTGTGTGTGTGTTTGGGGCTCTGCCTGATCTGTTCCTTTCGGGCTGCCCAGCCTCCCGTGCCACTGTTTTACCCATGCCTTCTGTCTGGCCACACCAGATGGTGTGTTTTGGTCTGGGAGCATTTGCTGGGCTTGGATGCTGCTGGGTCTGGAATGCTGTCCTTGGGATTCCACCTGATGGACTCTTTCTCTCCTGATCCCCCAGAGACAAGGATCACTCCGATTACGTGAACACTGCATACCTTCATACTTTTCAGAATGCGGATCATACTGCATTGCACTTTTTTAAGCTTGGAAACCATTTTAATACAGAAAGCGATAGTAAATCAATATAACGAATATACTCACCACCCAGAACTAACATATGACACAATTTTGACATCTCTGTTTCAATTTTCTTTTTTAAAAGGTAAAACATAAAGGGGCACCTGGGTGGCTCAGTCAGTTAAGCGTCCGACTTCGGCTCAGGTCACGATCTCACAGTTTGTGAGTTTGAGCCCCGTGTCAGGCTCTGTGCTGACAGCTCAGAGTCTGGAGCCTGCTTCCGATTCTGTGTCTCCCTCTCTCTGTGCCCCTCCTCTGCTCACACTCTTTCTCTCTCTAGAAAATAAACAAACATTAAAAGAATTAAAAAAAGGGGGCGCCTGGGTGGCGCAGTCGGTTAAGCGTCCGACTTCAGCCAGGTCACGATCTCGCGGTCCGTGAGTTCGAGCCCCGCGTCAGGCTCTGGGCTGATGGCTCAGAGCCTGGAGCCTGTTTCCAATTCTGTGTCTCCCTCTCTCTCTGCCCCTCCCCCATTCATGCTCTGTCTCTCTCTGTCCCAAAAATAAAAATAAACGTAAAAAAAAAATTTTTTTTAAAAATAAAAAAAAATAAAAAAAAAAAAAGAATAAAAAAAAAAGTAAAACATAAAATATGTCACTTAAAACATTAAAGTCCTTTCTGAAGTCCATTATATTTAGTCTCTTCCTCTTCTCCGCAGAAGCTGCCAGTATGATAAATTTGGTGAGCCGGACTGTGTTTTAATACCTTTATTACAGTTTTGTCCAGCAATAAATAGCATATAATACTGTTTCTCGTGTATGACATTTTTACATGTTCATATCTTTCAGTTTCTTGTTTATTTTCCACACAAGTTCATTTTTTTTTACATTTTCTTTTGCCGTAACAAATTAGTGCGTATTTAATACAGTTTGAAACAACAGCCATTTATTTTCTTGCTGTTTCTTCCGAAAAAGTCCAAGCACAGTGCAGTTCATCTGGTCAGGGTGTCACAAGGCCAAAGCAAGGTGTTTCTTCCTAGAGGGAAGAATCTGTTTTAATGTAAAATCATCTGGGATAAGGGCTCCCTGCAAACGGGACTTCCTGGCACCAACTGATTTTTGTTTTGTTTCATTTCATTTTAGCTTTACTGAAGTATCTTTGCTATACAAAATACAGCACACATATTGTGTGTGAATCTTGATGAATTTGGGCAAATGCACACATCATGACACCATCATCACAACCGAGGTATTAAACTTATCCATCACCTCCAAAAATTTCCTGATGTTCTTTTGTGTGTTGTTTAAAAATAACATTTATCATGAGATCTTTTCTTGACATACCTTCAAGTTCATAAAACCATACTGTTACAACCACAGGCACTATGCTCTCCAACAGATCTTAAGAACTTACGCATCTTGCATGGCAGGAACTTCATGCACATTTTTTTATTACATTTTTCACATTGGTGTTGATTCACCTGGTTCTCGTTCATTCCTCTTAAGATCTGTATGGATTTCCACTTCTGAATAAATCACAGTGCATAGATTTTCCCCATTGAATCCATTTGGCTAGGTTCTCCAGGAGGTGGATGTGGAGACAGAGACTGGTGGCAGCAAGAGTCCCGGGGAGCGTTCTCAGGAACGCCACGTGGGAGGGAGCAAGGGCAGCAGAACTGGGCACAGAGAGGTGGGAGTGTGACATAGTTGGGAGAGAGACCTCGGCCGATCCCCACGGGGAGTGCTGGAGCCGGAAGAGACTTTCAGAGTTGTCCTCCGTCAAGACAAGTTTCCAGGTGGTTGGACCCCTCATTGTCTGGTCATTGGATGAAGGCTGCCTTCAGGAAGGGGACATGATATTGGGTGAGGCAGCTCTGTTTGTTGAAGGTCAAGTCCCAGAGAGGACTCATAAGGGGACCATCTGCAGCCAACACTTCCGGCAGCTGGGGAGGGGGAGTGAACGCCTCTGTGCTCAGCTGACTACAGCATCCAATACAGTCCAGCTCTTGTGCTGCTTGGATCCACCTGCTTCATATTGTAAAAGCCCCGCCTCTGGGAGGGGCTCCTCCAGGACTTTTCCAGGGGAAATGACAAAAGGGAAGTTAGTGGGACAAATTGTAGCCCCTGCCACCATGGCTAGGGTTGAGGCTATATCAGGGTCTCATCATCTCCCATGTCTACTGTCCATTCGTGTTCATTTCATATCAATTCTATGTCCATTTCATCCTCTGTTAGCACCTCCGCTGGTCTAGGTGGCTTTCCTGCTGGCATGACCCTGACTGTCATCATTGGGGGACTATACGCTTGGTCATCATATTCTTCCCTGGCCGTAATTACCATACGTGTGCATTTGTTATCAGAATTGGGAAATACTAAGGGACGCTCAGTAGATTACCTGGCTTCCAAATGTATTTTTCTTTGTTCTCACTATACAAGGGCAGCCCTACGTCCTTCTGCTAACAGCAAAATTACACTTGTCAGTTTAGTGACTCATCTTCTTGCCTGTTGGTCTCTTGGCATAAGGAAACGTAAGTAACCAGGTGATGGTTGTAATTTTAAGTTTAATGGGGTCTTTACAGTGTCCCCTGGTGGGAGCATGCCCTCTTTGGAATCAGAACTTCTAGATCCACGAAGTCTAAAGTTGAAGGAATGAGAAACCCAAATTCCCCAGTTAGGTTATGGTAAATGATGGTAATTGGGCCACTCCTACTTCCATCTGTGGTTCCTGGACTCACCTCCTTTACCTATTGGGAATTCCATGCATGGTGATCCCTGCTTTAGAGTTTATTCCCATCTTGCAGGATGGTGTACCATCCTCACAGGACGTGCTCTCCGATATGAGATCTCGGCTACACCTTTCAGGCCAGTACCTTCTCAATGGTGCAGTTTGTGATAGGGATCCAATGGTCATTTGCCCACCATTAGACCTTCTCTGCTGTTGAATGGGTTTCTTGATCGAGGCGATGTCATACAAGATCCTATGTCAGTAGATCAAACCACTCTGCACATCCCAGGATAGTGGTATTGACTGGCCCCTGCAGGTAGGAAAGGCAAATCCATATGCAGAATATGTATTGATTTCAGCCAAGAAGATTTGCTGACTCTTTCAGGGTGGTAGGGCTCCAGTGTAGGCAACTTGTCACCAAGTGACTGGCTGTTTTGTTTAAGCAATAGTGTCATCCTGAAGGCTCAGTGTTGGTCTCTGTTGTCGGCAGAATGGACATCCTGCAGTGGCTGTAGCTGGAGCCACCTTGGCGAGTGGAAGCTTGTTTTGGGCCCATAAACAGCCTCCATTCCTGCCACTACAGCCACTCCATTCATGAGCCCATTTAACCAGCACTGGGGTGGCCAACTGCAGAGACTGGCTGACATCGACTGGCCGAGTTGTTCTGTCTGCTTAGTTGTTTAGTGCCTCTTAGCCAGGCCACTCACCACTGCCTGTGGATCCATGTAGAGTCTAACCTCAGGCGACTTCTTTTCCAGCACTAATGGAATGATCAGGCATGCCCCCAAAGCTCTGCCACTGGGAAGAGTTTCACCACTTCCAAGGCTATAGAATAACAACCGATCATTTTCGGCTTCTGCCACGTGCAGAAATGACCCATCTGTGAACCAAACTCGGGCTTTTTCCTTCTCCATCAGCTGGTCAAGTTTCCCCCCAACTAAGAGGTCATTGATGTGAGCCAAAAGAGAGGAGACAGTGCAACAGAGGTGAATGACGTGGTCATGTGGGTTCCCCACTCATGCAGTTTCCTCAGACCTTCAGGCCTTGCTTGTTCCTGATCTGAGATGTCCCATTCCATTGTATGGCCAATTGCTGTTGGGCCCAGGTAACCTTTTGACCTAGCCGGTCTGATGGAACTCTGCTCATGATGGGCTGCATGGTCATTTGAAGTTCAAGGCCAGATGGTGCATCTCTAACTAGGCTCAGTAGCACTTCAGGAGCTATTTTATAAAAGGTGTAGACTTCTCTGTTGCAAATGGTACACTCTTGCTCTTCTGCTGGGGCTTGCCATGAACTCTACATGGCGTCTTTCTTCCCTCACAAACACTTCTAGTACCATAGGGTCTGTTGAGTTATTTGACTCAACTGTAAGCAGAGTTGCTTACACTACAGTCTGGATCTGCTGTAGAGCATTTTCCTGCTCTGGGTCCCACTTGGGGCTAGCAACCTAACATATCACGCAACATTCCCAGGTATGTCCTGGAAAGTCCTGTCAGACATTATCCTTTGTAGGAGGTATAGGTAGCACTCATTAGCTTTTTTAAAAAAATGTTTATTTATTTTTGAGAGAGAGAGAGAGACAGAGAGAGAGAGAGATTGACCGTGCACGCTTGAGTGGGAGAGGGCAAAGAGAGGAGACAGAGAATCCAAAGCAGGGTCCATGCCATCAGCTCAAAGCCTGATATGGGGATCATACCCACAAACCTTGAGATCAGGACCTGAAGTCAGACGCTCAATTGACTGAGCCTCCCAGGTTCCCCTCATTTGCTTTTTAACTTTGGAGGGGATGTCCCAGACCACTGGCCTCTCAGAAACTTTGCTGGTATGGCAGCATCCTGAATGTACGATAGGGTTTGTATCTTACTCCCAGAAATACACACATTTTACAAAAGCCTCCACAATGCATGCCATTGCTCGCTCATCCAATTAGCATGATGTCACTGACAGAGTAGATCGTTGTGATTTTCTGTGGGATGTCCAGCCTGTCCCTTTGGACTGTATTATGATAGACAGCAGGAGAGTTAACTTAGCCCTGGGAAGACTGAAAATGTATACTATTGCTCTTCTTCCACGAATGGGAAATCTTTCTGATCCTTTTCTTGAAAGGAACGGAAAAGAAGGCATTTGCCAGATCAAAGGCTGCATACCGTGCACTTGGGGCTGTGTTTAGCAGAGACTGCACATCATCAAGCAGCTGCAATGGAGGCTCCTACTTGCTTGAGTTTACAATTGTTCACTGTCATCTTCCAGGACCACCTGTCATTTAGGAGCCAGACGAGGGAATTGAATGGGACTATGATGGAGATCACACATCCCTTAGGTTTTTAGGGTGGCACCTATCTCTGCCATTCTCTCTGGGACACAGTCTTGTTTTTTAGTTACTATCCTTGGCTAGAATGGGAAGGTGGTGTCAGGGGCTTCTCACTTGGCCCCCCACCACTGTGCTAGCTCTTATCATAGGCCAAGGAGCCAATGGGGGGCTGTGACAACCACGATGTATGTCTCTTCCCATCATACATTTGGGGCTGGGGGAATGACCACTGGTCGGGTCTAGGGCTCAGTGAATCCACTGTGAACCAGATGTGAATCAAGCCACATTCATTGCCTGGTCCCCACACGTCCTTTAATGGTGGTGGTGGTGGGGCATGATAGACCCCTTCAATTCCTTGAGTATCAATGTCAATTCAGATCCCATATATGAAAGTCACTGAAATGTGAGGGCATTTTTCTTTCTCTTTTTAAAATTAATTTTAATTTTAATTTTAGAGAGAGAGATCACATGTAGGAGACAAGGGCAGAGAGAGAGAGAGAGAGAGAGAGAGAGAGAGAGAGAATCCCAAGCGGGTTCCATGTTTATCGCGGATCATGACCTGAGCAGAAATCAAGAGTCAGATGCTCAATTGTCTGAGCCACCCAGGCACCCCAGAGCATTCTTCTTCCTCGAGTGTATGGTTATTCATGTGAATGACTATAGATCCTTTGGAGAAAATCTGGAGGAATAATTACCATCTATTCTTGCCATGGCATTGCAGGATTCTTCCTCACGGTGACCTGGCTTCTCCTTCAGTCAGTGGTTTCTGGGTCTGAGAACTAGCTCAGGTCCAGAAATTGGCCAAGGAACTGTGACTTTCTTAGGATGGCAGCTCTCGGCTTTCTGATAATCCATCCTTGATTTCTTTTGGTTGTATAAATTGCCCATCTACCTTCCCCCTGGGGATGTCTTAGTCTATTAATAATTTCCTTAATCTTTCTTTGTCATTGCAGGTTTGCTCTACATTACAATGATTACCATTGTGCTTCTTTTGGTTAAGCATCTACTCAAGACCTCATCATCTCCACTGCAAGGAGGGAGTCCGTTCCCTTTGGCCCTGGTCTCCATAGGTCTGCCACCAGTGAGCTTCTGAGTGATGCTGGGGCCACCTCATTATATTATTCTTTATCATGTTGGAAAATGTGGTGCCCTCTGGGCTTTCCATGAAACATAGTCAGCTGGTGGGTGTTCCATCTTTACCTAGGATGTCTTCTCTAGCATGCCGGTGTCTATGAGCATTCTGATTCCTTCCTCTACCACCTGCCACGACAGCTCTGGCATTTGTCCTTCACTTTGGACGGTCCATCACTTTCTCCAGGGTTATAAGATCTATTCTAGCAGCACATTAGTGCCATCTCCCAAGGTCCGTGCCAGGGTGTTCACTCTGATCATGGGACCGTGCTCCCATATCACTACACTCTCCTTTAGCCAACTTTATAGCCCATCCTTAATTAAGAACCCTCAGGATCTACTCCTGCCAGTGTAGACTGACGAGATCCTGCAGCACCTTCAGGGTATAGTACTTTCCCCTCCTTAGCAGGTCCAGCACCCGACCGAGGCTCTAGTTATTGGTGGGGGCCAGGAGGAGAGGTAGGTGTAAATCCTATCTTATAAGATAGAGGTCTCTGCACCATCTTTAAGCAAAAGGAAGCACCTTTAAAGGGGAGGAGGGGCCACTTCTGTGAGGCCAGAGGGCTCAGGAAGACCTAGGATTTCATTATTCTTGAGCACACGGACACTATCTTAAGCGCCAAGGTCCCACCCCTGCCCAGCCAGGGTGCTAATTTTGGCATTAACAGATTTGTCAGAACTGGTTAAGAATTCTACTTTCTTTGGAGTGCTGCTATTTTTATAAGTAAGTCCTGGGCTTGATTCTGAGCTTTTTATGCCCTCTTGCTGCAGGAGATGAGAGTTGTACACTTCACTATAAGTTGGTAAGTAATCACCTTCAGTCTTTCATTGGCTTTCTCCAGTGTATTTACTGCACCTAACAAGACCCATCCAGTTTCTCCCGAATGTGTGAGGTGTTGTAGCAACTGGTGCATCCCTTTCTACCATTTTCCTATCCCACTTCACCCCCTGTGAAATTTTTAACACTTCCCCATGCCAGGTACTTATGTGTTCCACCCGTCCCCAGTGATGGGGTCCTCACTGCCATCTGCCAAGTAGGGTGATCTGGCTCTAAACTCCCGATTTAGAGGGCCCAGTCTTGGACCACGTCTGTTACAAGTAGGTTTCCAGAGAAACAGACTTTGAGATGGAGATTTGCATGCAGGTGGTTCATGAGAGAGTGCTCGCAGGACTCCTACCTAGGAGGGGCTGTGGGAGGCAGGCTTGGCTGGAAGAGAAGGTGGGCTGCAATACAGATGCTTCAGAGGCTTCCACGGGTCCTGTGGGGAGTTCTGGAGCTGGGGTAGTCCTACTGATTTGTGCTGAACTGAGACAAAGCGGCTGGGCATTGGAGGTAGGCTTCCTCAGGGAGGGCATATAAGCAAAGCAGCTCCCTTCCACCGAAGGCCATTCTCAGAGAAGAACTCAGTTATGAGCCATTAGCAGCCAACAATCCCAGGAGATGGGCAATGAGTGTCTCAGACTGCAGGGGGTCTAGGCAGCCCACTACAGTCTCCACTACAGAGACGCAAATGGTTTCTATGTCCCCCTATTATGACAATGCGGTCATGGCCACCTTTACCCATCTCGGTGTCCTCCCTGTTGCGCATCATGTGGCATAAACAGAACATGTACGTCTTGTTGGGGTAAACGGGACAGAGTTTAGAACAGAAGTAGGCTGGTTGAGTTGCAGTGGGCAGGGGCTCAGGCTGCCCCCGTTACCCTCTCCCCCAGGGTTGCCCCCAGATCGGAAAGGATCAGTATTTCCATCCTACACACAAGGGCTGGAACTCTCTATCTGGTACATACATACCTAGATGAGGAGCTGCTGGCTGTAGGGTATAGACATTGCCAGCTGTCTATATATTGGCATCTGTTTTACAGAACTCTAAGGAGATGCCATTTCACAGCATCTGGACCTTCACATTGTTGTTAAGCTGACGGGTGAGAAATAGCGTCTCATCGCTATTTTTCCTTCCCTGCTTACCAGTGTGGTCGGGCATCTCTTTGCCCGACTCTTGGGCATTTGCTTCCCTTTGCTATGACTTGCCCGCTCATTTTTATCTTTTCCTGCTGGGTCATCAGTCTTTTTCTTACTGATGTGTGGGGTTCACTGCTTTGCTTCCTGGCTGCCTCTGCAAATTCAGTGCCCCTGCTATCACCACAGCCCCCACCCAGTAGTGTCTCTGATTCTCTGCATCTTTTTTTTAAAAGATTTTTTTAAAAGTTTGTTTTGAGAGAGAAAGTGCACGTGTGTGCGTGTGAGTTGGGGGGGGAAAGAGAGAGAGAGAGAGAGAAGGAGAGAAAATCCCAAGCAGGCTCCACGCTGTCAGCACAGAGCCCAGCTCAGGGCTCCATCCCACAAACCGGGAGATTGTAACCTGAGCGGAAATCGAGAGTCAGACGCATAACTGACTGAGCCACCTAGGTGCCTCTAAATCTCTGCATCTTTATGCCTGGAGACATATGTCTGGTTGCCTGAGAGAGTGTTCAAGTCACACGCTTGCACCTTTGCTGCAAGGGCGTCTAGGAATGCAAGCACCTGGCGCTTGTTTCTGTCGTGGACGGTGGGCTCAGCTTCTCACCGGGTCCCAGAAGGTGGGGAGTTTCCCAGAGAGGCGTCGGACTTGGGAACCCCCCTTTAAGAACAAGAAACATCTATTCCAGTGTTAACAGGTCTGTACCACAAGGTCCCTGAGACAAGGAATATGTAAGCGTGCCCAGCAGGTGGCCATGAGATACTGTGGGGATGGCCAATTAAGTGGATTCGCATCATGTGACATTTAACCCGTGCAAACTCCCCACTCCCTCTCAGCGCTGTGCTCCTTGGTTGCAAGAGAGAAAGCTAACAGCTCATCCGGATCAGGCGGGTTTGCCCCACCAGCGACTACGTTCGTCCCAGGGAGAGAACAGGAAGACGTAGGGCTTGGTTTCTGCTGTCTGTTTGCTGATCTCGGCCCCTAGTGCCTCTCCCACAGCCCTGAGGGAGGGTAGCTTTCAAAGACAGGCATTTTCATATGCTCCAGACTCTCGACCAACTGCATTCGAGCCCATCATCCGGTGCTCCACCAATGGCATAGCGGTCCGTGGCGAGGCTGGAAGGAAAAACCACCTGGGTCAGTTCCATTAAGAATCTGACCTATCCTGGGGCGCCTGGGTGGCTCTTGGTTTTGGCTCAGGTCATGATCTCATGGACTGTGAGTTTGAGCCCCATGTCAGGTTCAGCACTGCTGGTGCAGAGCCCGCTTTGGATTCTCTCTCTCTCTGCCCTTCCCCGCTTCGTGCACACACACTCTTTCTCAAAATAAATAAATAAACTTAAAAAAAAAAAAAACAACTGACCTACCCTGTACTCTGAGATTCAGGAGGTTTCAAGGATGATCTTTGACACTGTGGAATTTTCCTTTTGTGTGAGGACTTTAGGCTCTAACTCCTATCGAAGCGACAACCCCTGAGAACAAGCTGAGGTCTCATCTCAAGTGCTGCGGGTGATGGACGGACTGTGACAGTCTGGAGGGTTGCAGGAAAGAGGGTGATCTAACAGCAACGTCTGCCAGGAGGGCAGGAAGGGCAGAGTGGGCCACTGGGGCTGGGGATCTCTGAGAAATCTGAAGCTTGTCTCCTCTTCCTCCTACCGAATCCTCTCCCTGTGCCCTTGGGCAGAACCCTACTCTGCCCCTGAGGGTGGCAACAGTTGAGGTGCACGGAGCCCTCTGTTAGCCCAAGGTTACTGTTGGTCAGTATTCCCGGATGTACATGTGTCCTGTCCTCTGTGAGCTTGAGCAGTGTGGGGGTTCTCAGAGCCTGGAGACTCAGGAGAGATTGATGCATTGGGTGTGTTGGGGGGGGGGGGGCGGGAAGATCCTGCTAGGCTGAGAGGCAGACCACCAGCCTGGAGAGCTCACTGGGCTGGCCTATCCCTGGGGACTGGTCACTGCCAGGATGTCCCGTGGGTCTACTTATCATCCTAGAGCATCGCTGCTGCAAAGGGCTGCAGGGAACTTCAAGCTGTCTCATAGTTCAGGTGGGAAAAACTGAGGCCTAGCGAGGGAGAGGGGGCCCTGGGGCAAGCTGGAGACTTGAACCCAGATCTCCTGACCCCAGCCAGACCCCAGCTTACCTTCCCAGCAGTGTGTGGCACTTGGGTCCCTCTCTACCCTGGTTCCAGATGGTCTTCTGTGAGGACTCCTCCTAACCAGGGTTAGAGCCGGGCTGCACAGGCAGCATCCAGAGGCCCTAGCCTGGGGTGGGGGCCCAGCACTCGGGGGGCCACGTCAGAGTCCAAGGGCTGGACTCTTTTCAGTACAGCCCTTCCTGGTTGCCCTAGGTGATGTTCTTGACCCTATTGGACATACGGTCCAGAACCACAGAAACAGGGGGTTTGAGCCTTGCACAGGCCTGGGTGGCCCTCACATCCATCCTGGGAAAAGGCAGAAAGGAGCCTCCCAGGCCATCCAGTTGCCCTCCAGTGACTGCCACTGTCCTTGGGGCCCAAAGACCAGATCTTAGCTCATAAAGTAGATGGGTGAGCCAGGGGAGGGGGACAAGTCAGGTTGTGTCTGGGGGCAAGAAGGCCCCATTGAGGGCTGCGGCCACCCAGCTCCCCGTACAGAGACTCCCCCACGTCGGCAGCACCCCTCCTCCACCCCAGCACTGTGCTCCAGGAGTGACCTCTGCGGCCGGCCAGATAAGCAGTGGGATGAGCAGTGCCTCCCCGCCTGATAATCCTGGGGCAGACGCTGGATGAGAGTCAGATTCCTGAGCTCTAGTTGCCCCTCAGTCTGATGGGTGAGGATGGGGCACTTTTTTTTTTAAACTTTGTCTATTTTGAGAGAGAGAAAGAGTGGGGGAAGGGCAGAGAGAGAGACAGAGGGAGAGAGAGAGAATCCCAAGCAGGCTCTGTGCTGGCAGTGTGGAGCCCGACACGGGGCTCAAACCCATAAACTGTGAGATCGTGACCTGAGCCGAAGTTCATGGGATGCTTCACCGACTGAGCCACTCAGGCGCCCCAAGAATGGGGCATTTTAAAAAAATAATTTCTTGTCTAGTTAGCTAACATACAGCGTATACAGTGTAGTCTTGGCCTTGGGAAGAATGGGACATTTTTGACTGGAGACATACCCGTGGTGCACATATACACCACACACACACACACACATGCACGCACGCACACACACACGCACACACTCACAGGTTTCCAGGTTTCCATTAACATATACAGGGAAACTTCTGTTTGGCCTGGGTGTGGGGTATTTGGAAGGAAGCAGGAGCCAGGAAAGAGGGGAAGATGGGCTGCCCACCGTCTGCTCCTCTGGGCTGTCCTGAGTTCTGGGTTTTGCGGGGAGCTAGAAGTTGGAGGTGCAAGCTGACGAGGCCGCCAAGGGAGAGTTTGTGAGACTGGGCGCCTGGCTGAGGCTTCGGGCCCATGGGACTCAGGATGTCACTGGGCTGGGGAGAAAGGGCTCCCCCACCCCTGCGCAGAGCCCAGCCCCATCACGGGACCTTGGAGGAACATAAGAGGAGGCATCTTTGGCTGCGTACAGGCCTCAGGCAGTTCCAGCGGCTTTGTGGGCAGGTGGGAGCCAGAGCTGGGACGCAAGGGCAGGGCGGGGGCCACACAGCCCGTGGCTGCTGGGCCCACACATTTTGTGGGTGCTGCCGCACCACCACAGACGTGAACCCCGTGTGGGCGGGGACCCCATCTGTATCCCAGTGTCAGGACTGGACCCTGGCACACAGCAGAGGCTCACTGAGTGCTTGCAGACTGCCTCGGGGGGCTCGACCGCGTGGCTCGAATACCTCCTGGGAATGTCCTTTGGGAGCTGTGGGGCGCCGTGCCCGTGGGAGGGGTCCTTGTGCCCCTTTCCGCGGGGTGTGGCGTCACAGTGGTGTGGCAGACTCGGGGCCGCTGCTCATGATGGGCTGCGGGGAAGGGGGATCCGGCCCAGTGGCAAGGAGCAGGGTTGAATCACGGGCCCCCAGCTGTGAGCTCCCGCAGCCGCCGCCTCTGCTTTCTAGCCCACCTCGCACCTTTCTGGGGATCCCCCTCCCTACCCCACCAGTGACTGAGCAGGGGGGTGGTACCGGAACCTGGTCACACCCGGCAGTCTTTGCTCTGGAGCTCCCTGGGGGCTGGCGGGCCTTCCTCAGGCGGGACTGTGGAGTGACGGCCCCCCAGTCCTGCTTCTCTGCCCTGCCTTTCCTTCTGCAGGCGGGGGAACCCCTCAGTGGTTTGTAGTATGTTCAAACCGGGGTGCGGTGGTCACTACAGTTAATTTTAGAACGTTTTCATCACCTCCAAAAGAAACCTAGGACTCGTGACCAGTCACACCCCCCTCCCGCCTCCCCTCTCTAGCCTCCCAGCCCCTGGAAACCGCGACGGTACTTTGTCTATAGATTTGCCTATTCTGGGCATTTCACGGCTTCCTTCTCCTAGCGTTTCCATCCACGCCGCTTTTCCTGGCTGCGTAATATTCCATCGTCCTCCTCGGCCACGCTTTACCCATTCGCCAGTCCACGGGCCTTTGTGCCCTGTCTGCTTTTTCTTCAGTTATGAAGAAGGTGGCTCTGACATTCATGTCCAAGTTTTGTTTCTCGAGGAGTAGGATGGCGGGGTGGTATGGTAACTCTTAACCTTTCGAGAAACTGCCAGACTGTTTTCCATCTGCAACCTTTGACGTTCCCACCAGCAATGCCGGAGGGTTCGGATTTCTGCACACTCCTCCTCCCCGACTTGTTCTTATTCGTCTTTTTCATGCTGGCCATCCTTGTGGGTGTCAAGTGATCTCTCGCTGTGGTTGGATTCGCATTTCCCTGCAGGCTAATGAGGTCGAGCATCTTTTCCTGGGTTTATTGGCCCGAATAATGACTTTGTGTTTCTCACTTCTCAGCCCTGCTTTCCAGAGAACCCAGCTGGCAACAGGACAGATGGAGAGCACATTGGGTGGGGCGTCAAGGAGGGGCCGATGTCTCTCTCTTCCTCGGTTCCTCTCTGTCTCTTTGTCTGTCGTCACGCCCTTCTTTTTGCCCACAGTTTCTGGAACACACTGGTGATGCCCAGAGTGTTTGCAATTCTTTCAATTAGAAGCACAAAAATGTCAGCTGGATACCACACCATGGCAACCGCCCCATAACAAGATATGTTTTCTTTCCATGGAGCTTTCCAGAGACCGACCGGCTCGGTTGGACCCGCAGCCCATTCCAGGTCCACAGCCTCAGTCACCAACTGGCAGACCCTGGGGTTGACCCATGGTCATCTCCTGGCTCTCAGAGAGACTCTGCATCTCCTCTGTCTTTGCTCTTCCTTTTCGGTTTTCTTCTCCCCTCTCCTGATGGTTTCCTTTGTGCCAGTCTTTTCTCTCCAGCCAAGGGGTGTGAGCTCAGAGAGGGCAGGGACAATGCCCCTCTCTTGTCTTTCTCTCAATGCCAGCAATGCAGAGACTTGCCCCTGACAAGAAGCTTTGTGATGAGTGGGAGCTGGGGATCAAGTCTGATGGCCTGTAACCTATAGGAGGCTGGACCTCCCCCCCCCCCACCCCTGCCCCCACCCGCACCGCTCCGGCTTGTTCATCCAGTGCCCAGGATGGTGACAGCGTGTGGCAGGCTGTGGTATAATAAAGGCTGTGGTAGATTTGGTTTTTGTCCCTGGTTCCTGGCACAGAGCTCCTGAAACTTGTTATTTCCTGAGTGACAGGAGTGTCTTTTCCTAATGGGCCCTTTTGACCACACCTGAGTTTCTGCTAATGAGGTGACGCAGGGTGAGGTCCCTAGGAGGCTTCAGGAGGGGGGGGGCTGGTCACCAGAGAGACCCAATAGTGATTAGAAGTGGGAACTTTCAGCCCTCCCCCGGACTTCTGGGGAGGGAACTGGAGGCTGGTTTATAAGAACTCTTGAACTAGAACTTCCGGAGGGCTTTGGGGCTGGGAGACACCTTGAGCTGCTTGGGGAGGGTGGTGCGTGTGGTGTGCCCAGAGGGGGCCTGGAAGCTCTGTGCCTGCCCCCACCCCCACCTTGCCCTGTGCCTCTCTTGTATTTGACTGTTCCTGAGCTGTGTCCTTTAAAATAAACCAGCGATCAGAAGTAACCCCCTTTCCTGACTTCTGTGAATTATAGAGTCCGAGGAGGGGGTTGTGCTGAATTTTAGTGGCTGGGGTGGAAGTGTGGGTCCCTGGGGGACCCCAGTGGTGGCTGGCATCGGAAGTGAGGGCGGTCTCGTGGGGCTGAGCCCTTAACCTGTGGAGTCTGGTGCCAACTCTGGGCACTCAGAGTCAGAGTTACATGGAACCGTTGTACACCCAGTTGGCGTCAGAAAGCAACCGCATACAAGCCCTCAATGAAAAGTTGCTGAATGGACAATGAATAACAGCTCACGTAATTTAAGCGCTATATCCTTCGTCCTTTCCTGAATGCTTTCCATTCAGTCATTCAGGAAAATGTTTTTTTTTTTTTTTAAGTTTATTTGTTATCGAGCGACAGAGAGAGACAGAACGTGAGGGGCAGAGAGAGAGGGAGACACAGAATCCGAAGCAGGCTCCAGGCTCTGAGCCGTCCGCCCAGAGCCCAACGTGGGGCTCGAACTCACGGACCGTGAGATCGTGACCTGAGCTGAAGTCAGTCGCTTGACCGACTGAGCCACCCAGGCGTCCCGGAAAACGCTTTTGAGTAAGGACTACCTGCCCTGTGCTCCGCTTGGTATTCGGGGACAGCTGGGAATAATTAAGTCAATTCGACAAATATGTTTTTAGCACCCACCACGTGCTGCATACTGGTCTAGGCACTGGGAACGCAGCTTTGAGCAATTCGAGTCTGTAAACTCATATCTATTGAGTCTCTACTACATGTCAGGCACTACTCCGGGCCTGGAGGATACAGCGGTGACCCGAAAGTCAAAAATCTTACGCTGGGGCACCTAGGTGGCTCAGCTGGTTCAGCATTGACTTTGGCTGAGGTCATGATCTTGAGGTTCGTGGGATCAGGCTCTGCACTGTGCTTCTCTCTCTCCACCCCTGTCACTCTCCGCTCCTCCTCGACTCCCACTCTCTCTCTCTCTCTCAAAATAAATAAGTAAACTGAAAAAAAAAACCAATTCTTACCCTGTGTGTATTTTGCAGAAGCCCTAGGAGGTAAGGCCTCTGATTTTATTCATTTTACATTTGAGGAAATTGAGGTTCAGGGAGGTTAATTGTCTTTCAAAGGTCACAGAGCTGGGGCAGTCAGGCCAGACCCAAGCCCTGGCCCATCTGACGTCAGGGCTGGGTTCTCATCCCAAGCCCATCTGACTGGCTTAGGCTGAATATTAATATTGGGGTGGGTCCTGTGGCCCACCTTGCTGAGATCTTTGGGACTCCTACATCCTCCATGCAAGCCTCCCTCTTCTGGGCCCCCTGGCCCTGCTCCCTCCTCTCTGATGCACAAGATTCCGACCACGACTGGCGGTGTTCCTGAGTGACACCCCCGAGTGCCGTAATGTGTTTTTGTGCACAAAACCTCGTGTTCAGCAAATTGCTGTGACCGAGACCCTATCCAGTTACCTGCCGCATCAGAGGTATGTTCTGTGGCCGTGCCAAGCAAAGCAGAGAATAATACTTCTAAGAATTTTAACCATTAGATAGAAAACGCGCAGTCCTGGCAGGCCCTGGCAGGCGCTGCCGAGCGGGAACCGGAGACAAAGCAAACAAGAAGGGCTTGTCCACGTGTGGGCCGCCCTGGCCCCACAGTCACGTCGTCAAAGCCATCGGCCACCTGACTCCGGTGGCCGGCTGGCGGCAGGTGGTGCTGGGATTTCCAGGCACTCATGGGCCCAGCTGGGATGGCCACTGAGGACAATGGCTCCACCCACCAGCTCTACAAAGGTTTTTAAATGTTTACTTACTTTTGAGGGAGGTGGGGGGGAGGGGCAGAGAGAGAGAGGCAGACAGAGGATCCGAAGCAGGCTCTGTGCTGGCAGCAGAAAGCCTGATGCGGGGCTTGAATTTACGGGCTGTGAGATCACGACCTGAGCTGAAGTCGGACCCTTAACCCACTGAGCCACCCAGGCGCCCCTTCCACGCGTCAGCTTTAAAGCCGTACTCTGCCAAGCCTGCCGTTGTCCCTCAACCTCAGCGACTTGTGAACTTTGAGGAAGCGACAACCTTGCTGAGCCTCACCGGGGAAGGCAATAATAACGATCCCTGGTGCGCTTGTGAGGATTAAAACAGGCTGATACAAACGCAGAGAGCTGAGTGTGGCACACCCTTGGGCTCTGTAGCTGTCAGCCCTTACCCCCAAGCCAGACAGATCTCTGGGGGCAGCTGCTAGGCCTTGCCAGGTGCACACCGACAAGGAGGGCAGATGTGGTCCCTGCCCTTATGGAGCTACAGTCCAGCGGGGTGTCGGGTGACACGATCCCCTGTGACACTCGAACTAGCTCCATGATAGGATTTCACTGCGTGGGGAGTCAGAGAAAGGCACTCTGGGAGATTTGGGGGGTGCCTGAGCTGAGACCTGAACAGGGAGGAAGTTATGAGGGTGTACAAGGGAGGGACAAGCTTTCTAGGCAGAGGGAATAGCACTTACAAAGGCCTGGTGGCAGGAGGAAGCCTCGTGACCCCAAGGACCTGAGCTAAGGCGGGTGAGGCTGGAGTGCAGAGTGACAGGGAACTGAAAGATGGGGCTGGAGAGGTGGGCAGGGACCAGGCCTTACAGCGCTTTGGAGGCCGAGCGGGTGCATCTGAAAGGTCTTGCCGCGATGGAAACTATCACTGGCCCCAATTCCTATAGAGGGGACAGAGAACAAGCTGGGTCTGTTCAAGCCATACTCACTTCTCTGCACCTCTTTGTCCCTAAAGCCACCAAAGGCCAAGAAAGCTCTGTCCTGGACACAGCCCCTCTTGTGTCCACACCTCCCAGCCTCTCTCCAGATGCCAGGTGGGGTCATGTCAAGCCTCCCGAGGACGGACCTGCCTCTGTTCCCTCCCGGGCACTGCGGGGAGCTGACCCGCTCTCCTCCGCACTGAGGGCCAGCCTCTCCCGGTAGAAGCCAGTCCCGGCGTGCTTGGTGCAGTGGGTTTAGACCCGGTTTTGGAGTCAGAGAGACCCAGGTGAGGGTGCAGTTTCCACCGTTACTGGAACTGTTCCTTTGTCTGTGGCACGTAGGGGCACCTGACTCATGGTGGTCATGAGGATTTAAATGAGTTAGCCACATAAAGCATTCAGAAAAAGGCTGGGCCCATAGCAGGTGCCCAGTAAATATTATTATTACAGCTGTCAAGTGGGGACAGTGATCACAGGGCTGTTGAGAAGACAGTGCTCTTTGCAGTGCCTGGCACCTGGTCAGTGCTCAAGGAGTCCGACGTTGCCGACCCTTACAACAGCGCTAAATCGGAAGCAGCTTCAGGGCGCCGGGGGGGGGGGGGGGGGGGGGGGGGGGGGGGGGGGGGAGGGCGCTCACTCAGCGAAGCGTCTGACCCTTGATTTCCGCTCAGGTCTTGTGTTTCATGGCGTCGGGCCCCACGTCAGGCTGTGCCCGAGAGCACGGAGCCCGCTGGGGATTCTCTCTCTCCCTCTCTCTCTCTCTGCCCCTCCCCTGCTTGTGCACTCTGTCTCTCTCTCAAAATAAACTTAAAAAAAAAAAAAGCAAATTGCGATCTTTGCAGTCAGTTCTGGCTACTCCTACCACGGAACGAGAGGGAGCTATTCGAAAGGACGCTGTAGGAGAACGAAGCAGGAGCTTCCTTGTCCTATCATGTTAAGGGAAAAGAAGTTGGGATTAAAACTTGCTATGGGCCGAACGTATCCCTGTAAAGATCGAATGTTGAAATCCTAACCCCCAAAGGTGATGGCGTTAGGAGGCGGGGCCTTCGGAGGGTACTTGAGTCTAGAGGGTGGACCCCACCCTAGAGAGATCCGCAACCCTTGTACCAGTGAGGACACTAAGAGGAGGTGCTGGCTCTGAACGGGAAGCAGGTCCTCACCAAAACACACCCGGGCTGGCTCCCCGATCTTGGGCTTCTCAGCCTCCAGAGCTGTGAGAAGCAGGTTTCTGTTGTTTCCAATCCCGGTGTTTGTAAGTGGTATTTTGTTACAGCAGCTCAACGGGCTGACACAAAACTGTTCGGGTGGTAGGTGAGAGAGTGATTTTATTTCTTGTTTAGGCTTCTCATAATTAACAAAAATTTCAATTATGGGGCACCTGGGTGGCTCAGTCAGTTGAGCGTCTGACTTCGGCTCCGGTCACGATCTCACGGTTTGTGGGTTCGGGCCCCGGGTCAGGCTCTGTGCTGACAGCTCAGAGCCTGGAGCCTGCTTCCAATCCTGTGTCTCCCTCTCTCTCTGCCCCTCCCCTGCTCAGGTTCTGTCTCTCTAAATGAATAAATGTTAAAAAAAAATTTCTAAAAGAAAATATTAAAAAATTTTCAATTATGAACATGTATTTACTTTAGAGTCTGAAAAACTATTATGTAGGATGTTTATAAAGACTTTTCGATGACAAGGGAACATGCTTGTAATCCAAAGTGAAGTTAAAAAAAGAAATTAGGTCATAAATAGTTTATGCAGTTTTGGCTCACCTACACAAAATGAAGTATCCAGAAGGAAATAAATATGCCATGACCTCATTGTTTGTTATCTTGGAGCGAGGGTGTGGTGATTTTTATTTTATTTAAAAAAATGTTATTTATTTATTTTGAGAGAGAGAGAGAGTGTGTGAGCAGGGGAGGGGCAGAGAGAGAAAATTCCAAGCAGGCTCCATACTCAGTATGGAGCCCGACGCGGGGCTCAACGTGGGGCTCGATTCCACGAACGGTGAGATCATGACCTGAGCCAAAACCAAGAGTCGGATGCTTACCTGACTGAGCCACCCAGGCACCCTGGGGGTGTGGTGATTTTAAAATGAGACCTCATATCCTTTGACCTTCCTCCTACTGAGAATCAGAACCTATGGCCTCTCTCCCTTGAATCCGGGAGGGCTCGTGACTGCTGTAACTGCTAGAATATGGCAGAAGTGACACCATGTAACTCGTTTCTTTATTTAAAGGAATGTCTATACCCCACAGGGGGCTCCAACTCAGAACACTGAGATCAAGAGTCACATGCTCTGCCAACTGAGCTAGCCAGGTGCCCCTTTACTATACAGCTTTTAAGACTAGGTCATAAAAGGTTATGGAGTTTCCCTCATTTGCTAGAACCTACTCTCTTGGAGCCCTGAGCCTCTCGGTAACAAGTACAACTCTTTGGAGGCCACCATATTGTGGGGAAGCCTAAGCCACATAAAGAGGCCATGAATGGGCACTTAGGTCAACAGTTTCAGCTGAATCATCCCAGCCCAGGAGCCAGACATGTGAATGAAGAGTCTAGATGGTTCCCGTCCCCAGCTGTTTGAGTCTTTCTAGCTGAGGCTTCAGACATCAAGGAGCAGAGACAAGCCATCCCTGCTGTGCCCTGTCCAAGTTCCTGACTCAGAGAGCCTGTGAGCATGATTACATGGTCGTTCTCTGCCAGTAAATCTGAGGTGGTTTGTTATACGGTGACAGGTAACCGGGACAGGGGGATTATGGGAAATTTTTATCCTTTTAACTCTACTTTTCTGGAAACCTGAAGTTTTTTTATTGGTGAGCATGTATTTTTATTATTAAGAACATATAAGGATTTTTTTGTTGAGTGAATAAAAGAGAAAGTCAAGAAAGGAAACAACATGGATTAAAGAAAAGGGAAGAGAGAAAGAGGCAGGGAGAAAGGAAGCAGAGAACCGTTTTTGTGGGAAGGTCCTGACTCCACGTCTCTCAGGAATCATGGAGCCCATATGAGTTTCCTCTGGACATTTCTTCCCTCCGTGGCCCATTCCCTTAAATTACTCTATTCTTGGACCATGACTGAAGTGTGCAGCAGTAAATGGCTCAGAGTCGGACATTTGGCTGTGTGTCTTTGTGCAACTCACTCAACCTCTCTGAGCGCATTTCCTCACCTGCTACGTGGAGTGTGCTTGGACACAGCTGGAATGGGGAAGAAGCAGGATTCAAATTCAGGGTTGTCTGACACCTGCCAGGGCAGTTCTCTTTCTTCATTAAGGGGGTCCAGGAAAAGACAATTGGGAGAAGAAAGCTGCCCCCAGCCAGCCCCTGCCTGGGAACCTTCCGGGCAGGCTGCCACTGGGGCCAAGGTGCTGGGGAGGCTGGGGCCCAGGCAGAGGCCAGTCTGCTCCAGTCCTTCCAGGAAGCCAAGTGATCCCTCCCATAAACCTTTCACCCCTGCATGCTCTGAATGGAGCCATTCAGAGGAGGAAACCTGAGCGGCCGATGTTTTATATGTTTTATGCATGGTCCGCCAGCGCCAACAGCGGCAAGTCTCTTGGGAGGTATTATTTTTAGCCAGACCATGCGAGGGAGTTGGGAGCTTGAAAGAAGCAGGCTGGTCACCCACCTGTCCAGCCGCCTCACCTAGCGACTCCTTGCCTTGCTGGGTGGCCGGAGGCAATGTTAACACGTTCTGTGCCCAGCACCGGGGGCAGCGGCCCGAGCCACGCATCCGCTGGGGGTGCGGGGGTGCGTGTGTGGGTCTCATCATTCCAGGCTGTCTGTTGTGCGGCCAAATAAAGCAGCTGGCCGTCTCAGACACCTGTGTGGCCACCTCCCACGGGGAGCTCCCTCCCTGTCCAGGTATTGGCTCTGAGTAAGGCTAAGTCCTGGGGAGGGGAGGGGAGGGAGCACGTTCCTGACACTCTGTGAGAGGATGGAACTTTTGTCAGCCTTTCGAAATCCCTCTGCTGCTGCAAAACGTAATCCGGCTGCTGGGGGTGCCAGCTTCAATCCTTCCCAGCCTCCTCCGGGGCAGTGTCTCCGCCTGGTAGGATGTCCATTGCAGGGGGATCGGCAGCGGAGCCTAGGTAATGACCATCTTTATCTGTCAGGTGCCCACCGGTGTTCCCTCCCCCTCCCGCCTTGCTTCCAAATGAGTTTCGGCCGCACTGTGGCTCACGAGCGTGGAGCATCTAGTCTGCGCTTAGAGCTTTGTGGCCCATCACTGCTTAGTCCTCACAACCTTTGGGCCTCATTTTTATGGGGAAACTGAAACTCACAGAAGAGAGTGATTAGCTGGAGGCCACACAGGGAGTTACGGCAGAGCCAGGACCCAGACCCAAGCCTGTCTGCCCCAAAGAGTATTCTCTGCACACTTTGAGGCCTGACCTGGTGACTTGTTTAGGCTAAGAGCCCAAACCCACAACTCAGGGGTGTTTCGTCTTTTCTCTTTTTTTCCTTTCGCTGAATAATCAGAAGCAACAAAATGTGGATGTGGAAGGAACAGTGGAGAGCACTCCTTTCAAGCTAAGCTGTTCATTTCTCAGATGGAGAAGCGGAGGCCCAGAGGGAGGAGGGCACTTCTTCGAGGTCACTTGGCCCAAGGGCACTGCCCCGTGTGCTGACCTTATTCCAGGCCTCCTCCAGCCCAAGATTTTCTAGTACCTCATCATCCTGGGCCTCTGTCTGCCTGTCAATAGGGCCAGCCATCCAAACGCGACTTACAAGCTGTCATGGATGTGAAGGTATTTGGCAAAGAGACGGCCTGATTCCCCGGTGCCGGACCTGTGAGCCCTCCCTGCGTTTGGCAGATTGGTCACAGGCTAGTAACCCCTCACGTAGGCATCCATCCAACGTGGGGGGGGGGGTGTGGCCCCCCCGATTTGAAATGGCCAGGAGAGGTTGCTGGATCATCACGGCACTGATAAATGATACATGACCGAGGTCCAGTCTCTAGGTATGTCAGTGAGAGAGAATTCCACGGAGGGCATTGACTAGGTAAGACATGTGAGAGCTGAGGGGCCCAACAGAGAAAGTTAAGCCGGCCAGGAGCTTAGCAAGAGCCGGAAGCTGCTCCTACCCCAGGGCCTGGGACAGAGGTGGTGTTACCAGAGCCCGGGAGCTGGGGCAGGGGCTAGAATCTAGGCGGGGACAATCTGGGGGGAGCAGGATCGTAGACCCGATGGTGGTTTTGTTGGAAACACTATAGGAAACACAGAGATGGTGGGAGAGGGGAGAAATTCCTCGGCTTTTCCCTCCTCCTACTCTCTGCCATGCCTCGCATTGGCCAAACCAACCCCGAAGCCAGGTGGCAAAGGAGTCTGGGAAATGTAGTTCCTGTAAGATGGGGCCGAGCAGAAGAGCCGAGATAGGATCTGGGATCTGCAGGCAGTGACCAGCACAAGCTTGACCCGGCATTATGGCTGTAACAGCGAGCATTGGTTAAGCGCTCCCCAGGGGCTCTACCTGCGGTAACTGTTTTTTTCCCATGGTAACCCTTTCACAGATGAGGACGCTGAGGCACAACGTAGTGAAGTAGCTCAGCCAGGAAGTGGGGGAACTGGCTTAAAGGCTGGCCTAGTGCTCAGACTCTGCTTGCTGCAGGCACCCCCCACCCCACCCTGGGCTGGGCTCCAGCCGTGCTTGGGAGCGTGCGCTTTGGGTTGAGTGGCAACCCCTCAATACAAGCTAGTTGTTAACATGATCTTACAGCTGAGGAAATGCAGACAGGTTACAAGAACCCTCTGGGTCACCTAGCTCATTGGTGGCAGTGCTGGGAGTTTCCACCCATCTCTTCTGGTTTCAGAGCACAGGTCCTTCACAGAGCGAGAGACCCCTGCCCCTGTCCAAGGTGCTCCCCGAAATCCCTTCTAATGGCCACTGTTGGGATCCCCCGTAGCCCTCTCTAGCTCATTAACTCTGCCCGGATGGCCGGGCTGGCGTGGCTCAGGCCTGACCCGCATGCCCAATTAGAGGAATTCAAAACGTCATTTATTTATCAATGACTTAAGTTCATTTGATCATGAAGGATGGAGCCCAAACTGTTCTCCGAAGCGACTATCGTCCCTCAGCTGTGCCAAATCCGCCTTTGATCTACTAATCCTGAGTTTATAAGGTTAGGAGATAAGTGGGCGGAACAAAATTCTTTTCTCTTTTGGTCCATCTAAGCGGCATGAACCCCCCAAGCATCACAGACCTCCTGGGCCCCTGCCTCCTCGCCAGGATGACTCAGATGGTGTGTGAAGGGGGAGCTGGTGCCCTGGTGCACACACGTTATTTGGGGCGGCAGGCTCTCCCCACCGGCTCTGCCTACTTCTTTTTCTTTCTCCCCCCTTCTCCTCCTCCTTCTCCTCCTCCTTCTCTTCCTCCTCCCACCCTCTCCCTCTTCCTCCTCCTCCTCTCCCTCCCCCTCCTCCCCCTGCACTGCCCTCCTGATGCCAACCTGGGGCTTGGAAAACCCAGGAAGCCAATCCAGCCAGTGACCTTGCCAAACTGCTGAGAACCTGCTCCCTCCCTTGCTCCCCCCCCGCCCCTTTCATTTTATACACAAATCTGCTCTTCCATCTGGAGCCCTCCTGCCTGGTACTGACCCTGGGGAGGTGACAGAAACCCTGTCCGTAGGAAAGGAACAAGGTTTCAGGCCAAGTGAGCCCGACCCAGATTTATGGTTCCTTTGCAGGAGAAAACCCCCAGGGAGTGTTTATAATTCAATGCATTGAAGAGCATGGAAGATTTGTAGTCAGACAGTTGCCATGTAAATCCCAGCTCTGGCCAGTTACGTGACCTTGGGCAACCGCTTCACCTCTCTGAGCCTCCGTTTCTCTATTCATAAAATGGGGATAATGATGGTACCACCATCATTAACTGAGTCCTCACTGCGGGTATCCAGTGAGGACACCTGCAGCCTGGTGCAGACTAAGTACTTCAGAAAGGGCGCTGGTCGTGATGACTTTTGGGGTCCTCTGTAAGAACTCAGCTTCCAACTGTGCAGCAGCCCCCACTCACCCATTCGGTGGTGGGTCTGCGGCTGCCATCTGTCCGTCCCCACGGACCCTGGACACAAATTGCGTGGCCCCTGCCATGTTGCTTAGGCCAGGGCTGGGGGAGACACCCCAGGGAGTGGGACAGAGATCCACAGCGGCTCTGAGGAAGATGGGGGGACATGGGCAGGTGCTCTTGTGAGCAGCTGCAACTGACTCAAGCCACAGACTGATAAGGGCCACAGGAGAGAGGTTCACCGGTCAGAAGAGGCACTTGGAGACAGACAGGGACGGAAGTCTCATGGGTTGCTGAGAGGCTTGGAATGCAGGCGTCCTGACCTATTTCATGCCCTTTAGATGCACAGGGCCTTCAAGGGCAAGGACTGGTCCTAGACGGGGAAGGGAGAGGCTGAGGCAGACCAGTCTGCTTCTCTTCCACCAGGGCGTGAGAGAGGCGGGTGAGGGCATGGCCACTGCTTTGGGCGTCTGGAGGCTGTATCCTTACCCTACTTCCCACCAGCTCTGAGTTCTGAGCCAAGTCCCCTCATGTGGAAGACATCGCCTGACCTCTTGCCTGCGTCTCTATTTTTAAACTGTAAACTGGGAGCTCCCTTGAGCTGAAGCTTCCTGATTCATCTTTGAGCAATCCACCTGTCAGCGGAGGGCACTCCATTTATAAGATGCACATAAAACAGATCCTATACTCACATCTTGGAGTGGGGGGTGGGTGGGCAACCAAGCTCTCCCGAGATTTCTGCAAGGTTAAGGTGTCGACAGTTTCACGGTCATTGCTGGCTCTGACTCCCTGTCCCCCGCCCCATCTCCTCTCTTACTTTCTCTCTCCTCCATGACTGTATCCTTCCCTGTCCCTGTCCCAGCCCCAGAGCGGACCCAGACTCTTTCCCCATGTGCCCTGCAAACACCACTGACACTAGTCATTCCCGGGCACGGCAGACTTAGCTGGTTGGGGGTTTCAGGAGGAGGAAGGTCACGTTCTAGAAACTGACCGGTTCAAATCCGTGTTGGTCGTCCTTCCCTGGAAAAGCCCCTTAGCCCTTGCCCCCATAGACATTTTTCACTCGATGCCTTTCTATGTGAGCTCCTGCTATGCGCCTACTGTTTTCTCCAGCAAGCCCTTGATCCCTGCGAAACCCTTATGCAGGGCAATTCAGTTTATTACCATCTTCCGAACATGCACATCAAAGCCTAACCCTCACACACCAAGTGCCCCAGCAAGATATTTTTCTCAACAGAAGTTTCTCCTTGAATGGGATTCTGGAACTATGAAATGGCTTCCCCCACCCCCTCAATCAATGTGCACCCTAGTACACACCCTCTCTGGGTCTGTCTTCCCTCCCTTGTCTGTGGTGATCACCGTATCTACCTTTCCATCCCACGACCCTGTCGTGTTGGATCAAGACAGACTGATGCACAAGGAAACAAAAGGGCCGCACAAATGGTTGAATCCTCCTTGGAATAAATATTCCATGATGATGAAAATGGCTCTATAAAACTTGGGAAGAACTTTGGTCTCTCCAGTTTGGATCCCCACGTAGGAAGTTTTTGACCTTGCTGACAAAATAGCACTTTGCTCTCCCCACTGCTGAGATTTGCCAAATGCTGGAAGGATGGTCAGAAACTCTGAGGTTACCTGTTAGAGAGGAGAAAAGATGTCTGTCTCCTCTCATTTGGTCCCTCTGTGGGGAGAGGGTCGGTTTTATTCTCTCCCCTCTTCTTTTTTTATTTTCTTTTTTTATTTTTTACCATATGCAAATCTTCCTCTTGGCTTTCCTCACAGCTTGATAAGTGATTGGTTCTTGCTTTCAACATCAATAGCAAGGCATATATTTTTTTTTACTTATGCGCGATTCTGTGTCTAAGTTCTCGGGCACTGAGAGAAAACAATATAGTTCTCCTGCAGGAGGTAGACTGTGTAAATATATATTAGTTTGGGGAGAAGGAATGAGGAATGATAAAATATTCAGAAAGCGGTCTGTTCTTGAGGGATGTTATTCTGCACAGCCAGGGAGCAGATTAATGACACCGTTTGCGAGGAAGGGAGACCAGCCCCATAAAATATGTATTAGTGGGGATGGTGGTGGGGTGGGCGGGGGGTGTTTGGGGTTGGGTGTGCAGGCCCCAGCCTCAGAATCTGGTGCCCACCCTTGGGCTCCCTCATCGGAGCTCCCAATGGCCGGCTCCAGGGCCCTGGAGGGTGAACGCTCCTACGTGGGATGCACTGGCCATACAATGGGCAGCCGCAGGGGACCCGATGGGTTCTTGGGAGGGAAGAGTTGGGAGGCCCGGCCCTGCCTCTAACCTGCTGTGTGGCCTCAGCCAAGTCACTTAAGCCTCTGAGTCTTTGTTTCTTCTACTCTAACATGAAAAGTAAAGGCTTCTTAATAGGGCTTAAGTGGCCCTATTAAGGGAGTGGGTAGGGTTTTTTTCTGGAAACGAAGCAAGATGGCAAAGTCAAATTTGCTAGGTCTCAGGAGTGTACCGTGCACGGCTTGAAGGAATTCTCCGATAAGCCAGTTGGAGGTGGGGGGTAAGACCCCTCAGGACCCCGCTTGAGTAACAAGGGATGGTCCCTAAACTGCCCTCTGGAGTGGACAGTGCTGTTAACATTAGGGTTTGGTATGGCTCAGTAGAAGTGCAAGTTTGAGCTGAACTGCTTGGAGCAGTGGCAGGAGGAGAGGCTGAGCACGGCCAGCACTGTTCGGCCTGCCCTGGAAGGCAAGCGTGGATATAAATTTACACTCTGTCAGCCTGGGTGTCTAGGACCAGGGCTGATCCCTTGGTTTACTTCTGCCTCAGCCGCTTCAGCTTTCTTTGGCCCATTTCTATCCCCGCCCCCCCCCCCCCCCCATTCAAGCCCTTCCCCGAGCCGAACTCCGCCAAATTTAGATTTTACTACGAAAGGTGGCCTCCTGTTACCCCCTTGGATTTCACATGGCAAGAGTAAGAAATTTATACAACCCACCCCATGTGCTAGGCATTGTGTTACAAGTACCATCTCATCTCGCCCCCAGAACAATCCTATCGTGTAAATGCTATGATTGGCCCATTTTACAAATAAGAAGGCTGGGGCTCAGAGAAGTCAAGGAACTAGTCCAAGGTAACACAGCGGTACGTCAGATGCAGAGGCCAAGGCTTCCACCACTGTGCAATAGCTCCATGGGACTATCTCCTCGCTTCCAATTGTACTGAAGCTTCTCAGGGGAGGGTTTTGGTTCCACTGGCCCCCCATGAGGCAGAGCCCAGACCTGGCTGCAGGGGGCTCGGCAGACGACGGTAATCGATTGATTTCCCCATACTGGGCCTTCCCAGCCTCTCATTGGCAGATTCCTTGTCAAGTTACAGGTCTGGGCTGGCGAATCTCACGGGACATCTGCCTGGGGTCACCGAGGCTCTCATGTCTCGGATTTAGAGGACACTCCCAAGTGTGTTTGTCAGCGAGGACTCGCTTATGACTGGTGCTCCTCTGAGCACCCCATGCTGCCTTGTCTGTGGTTTCTAGCACCATGTGGATGAACCTGGAGACCAGCCTGTGAGCCTCTGGATCAGTGATGGGTCTCCTAGCTCAGAGCCCAAGAGTCCATGCAGCCCCCACAGGACAGCTGAGGAACCACTCAGACTTTGAGTCAGAACAAGTGGCCATGCATGAGACAAAAGGCATCGTAGCCAAAACGGGGAGTGGGGTGCCTGGGTGGCTCAGTGGGTTATGAGCCCGACTGTGCTCCAGTCATGATCTCACAGTTCGTGGGTTCAAGCCCCACATCTGGCTCTCTGCTGTCAGTACGGAGCCCACTTGGGATTCTCTGTCCCCACCCCCCGCCCCTTCCCTTGCTCCCTCTCCTCAAAGATAAATCAACTTAAAAAAATACAAGCATTTTAAATTAAAAAAAATAAAACTGGGAGTAAATATTTGTAAGCACGTAATAGAAATATGTTCCTACCTGCACCATCCAAACAGCCTACTAAATATAAGAAAGAAGGCAAACAACCCAATAGAAAGTAGGCAAAGGGTAGGAATGGGCAATTCCCAAGAGAGGTGACTCACAGGGCCGATGAAGCAGGGCAAGACTCAAAATACTTAGGCGTGGGCATCTGAACAGGTGCAGCCTGCCTGGGGACCAGCATGCAGTCAAGGCATCAGACGACCCTCCGTCCACTCGTGATCCAGGGAATGCATGGCCCAGGAACAGTGTGGTAGAGCTCTGACAGGCCCTCCTTGGCCCTCCCCTCAGGCCTGGCTTCCCTCCCAGGCTCCCTTGCAACCCGAATTCCCCACGGAACATTCAGCTCACCAGGTGAGGTTTTTCTCAGGATTCGAGGCCGGAAGGTGTGAGTTGGTCTTCAGGTTCTGAGAATCTGTTCCCTGAAGGTTCCCTAAAATGGGGCCCTCCCTTCTTACTCAAGATCAGAAAAGGAGGTGCCCTCTCCCCATCTTTCCCCGTTCTGGGAGCAGGTTGTGGGAAGTCACAGCAAACCGGAGGTCTGGTCACCTGCCTCTCTGATCTGATTTGGTACAGTCATCACAATAGGGATGGATGAGACATGCCATCTGACCTTGTCCAGGGTCTTAGGCAGGACAGGCAGGAGCTTCCTCCTAGACTTCTTCTTCCCTGCAGTGACCTTGGGAGGGGGATGGATCCCTCTGTCTCGTGCTGTTAGAGGAAGCCCAAAGTGCTTAGGGGGTGCCATGCCTGGGAGAAGGGCTCATTTCAGCACTTCAAGATGCAGATGCATGAGGCTGGACATCAGTCCCGGTGTTGAGCAGAGGGGAGAGAGCCCCGCCCTGCACTGTGTGAGGGCCTCGGGAGCAAGAGGAAGCTGCCACCTGCACGGAAAAATACCCTTGGCTTTTGCTTTAGGGGGCACAGGCAGCGGTCACGGGGCTGGGTGAACTTGTAGGGGCACAAGGCTCTGTCCTTCTTCCCACAGATGTAACAGGTGCAGCCCGTGCTCCTTCCAAATCCCCCCACCCTGCACCTGTTCACTACTTCCAAATCCCCCCACTCTGTACCATCTGTGGCTCTTTCTGGATGCTTCCTCTGGCTGCTGGGACTTATGCAATGGAAGTGCAGGGGAGGCAATGTCTGACAGCACTCTTACCCCGCTGGTGGGATACCTGAGGTGGGCTCTACGCAATCCCCAGTAGGAGTGAGCCTGGGCTGCCCACAGGGGACCTGCTCACTAACGCACCCCCTGACCAGCTTCTGTGCCCCCCCACACATTGCAGGTGCTTTCTAGGATCACCCCCTGAATGCACTCCCTGTTTCAAATCCTGGTTTCAGAGTCTGCTTCTGGGAAGCCCCGCTTAAGACAATAGTTGTAGCAGAACTAAAAAAATATGGGTTTGGGGGTGTAATCCGCAGAAGCTATTCACAGATGACCCCCAAACCAAGAGAGCCTCACTGTATTGCCCAACCCTGGGACACTAGTGAATCCAGCCCTCCTCTCCTGGGCGCATAGTTGTTTTTTTTTTTTTTTTTAATTACATTTCCCCTGTTGATAAACCACTTGTGATTTTCACACCATAAAAACATAGAATCGTGTCTGGGGTTTCACAGTTTTGCCAGCTGCTTCAACACGCGTTTGACAGTTCTGGTGTGTTTTAACTGTCTGCAGTATCTACATCGGGAAGGGGTGCGTTCCCCTGAAGCTATGTTTGCCCACGCTCTTGCCCCAGGCTATATCAAGCTGTCCCAAGAGGGAGCCCCTGTCGCCTCTTCCCATCCCAGGCCCAAAGGAGGGCTGGCCTCATCTGCAGAAAGTGACTGTCTCAAGCTGGGCCAGCACAAGGTGACTTATAGAGTCAGGGGTGATGAGAGTCCCAGGGAGACCTTGAGGGGTTGGCCTGGAGATCCTTCCCAGATGGACCGTCGGCAAGTCTAGGACTTTGCACATGAATTGTAGGCTGGCAAAAAACTGAGTGGAGATCTCACGGGAGAGAGTTGGGACAAGTCTTGAGATGCTCCATGGGGGTCCAGAATGGGAGGAGAGGAGGGGGCTATGTCCATATTTGACCCCTGGGCCTCAAGAGTTATGGGACAGATGTGCAAGGTGCCAGGCTGGAGAGACTGAGTGGTCACCGCCCAGAGGGCTAAGTCATGCTGACTTTCTCAGGACAGCTAGTGGGGGCTCTGAAAAGATGGGCAGGCAAGGGGGCTGGAAAGGTCCCCGGGTCCCCTCTGGGGGACTGAGCTCACCTCCCCCAACCATGCATCTGTGGGCCCATTGGGCTCCTGTGATGAGGAGTGAGTTTAGAAGGCTGTCACCTGCTGGATATCTGCTGGCAATCTCTCACGATGAGGACAGAATCATGTGACACTGTGATTGCCAGTGGCTTATCTGGAAGATGATCCCGGGAAACTGTAGCAAAAGAGCAGGATAGCAAGATGGGGAGGGGAGGGTGGCAATGTGACAAAGGGAAGGACATGTTCTCAAGCGAGGTAGGGGAGCCCTGGGAGCCGGTGTAGAACATGCACTCTGGGCTATCCCGCCCCCGGAGTATTGCCACACCACCGCCCCTCTGACACAGGTGGGCGGCTGCCCTGGGGCACTGCTGGTTTTGCAGCCGTGCTGTCCTGTGGCCCGAGTGGACATGTGGGACTCTGGCCGTCAGAGAAACCCTCAGTAGGAAAGACGCACAGGCTACGGGCAGGGCAGCACCAGCCTCTACTACACTGCGGCCCCAAACCTCGCCACCGCTCGGACACAACTCAGCCCCGGCCACCTTGCCAGGCTCGCTTCACCCCACGGCCCCTGTTCAGAGTGGGCCCCGGTCATTTCTGCTCTCACCCGTCACCTTTCCTGTCCCTCCTCCTGACTTCTTCTCCTGCACGGTCAGCAGCCCCAACCCCTCCTCCTTCAGCCAGGACCTCAGCGCTAGTGCCCCGGAGGCTTCTGGGAGCCCTGACCGTCCGTGCCGCTCACTTTGTCCTAACACAGTTCGGGTCAGGGTGGTGTTCTCTTTCCCGGGTTGGGTTGGCTGGGGTAGCTTGTGTCCTCGAAGAGGCAGCACCCTTGTGTCTTATGCAGCTCTGGGTCACAATGCCTGGAACAGCATCGGACACATAGTAGGTGCTCAGTAAGCGCTTATTGTTTTTGTTGATGGCATGGGGATGGTGGTGGTGAAGGTGATGAGGTCGCCAACGAGCAGGTCACCGGTCTCACTCTGTAGCTACTTGCTCTGTTTCTTCTTTTTTTTTAAAGTTTATTTTGAATGAGAGAGAGAGAGAGAGAGAGAGAGAACACGTGTGTGCGAGCAAGAGAGGGGCAGAGACACAGAATCCCAAGCAGGTTCTGCACTGTCAGGACAGAGTCCAATGCAGGGCTCAAACTCACAAACCGTGAGATCGTGACCTGAGCCCAAGAGCCCGACGCCTCACTGACGGAGCCATCCAGCCACCCCTTGCTCTGTTTCTCCTGACAGCTCACATCATCTCTCCGAATCTCTTTTCTTGTAATAGACCCTTTAGCTGGTTGTTTTAAATGGTGCCCTTTTCCTCCTGGCAACGCGGGGAACCTACACTCTCCTGCATCCTTGGTGGTTGGGATCAGCCATGTGACCGAGTGATGGAATGTGGCAGAAGTGACGCCTCCACCTCAGGGGTTTGTCTTGTAAGCCCTCCGAGGCACATCCTTCGCTGCCTCTTCTCCATCTTGCACTAAACGTGGAAGGAGCCCGGCCACTGGCACCAGGGAAGACGGACACCCCCGTGGGGCTCCCGTGTGGGTATTACTGTGGCAAGCCCCTCAAGTGTAAGGTTAACTGTAGCCATCCATCTAACTGTGATTAATGTGAAAATATTTATTTGCTTGTCTAATATTTACTTATTTTGAAAGAGAGTGAGTGTGAGCGGGGGAGGAGCAGAGAGAGAGGGAAGAGAGAGAATCCTGAGCAGGCTCCACGCTCAGCACAGAGCCTGGCGCGGGGCTCAATCCCATGACCCTGGGATGATGACCTGAGCCGAAATCAAGAGTCGGATGCTTAATTGACTGAACCTTCCAGACGTCCCTAATGTGGAAATACTTAAAAATGAGAATAATATCGACATGAATGGGCTGTCACCAACATTGATGATATAACCTGCTCAGAAGATGCCACATTAGTTTCCTAGGGCAGCCATAACAAAGGACCTCGGGGTGGGGTGGCTTCAGCTGCAGAAATTCATCCTCTTTTAGTTCTAGGGGCTGGAAGTCCCAGATCAAGGTGCTGGCAGGATTGGTTTCTTCTGAGGCCTTTCTCCTGGGCGTGTGGATGTCTGCCTTCGCCCTGAATCTTCACCTCGTCTTGCCCCCGGGTGCCTGCGTTCAAATTCCCTCCTCTTATAAGGACACTGTCATGTGGATCTGGGCCCACCCCAATGACCTCGTTTTAGCTGAATCACCTCTTTAAAGACCCTGTCTCCAAATACAGTCACCTTCCGAGGTCCTGGGGTTTAAGACTTCAAACTATGAATTTGGGTGGGGGGGGGGGGGCACAATCTGGCCCATAGCAGAAGCTCAGGAAGTGTTCCTTCCCTTCCTCTCCAGGAAATTCTAAGACACTCCGGTAACTAAGAATGATGTCCACAGCATACCCAACTCGCTCTGAACTGTGGTGTCCAGGAATATCGCACTGGCCCTTTGTTCAAAGTCTAATGGTTTGATGGAAGTACATCAGAGACACTGTGACTCTATGACATAAAATGTGACAAGTGCGAGGCCACTGGGGAAGTGGGTTGCCCAAGCTGGGCTTGGCGGGGGGCAGGGCAGCAAGATGGACCATGCAGTGCTCTCGGCCTTGACCCTGCGGGCTTGACTTCATCTGTACTTCGGCAGGGCTTTAAGAGACCAAGCCATAATAATGACATCAACCACAATTTCTCGAGCACTTACTAAGTGTTCGACACCTGGCTAAGCACACTCTGTGCGTTATGTCACTGAGTGCTCTCTAAGTGGGTTCTCTGGTTATCTCCCTTTGAAGAGAGGCCCAGAGTGTAGACAGCTTGCTCAAGTTCACACAGCAGGGGAGAAGCAAGGATGGTGGGTTGGGCCAGCGGCTGTGGGTTGGCCGGATCATTTGATGAACGACGCAGACGTGGCTTCTTTGACATGGCCACCGGGTGAAGGCCACACCAACCGTGCGGCCCCTGCCATTTCCATCGGTGGCTTGGGCTGAAGCCTGCCCTCTTCTGCCTTCAGGGTAAGAAAGCCCCCTCCAGCCTCCTTCCGTGTTCATCCTGAAGGCTGGCTGCCCTCCCTGCCAGCGGCTGGGAGCTTTCATTCAAGTGGAATTGAGCCGAGGACTTTTGTAGCACTTCATTTACATGTATGCCAACAAGCTGAAATGTGCAGCAACCTTGGAACACTTTCAAAGGCAGGAATAATTCCTCTGAAATAGGTCTTCCGAAAGCTTTATCTTGTCCTTTCTTTTTTTGTTAATCTTGGAGCCCCTTAGCATGTCAAAGCAATTTTTCTAATGTCACATCTCTTAGACATTAGCATGAAAGGGCTTTAAGAGATGATTTGAAAAAGAATAAATGTTGAATGAGCATTTATTATAGAGTCGCTTACGCTACATTTGCATTTTGACTCTATTTCTGCCGTGTGGGCTGGAGAAGCAGGCTGATTTGAAAGTCAATGGTGTCTAAACAGGCGACGCTACAACTCTGTTTACACTCAGCTGTTTCCTCTACGCATTAATTTACAGAAAGAGAAGATTTCATTAGGCTGATTTGTCGCGGGGAATGAGATTAAGCAGAGCGAGTGTGCGCCTCACACAGAGGTGGGATTCCCAGCAGGAGCTGAACCTGTCAAGAGGCCACGAGGCAAAGGTAAGGGGAGCCCATTCGAAGTGCTGATTGCTTTCTGCACACGTCTTAGCAAATTAATTAGCGCTGTCCCGAGGAAGCCGGCCTGGCCCAAGTGGCACAGCGCAGTGGTTAGAGCCCAGCCTGTGAACAAGATGCCCTGGAGGGGACTCCCTGAGGCCCAGGGCGACTGTTTTCATCTGTTTCCTCATATCTGTCCTTGTCTCACAGGGTTGATACGAGAGTGACACGGCAGATGGAAGGTGAACAGGGCGGCGCTGGGCACCCAGGAAGTGCTCTGTCAATATGAGCGGGTTTTGACATTTAACATTTTTTTTTCAACGTTTTATTTATTTTTGGGACAGAGAGAGACAGAGCATGAACGGGGGAGGGGCAGAGAGAGAGGGAGACCAGAATCGGAAACAGGCTCCAGGCTCTGAGCCATCAGCCCAGAGCCTGACGCGGGGCTCGAACTCATGGACCGCGAGATCGTGACCTGGCTGAAGTCGGATGCTTAACCGACTGCGCCACCCAGGCGCCCCGACATTTAACATTTTTATTGGCTTCTTGGTACAATTTGGTCAGAGTTCCAGACAAATGACCCTGGTGTGTGCCAAGTATGGATTTTTCCACCTTCGCTTCTGGAAGAAGCTCATTCTGTGGGTTCTGACCACAGGCAGGCAGGTGGGTATGAGTGGGTTCTGGGGCCACCGAGGGGTGTTTCAGGGATTGCTTCAGGCCTTTTCTCTCTCTCTCTGTGAGTGTGTGTGTGTGTGTGTGTGTGTGATTGGGAGAGAGAGAGAGACAGAAAACGAGAGAGGGAGACAGGTCAGCTCAACGCACCCTGAGGTGCCCTCAAGCGTGAGCCCCCGGCCCCGCCCTTCCCAGCCCCCAGTCAGCCTCTGCCACTCCATTTTCCTGCAAGTTTCTCTCTGTATTTGTCCCCTCACATCACCAGACTGTAAGCTCCTTGAGGGCAGGGAATGGCTCTTATTAATTTTCATCAAAATCTGGCCCTCAGTTAATGCACGATGAGTTCGTGCTCCATCAAGTCTGTGCCACTTGCTCAGGCTTGGTTTTTTAAAGCCGCCTCCCCCGTGTCCCAAGCCAACCTTGAGTGGAGGTCCAATCCCACGGAGTCTGGCAGAGCGGGGACAGCCAGCTCTGTCACTTACTGGCCATGTGACTCCAGGCAAGTTACTTAAACTCTCTGAGCAGGCTGCCTTCAAATGTGGATAATCATAAACACGTTGCTTCTCCTTCCTGGGCCTCAGTTTCCTCTTCCATAAAAGTGAGGCTGGATGGTCTATTTCTAAATTCCCGTTTAGCTTAGCAGGTCTCAGACCCCCCTGGTGCCAGGAGTGGGATTTGCCCCTCCCTTTGAGCCCCCATCAAAAGGCAACACAGTCGCACCTGGGCTCCTGCCCTGCAAGAAAGGCCCGGCAGCCTGGGGCGAATCCTCCTTGTTCTGTAGAAAAAGATGGAAAGGTTGCCAAACAGAGGCTACCTGAAAACGTAATCACAAGTTTTGGCTTAGGAGGAGAGATTGAGGTGGGGGTGTGTGTGGTGAGGAAGAGAGAGAGGTGAGAGAGAGAGAGAGAGAGAGAGAGAGAGAGAGAGAGAAGAAGAAAGCCCACTTCAAGGCCGGTTCCCCTCCCCTGGCTGGAAACCTGTGTGTGCAGGGAACAGAGCAGAGGCAAAGGCTGGCCTTCTGATGGAGCATGGGGTGCCCACTTTGAACGGTGGCCTTTGTGCCTGCCTATTCAGGGCGGCCTCAGGACAATGGGGGGCAGACACGCAGGGGCGGACAATGACAGGGACATCGCTGCCTGCCGCTTTGCATTCCCTTTGAAGTGGCTCTGCCCTGGGCCCCCCCGCAGGCTCCAAAAAGAATGCTTTTGTTGCCCGCTCCAAAGATGCTGTAAGATGCTGACCAAAAGTAACCGGAGGGGATCTGCTCGATTAAAAAAAAAAATTAAAGATAAGAAACAAATCAAGCTGGCCACGTGGGGGCTGGCGGCAGCTTTGAACCCTGAGAAGAGAAGGGACATCGTGACCCAACCCTATCTCCCCTCTGGGGAAGTGACTGACTTCTGGGGGTCACTCTCAATGGGAGCTGGGGGCCGGGCTGGGGAGTCCTAGCTTGCTGGGGTCTCCTACAAGTTCCCCAAACTGGAGCCGGGACCCGGAAAGCCCACTCCAGTGCCGGCGTTTGGGCAGAAAAAGGCTGGAGGCAAACTATAAGAACTGTACTGTTTACTGACTTTGGCCTGTGCCAAGCCTGGGGTTAAGTACTTGCTTTCTTGCCTGTGTGATTACCTTAAAAATGCTTTGTTCTTATCCATGTGATTAATGTGCGAATACAAGATAAGTCTACTTCCTAGGGGGTGGAGGTCAGCATCAGAATTACCTAAATCAGGGGGTGCCTGGGTGGCTCAGTCGGTTGAGTGTCCAACTCTTGATTTCAGCTCAGATCATGATCTCACGGTTCCATCAAGCGCAGAGCATGGTTGGGGTCCTCTTCCTCCCTCTCCTCTCAAAAGTACATAAATAAACATTAAAGAAAAAGGAGCTGCCGAAATCACGAGTCCAACCTGTTGGGTTACGGGCTGTGGGGGAGTAGGTGCAAAGTTCCAGAGGGCACCATTCATCCTATGGTTTTGTCACGGTACCTGCTGGAGTTGTATAGTGTACAACTTGTAGATCTGCACACGGTGCCCCTGCCAGGGATGGTTAAGTGATATATGAAGGGTCCTCATCAGGAATCCACACTTCCAGTATCGTTATCAAAATCAACATCAAGAATTTGTGTATTAGCGTGAGGACTGTTAGAAGCAGTTTTTTCATTGGTGATGAGAATGGAATTTGAAATAGCTGGTTGGTTGGTAAGCTTGGATAGGCCCCCCTCCCTGTGAAAAATGAGATGTAAGTCCTGGGAAGCCCAGGAGTCTAACACTAGCTCGGCACAGTGTCTAGCGTATCGTGAGTGCTCAGTAATTGTTATAATTATCCCTATTCCCTGCTGAGGAAGCGGAGGCTCAGAGAGGGGAATTAACTTGCCCAAGCACACACAGCTGGCAGATGGCAGTGCTAGATGTGGCACTCTTGGGCCCTCCAGCCCTGGCCTCTCCTGACTTTGAGAGGATGCCTCTTTCAAGTGGGCAGTAACGGGGTCAAATCATGGCTCTGTGAATCATCGCCTCAGGCCACATGCGCCAAGGCCCCCTGCTCAACAGTATCAGGTGCCCTGACCTTGAGCCCCAGGTCCATCAGACCTTTTGGACCTGCCCTGAACATCCGGAGAACTCTTCGTGATTGCCATGCCCTGGGTTTGCCCTCAGAGGCTTTTTTTTTTTCCAGAAAGTATTCAAAGGGGGGCAGAATCAAAGAAGATCTTGGGTTAGTGGACAGTAATCTGGGTCCCTTTTATCATTTTTGGGCACCAAGCCCCATTTCTGTGCTGGCTCTCCTTTGGAGGACTCCTAGGGGCGGCAGCTCTCTGTCTACACCGTGGAGAGTCTGAAGTGCCTGGGAGCTTGTCCTCCGCTAGAGCAGGTGTGTGAAAGCTCACTCGCCTCGCCTGGGCCCTTCAGAGTTCCCTGTGGGATCAGGTAGAAGCTGCCCTCTGTGGGGCTGGCCTGAAAAATTACCTTGCTTGGTCCTGCCCCTGCCCCCGCCCCCCCCCCCCCCCCCCCCGCTTCCCTGATTCACTTCCTGAATGCATTGCATGGGCTAGAATGCTCACCTTGGGATCTGCTCCCCAAGGTGCTGACCCCTTTAAGAAGCCTGTACCCAAAGAAAGTCCAGAATATGCAGCTTTGCTCCATCTTGCATGGGAACCAGCTTACCAAAGTGAGGCGTTCCCCTGACAGAATCCAACAGGACAATCTGGGGCGCCTGGGCAAGTGGCCCAAGGCCGTGCACTCTGCTTCTGGGGCCTCCGGAGGACTCGCTGTTCTGTCTTCTCTGATGCTCTCAGGGAAGCCTCACTTCGCCTCCAGCTAGAGAGTGGCTGAGTCAGGACTTGAACCCAGGCGTTTCACCATAAGTCTAGGACTTAAAAACAAATACCACCCCTTCCCCCGCAAACACCCACAGCACATTCATGGCCTGCAGGCCCTGTGCTGGGACTTTTCCCAGTACCTCATCTACCAACTTCCTTCCCACTGCCCTACAGGTGAGCAATAGGCCGAGAGAGACACAGAGGCCACATCAGGGACAGAGACTGTGAGCTGGCAGGAAGCAGAGGGCCTGAGAGCCCAAGATGGGTCATGACCCAAGGCTGTCAGCGCTTTTTCTGACTGTCTGTATGCCTGCCAGTGTCTCTGGGTAACCAGTCCCTTTCATTCAGACTCCTTGGGAACTCTGGTGGCTCTGGCTTGCTGGCCTCTTGGACAGGCATCCCGCCCTCAATCTCTGAGGCTGCCTCTTTAGAATTCCCCAGGGTTCCAAGAAGTCCTCAGTGGCTCTCACAGCCAAAGGTCTGGTTACTCTCAGCTCCTGGGCACTTAGCAGCCCACAGATTGGCACGGGCAGGCAGCCTGTGACTTCCCACCTCCTGCTTGTGGTGGGTGAAGCTCCTGCTTCAGGCACCTCCTTGCATTCCTAGGGGCTATAACCCAGTACCTGAGTGGCCTATCTACTAGACTGAGCTCCCTACCGGGCAGAGCAGGAGCCTGAGAGGGACCCTGATTTACTGGATCTAGTGTGTGCAACATGCTACATAATGTGTCAGGCACTGAAGGGGGAGAAAAGATGCACAATGTGAGCTCCCTGCTCTCTGGAGCATGGAGCTCAGCCTACTGGCCTGGCAGGTCCCAAGCAGCCAGAAGAGCCTGGATACCAGTAGCCAGCAGGCTGAGTCAGACTGGCAGGGATCTCAGCAGAAGGAAACCTGTTCTCAGGAGGTCAGGAGGGCTTCCTGGAGGAGGGAGCATGAACTGAGCTTTGATTCCTTGGAGCCACAGGACTGTAGAGAGAATCAGATCACCATTCCTGCCTTTTCCCAGGCTGTTGCCCAGGCCTGGCCTTGTGTTTGACCTGTCTTATTTCCCATAACCCTGCAAAGGGGATCTTGTCCTTTCTTGAGTCTAGATGAGAAAACTGAGGCAAAGAGAGGTTACAGAGCCACACAGTTGGTGACTGGTGGGGCCCAGGTTGGAGCTGTCAGTCTGGAAGGCACACAGATCCTGCAAAGGAATAAAGCGCTGTCAGTCAAGGCTATATGTTCTCTAGTAGGAGCAAGGCACGCTGTGGGTGTAGGATGGGGACTGGGAGAGATGGGGAGGAAACTTCTAAAAATTGGGCTCTTGCAGGATGAGTAGAAGTTTGTTCAGGTCAGAGGAGGGCATTCGAGGCAAAGAGAACAAGTGCTAGCACATGAAAGTGAGAGAGAGCTCGGTGCCGCCAGGGAGGGGGGCTGGAGGGACATGAACCTGAGGCCAGCATTCAGCACATAGTAGACACTCAAAAATTGTTTATCGGATAAATGAATGCATGTGCATGCATGAATGCATTGTATCCCTAGGCTCTGTTAGAAGTAGGAGTTCAATAAATATTCGTTGAATGAATGAATGAATGAATGAACGAATGAACGAACTGTATTTCCTTTGCCCCCCACCCGCACCAGGCACGCCCTGAGTACTTGCTGAATCCGCGACGGAATGAATGCAGTGGCGATGTCAGGAACTCGCAGGGGACGCCGACCGCCTCAGCCTCGCCGGTCCGCCGGCCCGCGACCGCGCCGCGGCGCCCCCGCCCCCACCGGCGTGCGCGCTAACGCGGAGCAGATGGCGGGCGGCGCGGGCCGCGCGGGCGGGGTGGGGTGGGCGGGGCGGAGCGCCCGCGCGGCGGCAGCCGGGCCTGATTAGGGCCCCTCCCGCTGGCGGCCGCGGGCGCTTTGAAGTGAGCCGCTGCCGGGCCGCTCCGGCCGCCTGGCCGTCCCTGCCGCCAGGCCGTCGGTCCGGGGCTGGCGGCGGGGCCGGCGGCGCGTGTTTATCCAGGTGCGGGCTGGGGGATGGGCGTGGGGATCCTCTTTCCTCCCGGCCCATCTGGGACTTCAAAGCGCGGCGCCGGGCTCAAAGGCGGCCTCGGGGTGGGGGTGGGGGTGGGATGGGGGCGGGGCGGCCGCGCGGGCTTCCTGCACTCGGCCGGCCCCAGGCCCGGGGCGGGCGGCCCCTCGCACCGCGGTCCCCCACCCCCGCCCCCCACCCCGGAGAGCGCTTTATGGAGCGCCTACTGTGTGCTCTGCTGTCAGTGTGTGATTTCCTGACCTCTCATTGTGTCTAGAGACCGGCGATGCTAGGATCCCCATTTACAGGGGGAGGAAACTGAGGCTCACAAAGATCAAGGGCTGGTCCGGCACGTCTATGGCCATCTGACTCCCAGGGCCTCTCTGCATCCCTGCCTTTAGGAGCAGCCTTCTTCCAGCTCTTTCTGAAGCTCGGCCCTCCCCGTTGTGGGCACAATGGTTATAGTTTATTATAGAAGCAGTGGCTGGCGTGTCTCGAGCCCCTCCCATGTGCCAGGCGTGTGCCAGGCGTGTGCTAGTGCTTCGTCTGCCCACACCACTCTGTGAGGTGGGCGTGGCCGTTTCCCTCACCTCAGAGAGGTCAAGAAATTTGCCCAGAGCCACACAGCTAATAAATGCCAGAAGCAAGATTTGAACCTAAGGCCAGTTGGCTCCAGAGTTCTCCCTCTATCCACCAGATTCTACCCTACTCCCTCCAAGGAGCCCTCCCCGGTAGCCCCAGGTCAGGGCTCTTTCTGTCAGCAGAACCGCCGATAGAAGTTAGCTGTCTACACCCTGGGTACATCTCATCTCTTATCTCGTTACTCAGGTACCACCAGGAGCCCTGGCATCATCAGAATCTTATTAGAAATGTGGAATCTCAGGCCCCTCCCCAGACCTGCAGAGTGAAATCTGTTTTTTAAAAGATCCCTGGTGAATTGGACACGCAATAAAGTTTGAGGACGCTAACATCTGGTTAAAAGTCTGCTATTGCCACTGTGTGGGAACCTGTCTTTGGGAAGCTGCACCTCCTTCATCGGATTGGCAAGAGATGAGCCTTCTCCATCAGACCAGCTATGCTTCCAGAGCAGAGGCTGTGCTTCTGGGATCTTCCCGAGGACAGGGATTGATCCTCCCCAATCAAACTGGGAATCTGGCAGAAGCAGAGGTGGTTCTTGGTCGCAGGCCGGATGCTCGCCTGAAGCTTGTGGTGCCACCCCCGTCTGACTGGCAGTCCCCAGGATCCCCTGTGAAACTTGGCTGGCTTTGGGGTTGAGAGCCACCTGCAAGGAGAGGTATCCGTTCGCGTTTTCCAAGAGGATGGAGAAGCCAGAGAGGAGGTGTGCCTTCTCTCCGGGACCCTCGTGAGCCCCTTTCTGGCCGGGGGTGTGCCCGCTAGAGGGTTCTGGAGGGGTGGGGGCAGGGGAGAGGGCAGATACCACAGTGGGACCATGTGTGCTGCTGGACACCAGGTCTCTCTGGGCAAACGTTTGTCCTTATGTGTCCCCAAAGGACCACTCAGGCGGCAGGAAGCCCGCAGGCGGGTGCAGGAGTAAGCCTGCTGGCAGCGGGAGGGTATTTTTAGAGTTTTGACTGACGGCCCTTTATTAAGCTGTCGCTGCCTCTGCCCTGGCCCCCGGCCCCTTTTGGCCTGGATGAAAAAGAAAGCACATTGTCATTTTGTTACGAAGAGAGTCCTGGCAGCCCTTCTCTGGTCCCTCGCCAACTGGACAGGTTATTTCTCGCTGTGTCTGGGGTCCGTGCACCCCCGCTGGCACTCCCAGTGGGCCCCGCAGCCTGACCCTTCACACATCTGGCAGTGATAAATGGCTTCAGCATCGCTGCCATCACCTTGCACCCTCTGATCCCGCTCACTTTGTTCTCCCTTTAAAGCCGGTGGGCGGGTTGGGGGGGGGGGCGCTCTCTCTTCTTCCCCTTCTCCATCAGCCGTCTCCTGGATACTTGCAGGCCTGTGCTCTGATACCACTTGAAAGGGACCGCAACAGTCAGTTATCTGGTCTGGGAAGTCCGGCCGTGAGTTGTCTTTGCTGACTCGTGGAGTATGTGGGGTGGGAGTGCATGCCTGTGTATGGATGTATGCCTGTACATGAGTACCTCAGGCATGCCTGCGTGTGCTCATGTGTGTGTGTGTGTGTGTGTGTGTGTGTGTGTATCTGAGCATGTGCTAGTATGTGTGCCTTTTAATTACTATAGCTTTATAATTTACTTTGATCTCCAGTAGGGCAAGACCACCCCATTCCTACTACCCCCCCCCCCGGCCACCACAAACATCCTCTGCTCTTTTAAAAATTGTTCTTGGGGTGCCTGGGTGGCTCAATCGGTTAAGCCTCTGGCTCTGGCTCAAGTCATGATCTTGCTGTTTGTGGGTTTGAGCCCCGCATCGGGCTCTGAGCTGACAGCTTAGAGCCCGGAGCCTGCCTTGGATTCTGTCTCCCTCTCTCTCTGCCCCTCCCCGACTTGCACTCTGTCTCTCTGCCTCTCTCTCAAAAATAAACAAACGTTAAAAAATTTTTTAACCCAGTAGTTCCAATCTCAGGAATATGCTCAACAAATTTGTGTATAAATGTGGATCAAAAGACAAGTATCAGAATGCTTTCTGTGAAATCTCCAAGCTGGAAACTCCCCAAATGCCTGTGAAGAGTAGAATGGATAAATATGTGGTGAGATAGTCGTACGTTGGGATATTACACAGAAGTGAGAATATACGATCAACAACTCAGGCAACAATATGGATGAATTGCACAATCATATGTTGAGTGAAGGAAACCAGATACAAAAAGTACATGTGGTATGATTCTAGGTATAGAAAGTTGAAAACCAGGCAAAGCTTGTTGATTAGGATAGAGGCCAGGAGAGTGGAGTACCCTTAGATATGGTACTGGGGCGCCTGGGCGGCTCACTTGGTTGAACATCCAACTTTGGCTCAGGTCATGATCTCGCGGTTTGTGAGTTCGAGCCCTGCATTGGGCTCTCTGCTGTCAGCACGGAGCCCACTTCGGATCCTCTGTCGCTCTCTCTCTCTGCCCCTCCCCGCTCTCTTAAAAATGAGTAAATAAAAAAAGATGGTAGTGACTGCAGGGAGGTAAAAGGGCAGTTTCTGGGGCAGTATTCTGTTTCGTGATCTGGGTCTGGGTGACTGGGTGTGTTCACTTTGTAAAACTTCATTGAGTTGTTCACTTCTAATTTGTGTACTTGTTTGGGTGTATGCTGTTCTGGGTTATGGTCCTCCATAGGAATTTTTAGAACAGCTTAGTGAGTTCAATGAAAAATACTGTTGGGTTGGAATTGCATTGTATCATAGGTTAATTTGGGAAGATTTGTCCTCTTATGACATTGGGTCTTTTCCTCCATGAACATGGTATATCCCCACTTATTCAGATCAATTTTTACATCTCCTCAGTGAAGTTTTATGGCTTTCTCCAGAGTCCTGTGAATTTCTGCTTTGGGTTATTCCAAGGTGGCTTGTGTGTTGTTGTTATTGTGAAGAGAATATTTTTTCTCTCCTAGGTTTCAAATCTTTAGAAAAAATTGGGGTAAAATACATAAAAATGTGCCATTGTAATCATTTTAAAGTATACAGCTCAGTGGTGTTAAGTGCATTCACATTGCCACATCACCACATTCATGTCCCGGATGTTTACCTCTTCCCAAATTGACCCTCTAAACATGATCGCCGTTCCCCTCTCCCCCCAGTCCCTGGAAACCACTACTCTCTTTTCTATCTCTATAAGTTTGCCTATTATATGTATCTCATATAAATGAAGTCAGACAATATTGGTTCTTTTGTGACGGAACTTATTTCAATTAGCATAATGTCTTCAAGATTGATTCGTATTGTAACAGGTGTATGAGAATCTCATTCCTTTTTAAGGCTGAATAATTTTACTGTATGGATGTACCACATTTTGTTTATCCATTCATCCGTTGTTGGGCATTATGGTTATTTTCACCTCTTGGCTGTTGTGAGTCATGTTGCTGTAAACATTGGTGGACAAATAGGCATTTGAGTCCCCGCTCTCAATTCTTTTGGGTATATACCCAGAAGTGGAATTACTGGATCAAATGATAGATTCTCATGTTTAATTTTTTGAACCTACTGGTTTCCACAGTGGTTGTGCTATTCTACTTCAAATCGGTTTGGTTGGTGTGCAGGCAAGTGGTTGGATTTGGAAATTGATCTTGCAGTTTTGTGTATATCGTTGAGTATGTGCATGCATTGTGTGTGTGTGTGTGTGTGTGTGTGTGTGTGTGTGTGTTTAGCAGTCACGCTAACAAGAGTATGACTTTTAGTAACTTAGAATCCTCTGGCTGCATGCCCCAGAACCCCCCGCCCGCCCCCCCCTCCCCCTCCCCCCCCCCCCCCACCCCCCCCCCCCCCCCCCCCCCCCCCGCAAGCTGGCTTCAAGAGCCAGGAGCTTTATTCTTTTACCCACCCAGAAGTCTAAAATAGGGTGGGCTGTGCCCATGATAATCAGCAGCTCAACAATATCATTCTTTCTGTCTTTCTACTACTGCTGCCTCCTACCTACAAAGCCAGATGACTGTAAGAAGACTGCCGGTGACAGGGGGACCATGGGCTTCTTTGGCCATGTCCAGCAGGACAGAGCAAAGCCCCTCCCCCCCCCCCCCCCCCCCCGCCCCAGGCACGGACTATGGCGCCCTTCCTTTGCAAGCAAGTGATTCCAGTGGCGCAAAGGCAGGCCCCCGAAGGAAGTTGCAGGTGCAAACCATTAGGAGCAAAGCAGAGAAGCCGAGAGTGGGACACAGCTGCACGGGAAGGCAGAAGGCACCCAGGGGGTCTAGGAGGGTAGCCACACTATCCCTACAGTCGGGTCGAGTTACTCAGAATCCTCTTCTGTATCTGCTTGCTCAGGCTGGCTGCTCTCATCTGCACGAGATGGCAGCCACGGGTCCTGGGTCCCTTCCAAATGTGACAATATCTGGCCCCTGAAAGGGGCTGTCTCTTCCTGTACATCTCATTTCATCAGTGAGGAAACTTTTCACAAAAGGCCCAGCCTCCTTTCCTCAGGCCTCGTTGGCCAGAATCGTATCACATGCAGATCCTGAAATCAGTCACTACGGCTGGTTGGACGACTCTAACAGATCTGAGGAGAACACCTTGTGTGGGTTTGTGGCGACACGGGCGGGGCGGACACCTGTGGAGACAGAGGTGGGAAGAGAGGAGCTGAGACTCTGAGCCTTTCCTTCTGGTTGTTCTGACCTTCAGAAACCACAGTTGCTCTTTAGGGAGGTGTGTGTGTGTGTGTGTGTGTGTGTGTGTGTGTGTGTGTGTGTTGGGGGGCGGGTCACATAGTGGTGAAAACTTCCTGTAGGAAGGGGAACTCAGCATTACAGGAGGAAGAGAAGCAGTGCATTTCTGGACTTGGGGGAAACGTGGGCAAAGGGTGCGATCCGAATGAGCAGAGGCATTTTCACATCCTGCAGAGAAAATGCTGGTTGCACCTGTTGTGTCTTTTATCTGTACAAGGATACAAAGATAAGGAGGAAAAGAGGAATGGGCTTTTATTTTATTTTCTATTTATTATTTTTTTTAATTTTTGAAAACGTTTATTTACTTTGAGAGAGATTAAGAGTGCATGCGAGCGGGAGAGGGACAGAGAGAGAGAGGGAGAGAGAGAATCCCAAGCGGGCTCACGCTGTCAGCACAGAGCCCGATGCAGGGCTCGTCCTTGCGAACTGTGACATCATGACCTGAGCCAAAGTCAAGAGTCAGTCGCTTCTCTGACTGAGCCCCCCAGGCCCCCCAGGAACGGGCTTTTAAATGCAGCTCAAGACTGAATCCAGTGGTTCTGTCATTAATTCCACAGATGCATTTTGAGGACCTACTCTATGCCGGTCTTGTGCCATGCACAGGCCACCCAGCAACAAGGAAAGCAAAGCCCGTGCCCTCGTGGCACGCCGGTGAGAGGAAAAGATCACGGGCTCGACCTTCTGCTGTGGCACGTACCACGGTCTGGCCGGCTCAGATGGTCAGGCCATGTCTGTCTCCCATGCTGATTATTTATTACCCTCAGCTGGGTGACTGTGGACCCCAGTGACCAGTGCCACATTCTTGTTGCAAAGAGGATCTGCCTCTCAGCCGTTCCCCCCACGGACCAGAATCTCCCACTCAGGGCACAAAGTTTTCAAGGTGTCTACTTCTTGCCAGGCAGTGAGATGCAGAGTAAGCAAGACAGTGAGTCTGACTTTATAAACAGCCATCCCTTAATCTTGTTTGATGGTCAGTAGATTAAAAGACATCGGGTCTAGTAAGATGCTGTGATGTGCTGCCCAGAGCACCTGCAGGATGGCGGTTCATGCCCTCGGCTTCAGAGCGCTGGCGCCGCCGGCTCCGGTGAGTCCCTCCCCTTGACCGTGGGGAGCACCCTTGCCCCTGCTTCTGCCCACTCTCTGGGGGTGGTCCAAGTGTACCATGAGGCCTCCAGGGCCCGCCTATGTCTGTGACAGCTCTGAAGGCCTTTGGCACTCCAAAGCTCCCTTGGGGGTCGGCAGAAGCCTCTGTTCCAGGCACGGCAGCCCGGCCTTCCCTCTGCCCAACCCTGACCTCACTAGCCTCAGGATGGGGGTTCTGAGATGATTCCTGACCCCTGTACAGATCTCCATTTCATTGTCTGGTCCCCGGGGACCCTATCTAAGAGAGACTGTACTAAATGTAAATGAAAGAACTATTTTGTAATTTTTTAAAATGTTTATTTCTTTTTGAAAGAGAGAGAGAGAGAACGTGCATGCCCGTGCATGGGTGGGGGAGGGGCAGGGAGAGAGGGAGACACAGAATCTGAAGCAGGCTCCAGGCGCTGAGCTGTCAGCCCAGAGCCCGAGGCGGGGCTCGAACCCACGAACCGTGAGATCATGACCTGAGCCGAAGTCAGTTGCTTATCCGACTGAGCCATCCAGGCTCCCCAGAGGTATTGTTACTTTAGATGATGAGAGACCAGACTAGGTGTCTTCAGTTTCTTTCTTTCTCAGGGTCATACAGGTAAACGCACAGCTCCCATTTAAAAAAACTCAGGTGGGGGGCACCTATCAGTTAAGTGTCTGACTCTTGATCTTGGCTCCGGTCTTGACCCCAGAGTTGTTGAGTTCGAGCCCTGGGTTGGGCTCTGCACCGGGCCTGGAGCCTACATTAAAAAACAATAAAGTACATACATACATACATACATACATACACACACACACACACAGTCGTTTTAAAGTACATGCATTTATTGAGCACTTGCTACCTGCCAGCAAAGCACTTTGCATACATTTGCCCGTCTCGTCCTCGCTATAATCATATGAAGGTGTAGTGTTATCATTGGCATTTCAGCACAAGGGCAGTGAGGCTCAGAGAGGTTAAGTAACTTGTCGAAGATCACCCAGATATGTCAGGTTTGGATCAGGGAAGCAGAACCTCTACGAGCGATACAGAAAATGGATTTATTATGGGCGTTGGACCATAAGCATCACGCAGGCATCTGCATCTGTGTCTGCGTCTGGGGCTGAGCCCAGAGTCCCTCTCTGTGAGCCTCCCGGGAAGGAAAGCTGGGTGCGGATGGCTGCAAGAACAGACTGGATGCAGGGTCTGTCTCTCATCCTCTCCAACCTGGGTGCCGTGGATGACCCACAGGAGAAGCTGGTGCCCTTCGCCAGAAAATTGCACCACAGCCTGGCCAGCACTGGGAGAGGCTGGAGGAGGTCTGGAAGTTGCTGGAGAAGCCAGGGTGGGGCAGTGGCTCAGGGGTAGCACAGCTAAGTGGCCCCAGGGCCCGGAGCCCTACACTGGCCTCGGGAGCAGGAAGAACATGGCTGTGCTAGACTTCCACCTTCTGTAGCTCACCCACAGGTCTGTTTCGGCCAACGCTAACTCAGAGCCATTTGGAAATTCGGGGGCGATGTGGTTCCAGCTTAGCCAAGCCGACAGGGTGCCCAGGCATTGCAGATACTAAGGGGCATCAGAGCCAGAGTCTGGACCCGTCTGTCTGGTGCCAAAGCCCACAGAATGTGAGTTTCACTTTGTTTAGCCAGAGCGGGTGGGTAGGAGGGGTCACACATGATGGAGGTGTGGAGTCACACCCACAAATGTGACTTCAGGGCTGGATGGTTAATATATAAGTGGGTGCAGCAGCAGGGCACTGTGGGGACTGTAGCAAACCGAAGAGCTCACACTCTGTCTACAGTGGGGAGCCACTCTCCAGCTCCTGGGCCAGTGCTGCCATTTAGGAATGTGGCCAGACAATCTGACTTTTTTCACTATAAGCTGGAGATACTAAATTTGGAGTGTGTGTGTGCGTGTGAGAGAGAGAGAGAGAGAGAGAGAGAGAGAGAGAGAGAGAGAGAGAAATCTGCCAATTCAAGTGTATTGGCAATCAATTTGCATTCTTTGGACATCACTGTGCAAATCAAACAAAATCTGACTATGGATTGGATTTGGCTTCTGGGCTCCTGGTTTGTGACTTTGGACTCTAGTAACTTCTAAGGTCTTTTGTGTCCCAGAAGATTCTCCCCAACATGCTGGCTAAACTCTTGTGCTGCTGACTTGAAGGCTGCCTATTTTCTCAGAAGACTGGGAGGCAGCCTCCACCCTCTGGCTCCAGCTCCCACACCAGCATGGTTCCTAGAGTTTGGTTACCTTCCTCGCTCCTTGTTTTTAGCCACCTCTGAAACCGGGAGATGTCCGGACCAGACTCCTTCAGACAGAGAGGCATGATTGGATTTGAGGCTGGGATTAGATTTCCTGAATCCCGCTCCTGGTGCTTATATAGCCCTTTCTCTTCTACATGCACCAGCTACCTGAGCACCTTTTTTCCCCTTGAACTAGAGAAGATTGGTTTTGTTCTCTAATACGGAAACATTTACGTTGTTGTTTATATCTGCCATTCATAAATGCAAAAATGTAGTCGTGCAAACTGGTAATGCGCTTTTTCCATTTTATTGTCTGGCCTCCCCCGCCTTCTTTTCTCCCTCTCCCTTCCAGCTCATGCTTGCAAGCCAGAAGGATCCTTCCGTGTTCCTGTCCGTTCTCAGGGGGCCACACGTACGCAGAATACACGCGCACAGAGGCACGGGACGCATGCGCGGTTAGAGGGTTTCCTCGATTGTTGTGTAGATTGCCAAAAGGAGGCACTGCAGATGCTTCCCTGCATGTCGCTTTTCTCCTCCTCTGCTGTGGCCTTCCCTGGGTCAAGCTCGAATGTATTCTTCGTGCAGGCTGAGTCTGGGGTGTCCTATGCCGTCATTTGGTCCGTCACTTCCCACTGACGGACACCCAGCCTGCGCATTGAAGCGTGCCAGGCTTTGCCACGTGGACGTCCAGAAACTGCAGCGCCTTATCACCACCAGAGTTTATTTCTTGTTCTGTCCCAGGGCAGCGTGGTCGGGCAGCCCTGGGGTGGTGTCCTCCAGACAGGGACTCGGGGCTCCCGCTCCTTCCATGGCCAATCATGGGGTCTCCTCAGTTAACTGCAGGAGCAGGGAGGCAGAGGAGATCTCTTTCCCCCTCAATCCGTTAGCCAAGACCCAGTCACGTGGTCCCAACCAAAATGCCAGGGAGGCTGGAAAACAAGGTCTTCCTTGTGTGCCAGTCTCTGCCATGCTTTGTTTTAAGGTGGGTTTTTTTTTTGCTATTATGAATAATAATGTGTCATGTGTCCTTAGAATATGGTAGTTTCATTTCTATCAGATAGATTTCTAGGGTATGGATTGTTGGGTCAAATACACACACACACACACACACACACACACACACACACACATACTTAAGAGAGAGCACAAGTGGGGGAGAGGGGCAGGGGGGAAAAGAGAGAGAATTAAAAAAATTTTTTTAATGTTTATTTATTTTTGAGAGAGAGAGAGAGTGAGCGGGGGGGGGGGGGGCGGGGGGGAGGACAGAGAGAGAGGGAGACATGGAATCTGAAGCAGGCTCCGGGCTCTGAGCTATCAGCACAGAGCCCCATGCAGGGTTTGAACTTACAAACCAGGAGATCATGACCTGAGCAGAAGTTGGACCTTAACTGACTGAGCCACCCAGGCACACTGAGAGAGAGAGAGAGAGAGAGAGAGAGAGAGAGAGAGAGAAAGAATATGAGAATCTTAAGTAGGCTCCACGCTCAGTGCAGGGCTCAATGTGGGGCTTGACCTCATGACCCTGGGATCATGACCTGAGCTGAAATCAAGAGTCAGACACTCCAGGTGCCTGGGTGGCTCAGTCAGTTAAGCGTCTGACTTCAGCTAAGGTCATGATCTCATGGTTCATGTTTGAGTCCTGTGTCCAGCTCTGTGCTGACAGCTCAGAACCTGGAGCCCGCTTCAGATTCTGTGTCTCCCTCTCTCTCAGCCCCTCCCTGGTTGCATTCTGTGTGTCTCTCTCTCTCAAAAATAAGTAAACATTAAAAAAAAAAAAGAGAAGCTCAACTGACTGAGCCACCCAGGCGCCCCTAGATATATATTTTTTTAATGCAAAATTTTAATACAACTCCTGAAGTTTTAATTCCTGTAGCCAGCTTTCTTCTTAAAAAGATTACAATAATTTGCCTGTTCAGTAACAACAGATGAATGTAGCTTTCTCCAAATCCCTGCCAGCAATTGCATTACTGGTTACTGTTCTTTTAAATTTGCCTGTGTGATATCTCATTGTCAGCTTAATTTGCATTTCCCTGACCACTAATGAGTGTGAGCATCTTTTCATTTGTTTGTGGCCAGTTGGCTTCATTCTTTTGTGAATTGCCTATTCATGTCCTTTGCCATAATTTCTTTTGGGTTGTTTGCCCTTTTCTCTTCAATTTGTAAGAGCTCTTTGTATATTATAGCTGGTAACCCTTTGTCCTCTGCATCACGAATATTTTTCTGAATTTATTGTTTGTCTATTAACTTGGCTTGTAGTATCTTTTGCCTCACAAGAGATCAATATTTTTATGTTGTCAAATGTGCCCATCTTTTTAATTTCTGTATTCTGAGTTTGCATTCTTGGAAGGTCTCTCCTTACTTGGGTCCTTTAAGAAACTGCTCTCCTGTCATGGGCTGTGAACTGGAAGCGACTTCCCTCTTCCCCTCTCCCGGGTATTTGCAGCCACTCTTGCTACTCCTGGCCACGTGGGCACCAAAGCCCAGACTTGATTCCTGCACAACTTTTCAGGCATTTGGGAGCTAAGCAATCCGGGTCACACAGCTGGAGGTCAGGGAGGGGCCCTAGGCTTGGAATCTGAGAGCCTGGCTACTAGAACTGGTTATGAGTTGCCTGTGTGACTTTGGCGGAATCACTTGGCCCCTCCGGCCCTCAACCGCCCCACCTGTAACATGGGGGCATAACCCTTGCCCTGGTGGCTTCCTAGGGTGCGGTGAATCTCAGATGATAAGATGGGGTTGAGCACTCTGTGGGCTTAGAAACACTGTACAGATGTTGAGTTGCAATGACAGTGTGACAACTGACAGTTTCTGAGTCTTGACAATGAGTGACTTTACATACATCATCTCATTTAATCCTCAGTAATCCTAAAACATAGGTATCATAACCCTCTTTTTAGAAATAAAGAAACATAGACTCTGACTGGGTAAGTTACCTGCCCAAGATGCCGAGCAGATAAATTACAAAGATTCCAGAATCTGAGTCATTCCTAACCCTGGTGTGTGTGTGTGTGTGTGTGTGTGTGTGTGTGTGTGTGTGGGTGGGTGTTTCTGTGTATGTGTGTGTGTCTGTGTGTGTGTGCACCTGTTTGTGTGTGTGATAGGCTGGTAAGGAGAACTTTACAGTATTTTAAAGACTGCAGAGCTAAAAAAAATATATATATAAAGACTGCAGAGCTTAAGGTTAATGTGAAAAACATGGGACATTTTCTAAAACACTCTGGGTGTTTCCTGGGAGGACCACCTTCCTGACATTCAAAGTTCTTAAAACCTGTCAAAACAGACAAGAGTGGCCTCCAAGCAAGACTGGGGCCAGGAAGGGTGCATGAGGCCTCTGATATAGTTGTCCCCAGAGGAAGGGGGCAGGACCGGAGGGCTGGTCACTGGCTGAGGGCATGGAGAACTAATTCGCTGTGAGAGGCACTAAGGTACCGTGGGTCTGGGGCTCATGGGCTGGTGTTGCTGTGGGGGATGGGAGTGAGGGCAGGGCCTTAGCGGGGCTCATGTCTGGCTGTGGCCTAAATACCTGATGAGTGGAGGACCAGATTGATATGAATGTGGCTGCCTGTTTCCACAGACTCTAAATCCCTGTGTCACGATGGTGGGTGTCATGACCATCTCCTACAGCCTGACTCCCCTTTCTTTGTTAATAAAACTCCAGTCTTCGTGGGAGACTATCTTTCTGAAGAGGTCAGTCTTGACCAGACTAAGCCAATCACAATAATGCCTTTCTCCTGGCAGAGATGGGCCTGTGTTGCGATTCTGGCCAGTGAAGCATGAGAAAAAATCAGGGAAGGGGCCCTCCTTGGCTTAAAATGAGGCTCAAGGTAAGGATTATGAAACTGAATAAAGGAAACCTTATTTAAAGTGGAATTTGGAGGGGGCACCTGGGTGGCTCAGTCGGTTAAGCATCCGACTCTTGGTTTTGGCTCAGGTCATGATCTCATGGTTTGTGAGATCAAGCCCCACATCCTGCTTAGGATTCTCTCTCTCCCTCTCTCTCTCTCTGCCCCTCCCTGGCTCTCTTTGTCTCTCAAAATAAATAAACTTAAAACAATGGAATTGGGACGCCAGTAGGGGGAGCTCTTGTGCCCTGCCACTTGGGCCAATTGTAGACACAGCAGGCCTGAGAAGGACCCTGCAGGTCAATACTGTTTTCGCTGTTGCAGCAGGAGGAAGGTTTCCTCTTATCTTGACAACAGCCCAGCCAATGGGAGACTGTCACAACTCAGCCAATGAAAAGCCACTAGACTTTGAACTCCCAGTGTACTCCCATAGACTTCTTATTTATAATAGCCCTCCCTACTTCCCCCTTTGTTTTCCTTTGAGGGTACCTTTCCTTTGTTCTCTGGACTTGTTTATGGCTTTGCTATAGCTTTCTTGTCCCAAATTGCAATTCTCCGCTCTTCCCATTTATTCCCTAAAAATAAACCCATTTTTACTTGTAAAATAACTGGCAGTTTTACTTTTAAGGTTAACAGGATATCTCCTTTTTCCTGCTTTGGCTATTACTGTGTGAGGTCATGATACTTGGCGCAGCTGCAGCCATTCTGTAACCATGAGGTGACAGGTCTCTAAGGGTGGCAGAGCAGAACCAGCAGAAACATGGTGGTTGGAAGTGGTGATGCACTTGAACCAATGAACTGACCAAACCCAGAAGGCCCACCCTTTGGACTCATTGGCCTGTGAGATGACACATTTTTCTTGCTGTGTAAGTCACTTCGAGTTGGGTGTTCTGTCCATTGCAGTCAAATGCAGGCTGTCTTTGCACATTTTGCAGGGGTAGGACCAGAGAGTGAGGGAGATACGATCTACTTAAGATCATAATCAAGTGCTTTCATCTCAGGACGGCTTTGCACTCTTAGATTTATCGAGGACTCCAAAGAACTTGTTTTTTTGTGGCATGGAGCTATCAATATTTACTATATTTGAAATTCAAACTGAGAATGCTGAAAAAGATTTATGTATTAAATCTTAAAAAGTTCCACCTTAGGTTAACATAAGTAACTTTTTTTTTTTTTAAATGAAAAAGAACCCGATTTTCCAAAACAAAAGAGATTTGGTAAGAAGAGTGGCACTGTTTCTGTTTTTGCAGGTCTCCTAATGTCTGGCTTAATAGAAGACAGCTGGGTTCTCATTTTGGCTTCTGCGTTCAATTTGTTCCAATATCCCATGTCATGAAGCCCCTGGAAAACTCCGCTGTGCAAACCCTGGGAGAACGAGAGGGAGAAAAGCACCGGCCATCGCGGGATTTGTATTAGTTTTCTGTGGCTGCTGTAACAAATGACTGTAACCTTGGTGACTGACAGCAGAAGTGTATTCTCCCAGTTCTGGAGGCCGCGAGCCTGACGTCCAGGAGTTACCAGAGCTGTGCGGTTCCCAGAGACTCTAGGGGAGAACCTGGCCCTTCCCTCTGCTGGCTTCTGGTGGCTGTCCATGTCCCTAGGCTTGTGGCTGTGTCACTTCATTCTCTGCCTCCATTTTCATAGCACTGTGTTTATCTTATGACATTTGTCATTGGATTCAGGGCCCACTCAGATCATCTGGGCTTATCTCCTCAACTCAAAATCCTTAATTGTATCTGCAAAGACTTTTTTTTTTTTTTTTTTTTTTTTTTTTTTTTTTTGCAGAGAAGTTTCTATTCAGTTTCTGGGGATTAGGACATGGGCCTATCATTTTGGGGACCACCATTCAACCCACTACAGTATTATTACAAAAATAATTCAGCCTGTGGAACCCCTGAAAGAGTCGTGGGGACCCCTGGGGTCACACTTTGGAAACCAGGGATCTATGACTTCCACACATACATAAGTAGGCAGATGGTGGAAGGAGGGCCAGATACACGTAGCCTAATAATCCAATGAAAATAAAATTTCTAGATAGAGTCCTAGAGGGAAGATTCCAGCAAAGGAGAACGAGAGGTGTCCAGTGTGTGAGAGGGGACCGGGGCCAGTGGAAGACCACAGATGGGGAGGAAGATGGCAGGCCAAGGGCTTCTAAGTACAGGAATGCCTAGTTCGGGGTTGTTCCTGTGTGGTGCCATGCTATGACCCCCGCGCCCCCCCCCCCCCCCCCCAGCGCCTGAAAACTGATCCAGGCTGATATTCACCAAGAGCTCTGCGTGAATGATGCTGATGCCGGTGGAGAGAGGGACAGTCCAGGGAAGCAGCGGCTGGGGCTCCTATCTGAGGCAGTTACAAGACAGGACGTGGCAGGCAGGATGGTGACATGACCCCACACTGACCAGGTCAGATAAGAACTCAGAGGGCAGGGGTGCTGGAGAAAATCTAAGAGACACCCCCAAGGTTGTGAGAGAGAGGGGTTCCCATCTTCAAGTCTGTGTGAGAGAGTAGCCTCGCTGCTTGGTCGGCAAAAGTGGATGAGCTTCGCAGCTCAAAGGACGGGCACCCTTAACCAATATCCAAGTGATTGGGTTGAGTGGGACCAGGAGCCCAGGAAAGAGATGGGCGAGACCCTTTTGCAGGTGCCACCCCCCCAAGCGGCCCATGAGGAGTCCCAGAACCCCTAAGGCAAGTGGATCACATTTAAAACAGATTAATCCCTCCCTCCTCACTCTACAAATGGGAAATCATAAAGAGAATGGCTGATGATTGTCACGTGATACCAATGCAAAAAAAAAAAAAAAAAACCCAAACCAAACCAAACCAAAACAAAAACCCTCCACAAAACCCCCACAGGCTTTTAGGTCACAAAAAATCACCTTAAGAATGGAAAAAAAAAAAAAACCACCTCGGGGTACCTGGGTGGCTCATCAGTGAAGTGTCAGACTTCCGCTCAGGTCATGATCTCGCGGTCTGTGAGTTTGAGCCCCTCATCGGGCTCTGTGCTGACCGCTCAGAGCCTGGAGCCTGCTTTGGATTCTGTGTCTCCCTCTCTCTCTGCCCCTCTCCCACTTCTTCTCTCTCAAAAATAAACAGTCTCGCTGAAAAAAAAAAAGAAATGAAAGAAATGACCAAATGTCTATAATGAGCTATAATTTTTCACCTATCTGTTTGGCCACGACTGGCAATTAAAATAATTGATAGTATCCAGCTCTGGCAAGCGTGGAAGGAAAATTGACCCTTTGCGCCGCTGGAGGGAGAATTAATTGGTACAGTCGTATGGAGGGCAGCTAGAAAATGTGAGTCAAGATGCAAACTGTGCCTGCCCTTTGACCCTGCGGTCCCACTTCTGTAAAATGGGGACAATGAGACTCCCTATTTCAGTTAATTGTTAAAAGGCTCAAGTGAGCTAAGCCATTAAAAGCATTTAACACAGTGCCTGGCAGAAAGGGCTTCAGAAATGTTAGCTATTATTAGCAATGTATCCTGGGATATAAGCTCCCATGTGCAAAATGACGTGAGTACAGCGGATGTTCCCTGCAGCATTGTTTGCAATAGCGAAACACTGGAAACAAATGGATTGTTCCTCAAGAGAGGCAAGGAGGCGATTTCCAGGAGAGCCATGCCTTCTGCAGTTGCAGGCTGAACTGGAAAAGAGCTGAAGGTCCTTGGCTGACACTGGTCACAGATGTGTTCGCTTTGTGAAGTTGATGAAGTTGCATCCTTGTGATTTGGGCTCTTTTCTGTATACATGTTCTATTTCAATGAAGAGTAAAAAAAACATAGGGGCGTCTGGGTGGCTCATTCGTTAAGCGCCCCACTCTTGGTTTCTGCTCAGGTCACAATCTCATGGTTTCGTGAGTTCGAGCCCCGCGTCGCGCTCTGTGCTGACAGTGTGGAGTCTGCTTGGGATTCTCACTCTCCCTCTCTCTCTCTCTGCCCTTCCCCCACTCACGCTGTCCCTGTCTCTCTCAAAATAAATAAATAAAACCTTAAAAGAGTAAAACACATAAAAAGCACCCACCAGCACTAAAGTGGGATCTCATCTAAATAAATACTACATGTATATGTACAGAAATAAGTCTAAAGGGACATTTACTCTATTGTACTCAGAGTCGTTTCTGGGTGGGGGGACTAGGAGTAATTTTTAGTTTCTTTTGTGTGTGTATCAAATTTTCTGCTTGTCTTCAATGGTATGTATTACTTTTGTAACAAGGGAAAAACACCTTTACCGTTAGGACTCTTTGTTCTAAGAGTCAAAAATCCAACTCAGTCTTATGGAAAGAAAAAAAAATGTAATTCATTGGCCTGTGGCTGAAAATTTTGGCAATGGATTTGGTTTCAGGCTTGGAACCAAGCTCGAAAGAGGTCATGGGGAAATTGTCCCACCCATTTCTCAGCCCTCTTGGAGTTCGTTGGCCAACAAGAAAGGTGAGAGCCAGGGGTGTGTATCTATAGGCCCAAGGGACCAGAGCTGCTATATGGTGCAGAAGAGGGCCCCCCAGAGGGCTTCTCAGAGGAGGAAGCCATGAGGTGAGTCTTGAATGATGGGCAGGATTCTCATGGGCAGTTAGAGAAAAGAGTTTCTCTGCGGAGCAAAAAGTGCTACAAAGTGCTGGGTGTATTGCAGCATGAGGAGCAGTTCAGTCAGTTGAGGTATGAAGCTCATTATTAGAGATAAGAATGAAAAGCTTGGCTGAGGCTTGATAGACAGGAGCTTCAGTCCTAGGGCATTAGTCAACATTATTTAGGTTTGTACTTACAGAAGTCCCATTCAAACTATCCAAAAGTTTGGATTTCAGGCACAGCTGGTCCTAGGTGCTCAAACTATATTTGCTACCAGGACAGAGACTCTCTGATTGTCTTTCTCTTGGCTCTAATTTGCTCTCTGTTGTCTTCATTCTCAGAGAGTTCTCCCTAACCGTAGCATCAGGCCCATATCCTACTTAGCACCTCCAGGGAAAATATCTTTTCCCCACCAATTCCAGAAAAAGCTCCAGGATTGATGATGATGATGAGTCTACTTTGATTCCTGTGCTCATTCCTACATTAGTCACTGTGGCTGGGGGCATAGCGTCTTAAGGATTCAGATCTGGTTATGTGGCCACTCCAGGAACCAGGGGCTGATTCATACAAGTGACTCCACACCAGTCACTCGGGCACAAGGAACTGTGGTCAGATTAAGAGGGACTGCTTTCTGGGTAGACACAAGAGCAGCTGTCCAATAAAGAGACGACACTCTCCTCTACAGGCGGTGCTTCAAGTTACCCAGAAGGAAGATAAGCCGTCAATGCGTGGGGGGCACTAGAACAGTGAGTCTGGTTTTACCCTTAACGTCTCCTCATCCCCATGAGGCCAGAAGCTCCCTAAGGTTGGGTGCCCACTCTTGTCTACTGGTGTATTCTCCACGCTGCCTGGCATACCACGGATGTGTAGTACATCCGTGTTGACCGCATTTCATGGAGCCCATGTAGTGACCTGTTTTAACCAGATCTCTTTACCTTGCAAGTGACGTTCTGTTCTAGTCGCCATGAACAAAAATGGGGGAATGTATTGCCTCTCACATAATTAAAATTCTGCCGAGTATTTTGCTTCAGGTATGGCTGAATTCAGTTATTTAAAAGGATGTCATGAGTTCTCTCTCTCTCTCTCTCTCTCTCTCTCTCTCTGTCACCCTTCATCTTTTAAAAATACCTTTTCCAATTTGGCCTTATCTTCAGGCGGACTCTCCCATCGAGGCAGCAAACATGCCCCCAGCACCAAATACCCATTTCCTCAATTATTCCAGCCAGAGTCCTGCCACAGACACTTATTGGCTCAGCATCGGTCACATGACCAATTCTGAACCAATCACTGTGGCCAGAGGAGGTACACTCTGATTGGCCAGGGGATGTACACTCTGATTGGCCGGCCTAGATCATGGACCTAGAGCTACAGATGGCCCGTCCCCAGAGCTGTTGTTGCAAAGAAAATAAAAGTTACTGGAGTGATGGTTGCTGGCCAAACAAAACTAACGGACATCTTACCTGCGCTGACACCGTTCCCTCGCTTTGGGAGCCAGTAGCGCTGAGCCCACAATAAACACCCTTATCAGAAGGACCCTCGGCTCCCACCTCCAGAGACTCACCCTGAGGGGGGCAAGAAGGGGAAAGAGCAGGGAAAGCGGCCATCCCTCCCCTCTGAGGCCGCGGGTGCCGAGCTTCTGGCTGAGCTTCCCTTGGAAGACTGGATCACAAAGATCTGGAAATGGATGTTTCAAATGGAAACGCAGACACACAGTTAATTACAGCGTCCTGCTCGGCGCCACCCTAATTAAGGCAGTTCTCTGATGGGGGCCAAGATTTAATACTCTCTCTTTTATAGTGCGCGGTGGCAAGTGGCGGCCCTGTCCTCTCCCCTCCCTCTGATGCAGCCTGCCTGGCTGGCCAGGGTCTGGGTGGAGAGGGCCGCCTGGCTGGCTGGCTGGCTGGCCGGCAGGCAAATGAGAAACACTATGTGTGCGCCATTGCAGGGACATAGCCGCCCTTCCAGGACAAAGGACAAGTGGGTGCCATGTGGGAGGCAATGTGAGGGACAGAAATGTTAATCCTAACTCTCTCCTTCTGGGAGGTTTTCGAAGAGAAGTGTTAGGAACCAACTTGGCTCTGGGGCCTTCCAGGAATTGGGAAATGGCTCCCAGAAAGCACTGGTGACCTCGCTGGCTAGGAGCACAATCAGGTCCCAATGTCTGGCTTCACGACCTACCCTGATGCAAATAAAACGGGGAGGCCAGATCTATTGCCCCCCCCCCCCAAAAAAAGTAAAAACACCATAGAATTTCATTTGAAACCTATGGAATTTCTCTCTGCCATCCACAATATAGAATTGTTCAGTCCATCATTAATAGAATTCATTGGATGGCAGGACTGGCAGGGACATAAAAATCATTTCACATTAGAGGTGAAGAAATTGAGGTCAAGATAGAAGGGATCTTCCCAAAAGTCTAGAATGTGTTCGATTGGCATAGATGGTGACTGGCAACTGGATCTTACCTCAGGTGCCACTGCTGAGTGATTGGACAGCTGGAGGCTATGACGATAGGATTCAGGGGCATTTACCTTGCTCTGTGGGGAATAGACTCTTGATTGATTAGTGATGCCTACCATGGGCAGCGGAGGGTGTATAGTGGTCCATGTGCCAACTTTTTGCCATCCCAGTGTAGATGTCAGAGAGATGCTCTGAGATAGGTTCTGAAAGCAGGCAGTCTTGCAAGGTTTTGGCTGGCTAGAGAAGCCGAGAGTCAGACCACATTTGCTGAGACAGGCGTGAAATCCACGCAACTCCTCGATGAATTGCCAACAGGGTGCCATGAGGGATTTGTGGTCAGAATTGCAACAGGGGAACTTCCAAGGTTTTTCACGTTAAGGAACATTCTGGTAAAGCTTGGGCTATGTCTTGGCATACCTACCTACCGCCTGGAGCTGGGAATCTCCTACGCCTGTCCCTTTCTTTATGGGAATATGGGTCAGTGATCCAGGTGGTGGATCTCCAGAGCCTTGGAAGGGCAGGGTCTTGTGTAGAGACGTGCGTCGGGATGCTGGTCACGGAGTTCAGAATCTTGACTTGAAGGGCCAGGGCTGAAGGTTGGAGTGTCAGGACACCTAAGTTCTCCTCTTGCCTCTGCTGTCACAGCTGTTCTTTCTCTGCTCAGCCTCATCTACACAATGAATGAGGGCACAGTGGCCTCGCACTTGACCAAATAGTCTCCTTTTTTTGGTGTGTGTGGTAAAAGGCACATAACATAAAATGTACCATGACAACCATTAAAAAAATTGTTTTATGTTTATTTATTTTTGAGAAAGAGAGACAGAGTATCAGTGGAGGAAGGCCAGAGAGAGAGAGAGAGAGAGAGACACAGAGAGACAGAGACAGAGACAGAATCCGAAGCAGGCTCCAGGCTCTGAGCTGTCAGCACAGAGCCTGACGCGGGGCTCGAACTCTTGGACCGAGAGATCATGACCTGAGCCGAAGTCAGACTCTCAACCGATAGAGCCACCCAGGGGCGCCCATGACAACCATTTTTAAGTGCACAGTTCTGTGGTATTCGATACACACACCACCATCCCCACCATCGGTCTCCAAAACTTTTTCATCTTACCTAAGCGACACTCTGTCCCGATGGAACACTAACTCCCCTTTCTCACCTTCCCCTCCTCATCTCCTGGAAACCATCATTCTTTCTGTCTCTATGAATCTGACTACTCTAAGTACCTCACATGAGTAGGAACCTAAAGCATTTGTCCCGTTGTGACTCGCTAATTTCACTTACCATAGTGCCTCTGTCTTCAAGATTCACCCATGTTGTAGCAGGTGTCAGAATTTCTTTTCTAAGGCTGAATAATATTCCATTGTACACACATTCCCCATTTTGCGTATCCATTTGTCTGCTGAAGGACACTGGGGTCGCTTCTGCATTTTGCTACGGTAAATATTGCTGCTATGAACATGGGTGTCCCAACGTCTGTTTGAGTCTCTGTGTTCACTTCTCTTGGGGAAATACCCGGAAGTAGAATTGGTGGATCATATGGTCATTCTATGTTTAATTTTTGAGGATTTTCCTACCGTCTTGCAAAGCAGCTGCACTGTTTTTACATTGCCAACAGCAATGCGCACGGCCTCCTGTTTTACCCCATCCCTACCACACTTGTTTGACTTCTTTTTTTTTTTATTTTTGATAACAGCCATTCTAATAATATCAAGTAGCATGTCGTTGTGGTCTTGATTTGCAGTTCCCTAATGATTGGTGATGTTGAGCATCTCTTTGTGTGCTTATTGGCTATTTGCACATATTCTTTCGAGAAATAACTACTCAAGCCCTTAACTCATTTTTAAAGTGGATCGTTTAAAAACTTTTTTTAACGTCTATTCATTTTTGAGAGATAGAGAGAGACAGAGGGCGAGGCGGGGAGGGGCAGAGACGTGAGGGAGACACAGAATCCGAAGCAAGCTCCAGGGTCTGAGCTGTCAGCACAGGGCCCGACATGGGGCTCGAACCCACGGACCGCGAGATCATGACCTGAGCTGAAGTCTGATGCTTAACCGACTGAGCCACCCAGGTGCCCCCAAAGTGGATTGTTTTAAAGAAATAAATTGGATTGTTTATTTCTAGCTTGGTTTTAATCTCCTATGAGGGCCCCAAAGGACAGGTGCTGAGGAAGGGTAATTTTTTTTTTCCAGCCTTACTGAGGTATAATTGACAACAAATGTAAGATATTTAAAGTGTACAACATGATGATTTGATATGTGTGTACTGTGAAAAGATCCCCACCATCAAGTTAATTCATAGGTCCATCACCTCACATGGTCACCTGTGCATGTGTGTGTCTGTGCGTGTGTGTATGAGAATGGTTAAGATCTCCTTTCTTAGCAAATTTCAGATATATTACACAGTTTGATCAACTAGAACCACCATGCTATACATTAGATCCTCGGAACTTACTCATCTTAACGACCAAAAGTTTATGCCTTCTCACTAACATTCATGTTTTCTCTATCCATTTACCTGTTGACTGATGCCTATGTTACCTCCGTGTCTTGGCTACTGTGAATCACGCTTTAGTGAACATGGGAGTGCAGATATCCCTTCCAGATAGTGATTTCGTTTCCTTTGGGTAGGTACACAGAAGTGGGATTGCTGGATTATAGGGTAGTTCTATTTTTCATTGCTTGAGGAACCTCCGTACTGTTTTCCAGAGCGGCTGCGCCATTCACATTCCCACCCACAGTGCACAAGGGTTCGGAAGGGTAATTTTTGACGGAAGAAGGAATGTAGATAAAAAGGCTCAAGGCTGAAACGCATCCCCCCACCCCCCACCCCTCATCATCAGTTTTGCTTTCTGTGGTATCAGTTACTCGCGGTCAACCACGTTCTGCAAGCAAATGGTCCTCCTCCTGACATGTCACAGGAAGGTCGATAGTTAGCCTAACACTAGCTCACAATGCCTACATCAGTCACCTCACTTCTTCTCATCAGTAGGCATTTTATCATCTCACATCATCACAGGAAGGGTGAGAACCCAGCACAATAGATATTTTGAGAGAGAGAGAGAGAGAGAGAGAGAGCACCTTCACATAACTTTTATTATAGTAAACTGTTATAATTGTTCTATTTGATCATTAGTTATGGTTGCTAATCTCTTACTGTGACTAACTTCTATTTTTTTTCATGTTTATTTATTTTTGAAGAAGAGAGAGAGAGAGAGAGAGAGCATGAGGGGCAGAAAGAGAGGGAGACACAGAATCGGAAGCAGGCTCCAGGCTTCGAGCTGGCAGCACAGAGCCCGACGTGGGGCTCGAACTCACAAGCTGTGAGATCATGACCTGAGCCGAAGAGTCAGACACCCAACCGAGTACGTAGGGTTCGGTATCTCCACGGTTCCGGGCGTCCACGGGGGGTCTTGGAACATCTTCCCCGTGGATAAGGGGCGACTCTTGTACTGAGTCTGGTTTCCCTCTTCATCTGGGTTCTTTCTCCAGTGCTCTCTTCACTGTGGCTGCCGCGGTGGTGGCTTCCTCCCTGGCTTTCCAGTGGTCTCCTCTCCCACCCAACCCCAGTGGCTTCAGGGCCGCCTCAGGGGTCGCCAAGATAGACGGAGCCGCGCTTGGAGGAAAAACTTCACGGCACACTCTGCGAAGTGAGTCTCTTTCCCCAACCGTCCAACTTAAATCCGGGGCCTGGCTCTCGCTGGACTCCTCTAGAAGCGGGAGGTGGAGACTCAGGCCCCCCTGCTTTCTGCACGAGGCTGCTGTGGCCACAAGAGATAGAGGCCCTCAAGTGACCTCAATAAAATCTCGTGACGCTCTAAGAATAGGAACGGTCGCTGCTCCGCTGAGTGCCTTGGGACAGGAAGGGCATTCAGGGTGCCAGGTAGCTGTCCCATAGGGCTGTCTGTCTGTCCCCTCAGCATGGGGCCCAGGCTCCTCAGCCCAGAAGAAATACCCTGAAGGCGACTCTCCTGCTCTTCGCGGACTTTACCCTCATGCCCCCAGTCCAGAGCAGGGACTCAGATTGGCTCCGTGTACCAGGCCTCGACCAGATCCATATGACCCTGTCTGCTCTTGGCCCTGGGTCCCTTGCTCCGTCCCCAGCCGGAGTGGCCCCAGCCGCTCTGGCGCATGGGAAGCCCTGGCCACCATCTCTTGTCATCGCATCTCTTGGCACCACTAGCTATCTTGGCGACCCTGGGGGCAAAGCTCGGTCTGTGGCATGGCCTCCTCTGTACTTGCCCAGGTGGGGAAGGGAGCAGCTCCCGCGCGGATCCAACGGTGCCCACGGAGGCGCTGGCAGCTGCCTGGAGGGGCCGAGTGGCACACGGAAGAGGCAAACCTGGACGAGTGAGAGTCAGGAGGCAGAAGTTTCCCACCGTCCTCGCTTCCACAGACTTTTCTGAGATGGGTCTTCTTCCACGGGTCCTCTGTGAAGATGTCACTCCGCTGGATTTTTCAGGAAGCCGGGACCAGCTAGGTCACGCTCACGTTTGAATTTTGCTTTCCTTCTGCCCCTCTGGGTTCCCTTCCCTCTGCGGGAAGTTTACTGGGCGTGCACTCGGGGTCCCGGCCTGTGGACCAGCAGGTCGGACTCAAGGAGAAGTGGGGGGTGATGCAGTCTCAGTGGGAGACCCGAGGCTGGTGGCACCCTTCGGAGTTGTCCTGAGTCGGGGTGAGTGAGGGACAGGGCCTCTCTGCCCCTCTGCTGATCAGCCAGCGATGGGGCTGCTCCTGGAAGGGGGTGTAACCAGGGGACAGGGGACTTCAGGAGAGCAATTCCTAAGAGGGCGGGCAGTTGGGGGCCACCTGCCCCCCGCAGTCCCAGAGCTGGGGAGTAAGTTCTCCACTTCCGAAGGGGGATCCACTCACCCCCCTTCCCGGCTTCACTTACCCTTGCCCGTCATTCTTGCTTCCCCGGGATTGTGTCTGTCAGTCAACGTTAGCAGGTAAGCTTTGACGCAGGCTCAGCTTTCTGGGGAATCTGGGCTCGGACACCCACTAGTCCACCTTTTTGGGAGATCTTTGTGTTGCGATGTACCACAGGCTACTTGCTAATCTGTGGGATAGCTTTCCTTAGGTCAGGTGATCGACCCTCGACCAATCGTCTCTGGTCAGAGGCAGGGTGAGACAGACGTCAGCTACCTGTGCTCCAGGGACGGTGCATCCCCTCTTCCCTCAGCAGGGGACTGTGAGGGGGATGGTCTCCAGGACTGACGCATCCACTACACCTGCGTGTCTGCTATTTAATGGGCCTCGACTGGGCAGGAGACAGGCAGTGCAGGGCAACAGACAAGGATTCTGTCCAGGTGGCTCACAGTCCAAGTGGGGTCACCCAGCTTTTCCTTTCAGAGCCCTTGGGGACGACCCCAAGCAGAGGCGGAGGCCAACACTCTTGACTGCCCTCCCCCATCAGCCGTTCCCTCCTACCCTCGCGGTCTCAGGGGGTGAACTGTGAATGTTCTAACCCCATTAGTGTGGCCCATGATCGGTTTGAGTCTGGGCGTGGGACTCAGCTCAGTCCCAAAAGTTAGATCTGGAAAAGGATTTCCTCCCCAATGAAACGCCGCACACCAGAGGAAATTACTCTTTTTACCAAACTGCACGTGACTGCCTGAAAACACAAGGACATCGTGGCCATGCGGGATGCGGTGACGGCGGCATCTTTGATGATGTCGCCGAGCCACGGAACTGGCCCGCCCTGCAAATGGCTCCACTCTGGGCTTGTGGTTATACGAGGTGTCAACATCCTTATCGGTGTAGCGACCAAGAGTGACGCCTCTGAAGCCTAGCTACCTGCCACTCATTAGGTGTGTGAACCCGGGCGAGACGCTTAACCTCTCTTGCCTCAGTTTCCTCGTCTGTAATGAGTGTAGAATAAGATCCACCTTGTAAGGCTGCTGGGAGGTGTAAATGGGTTTGCATGTGTGAAGCGATTATTATAGCATCTAGCACCCAGGAAGTGGTATATTAGTGTTGTTATTTAGGCCCCCTTTAAGGACAGACCTAAGTTAACAGGTAGACAGAATTGGATTAATCACAAGCCTTGGTTTATGACATGCCACTGGTATATTTATTAATATAACGAACATCCAGGAACCCGTCGCTCAACTCAAAACTCAAGAACTCGAATATTGCCCATTGTAGTTACTCCCTGGTATGTGTTTCTCTCTCGAACTAGCCCCCTGATCACCCCACCCCGGAGCCCCCCTGTTGAGTAGTGCCCTGAATTTTATATTTATTATTCCTGTGTGTGTGTGTGTGTGTGTGTGCGGTTTTGTCCGATATAAATGTACGGCCAAACAGTACGTTACTTTGTTTTGCCTGCTTTTAGGCATCATAAAAGGGTACATGCGGCATGGTCTTCTGGGAATTTTTCTTTCCATGGAGATGCTTTTATTTGGGGTGTCTGCTTCTCACAGCCAAAGGAATCCAATCCCATAGCACCTTCTCGAAGGGAGAAAGAAAGGCCCACTTTCAACGGACAAGAAACAACAGTTAGATCTTCTCTTCTTTCTCGATTCCTGCACTTAATTTGGCCGTGGAAGTGTGCTCGCCCTCATAAGGGTCCTTCCAAAAGTGCCTTTCTTCTGAACTAGTGTGTGAGGGCATTCCTGTCCTGCGGGCCGGCTGCCCTGCTGTGCAAAGAGTCCAGGTATGAAGCCCCAGAGATGCTACTGCTTGGAGCCCTGGTCCCCGTGTGGAGATGCTGCGGCCCCTGTGGAATTTTTCTGATGCCTTTGAATCCCCACCGGGATTCATTTTCCCTTTTCCATCCCAAATACGGGCTAGGGCCCTGGAAGGCGTGGGAGAACTAATCTGAGGCAAGCATAAACACTTCCATGCCAGTGGAACCCCGGCCAGCAGGAATTTCAAGCCATCGGAGAAGTCTGCCAGCCTCTGGCTGGACTTTGGCTGGGACCCTCTGCTGTAGCTACTTTTAGCTGGGAACATTTTTTCCCAGACTCTTGAAGGCCACACTTGAAGGATGATGATTTACTCACCAAAGACCCCAAACTGACCAGGGGCATTTCTATATCAAGTTAGCCATTTACATGCCTGCCTCCCCAGTTTCCCCATTCTGGGTGGTGGAACCTACTTGTTAAGACCCAGAGCTCAGGAGGCAAACAAACCTGGTTCTACCCCTGGGTCTACCTACCTCTTATTGACTTTGGGCCAGTGACCTAACATGTCTGAGTCTGTCTGTTTCTTCATCTGGAAAACAGAGATGATGATGATGATAATAATAATAATAAGATACCTACTTTAAGAGTGGTGAGAATTAAGTGAGGTAATAATGTATATGAATATACTTGCACCTAATAATGTTTGTATCAGTCAGTCCAGGTGAAATTATGCTGCAGTAACAAACATCCCCCAAAGCTCAGTAGCTTAACACAACAGAAGTTTTTTTTTTCTTTTTAATGCTTATTTATTTTTGAAAGAGAGAATATGAGTGGGGGAGGGACAGAGCCGAGGGGGACAGATGATCTGAAGTGGGCTCTGCACTGACAACAGCCCAATTCGGGGCTCAAACTCACAAACTGTGAGATCATGACCTGAGCCAATGTTGGATGCGCAACAGACTGAGTTTATTTTTCACTCTTATAAGGTTTGCTGTAGACCTAGGCCACTCCCCAGGGCAGCTTTCCCCCATGCGTGTGATACATGATCCAGAAGATCAAATTCTGGTTCCCCCATTTCAACAAGAAGCCCCCATGTTCACTGTGGCAGGGGAAGAGTTTAGCTAAAGAATTGGGAAGAGCCCTTTTGCCCTCAATTAATTGCACAGAACTACTTACATGGCTTCATCTAACAACAAGGACATTGGGATATACAGTTTCCTGTATGTTTGGGGAGGAAAAGTGAACCAGGTACCGGGGAGAACTCAGTGTCTCCCACAGTGTTCAATAAACATTAGTTTCCTGCCTTTATTTTCTACCCTCAAAGAGTTTAGAACCTGTTCAAGGTGACAAGGCATAGATAGATGAAAAGATAAACATATTTTCTTAGTTCCTTAGAAGCATGAGGTCCTTTGCATTTTGTAGAAGGCTTTTCAGCCTCATTTCCATAGTCTCCCGGGGAGGATTTTTCCTGCCGGTGTATGAGAAGGAAGACGGGGAATGGCGTGTGGGAGGCCCATGTAGGGACTGGATGGGCAAGCGTCAGAACCATCTGGTTTTGCGGAGGAAATCCAAGTGCACCAAGCCTCCCAGGAGGGCAGAACTTGAGGCTGGTAACTCAGTAGCTGTCTGTGGACGGACAGAAGGACAGACCGTGAGCCAGGCATCAAGCCAGTGCTATACGTACTGTCAGTCATGTAGTTACTATGAGTACCCCAATTTTACAGATGAGGAAACTGAGGCTCAGAGAGGTGAACCATCTTGCCAAAGACATGCAGCGATGGCACAAGGGAGGAGGGATGGGGGGGGGGCGGGGATCCGGAAAGTCTCTGGGCTGAGGAGTGGGTCAGGGATGCCTGGGTCCTCCCTCGTTCCTTCTGCACGGGCTCCGGCTGAGCAGGCAAGACAGGGGGCGCTGTCTGCAAATTGCCAAATGTGAAACACGCAAGAGGCTCTTTGCAAAAATCCAAAGCACTCGCGGGAATTTTTTCACAAAAAATAAGATGAGACTTTTCAGTATAGAAGCAGCCAGCGGCTCCTTTTTGGATAGAAGGGAGTTGGGGGAGGGAGGGGGATTCTGCAGAGCGAGGGAGGGCACTCTTCTCCACGTTGGGGCCTTAAGCTGGTGGAGATCCGAATCAAAGTGTCCTTCCCTTGTAAGATGGGGACACTGAGGCTGAGAGCAGGGAAAGGTTTGTTCAGGGTCACACAACCAGGAAGTGGCAGAGGCAGGTGGGAACTCGGGTCTCCGGATGCCTGTCCCTCCCGCCACCCCCTCCACGGCTGCCTCGCGGGGCAGAGCGAAATGGAGGTCAGACGGCACAAAGTCAACACCGAGCCCTGTGTGCAGGCAGGACGTGGGACCTCTCCTGAGGCCTGGTCTATCCCCGCAAACCTGTAACGTCCCAGAGAGGAAGGGAGCAGGAAGGTGACACCCCCATCATACCTCAGTCCCCTAAAGTATCTCGTTTTCCATAAGGGTGATCAGCAATCTGTTGCCGTGACATTGTTATTTATTTATTTTTTTTTAGGATTCTGATACAAGGGCAGAAAAATCAAGACCAGGAGGCATCAAAAGGGGATCAAACGGGAGATACCCTTATTTTTTTCTGCCTTGACCAGGGAAGCAGGCCTCCTAGCCAGCTGGGCCCCGGCCTTCCCAGACTCCCCCTCCTGACCTTAAACTACAGCTCAAGCCCTAGTATGTGTGTGTGCCTTGCTCCCCACATCCTGAACTTGGTTTTGCCGGGAACTGGGGTGTGGAATGTTTCAAACGTGGATGGGCTGCCCGGTGTGGCATGCTGTGGGTGGTGTCCCAGGGGGGATGGGAGGGCTCCCCCCCCCCCCCTTTTGGCTTGTGTTTGGCTAACGGGACGTGGCACCCACGGATCAGTCAAGCCGTTCATTCCCTGCTTCTCTCCCTGCCAGGCCTCAGCTCCTACCTGGCGGCCTCTCCAGAGCTCACCCCTTCTGGGTTCTGGTACCCGCTCCGAATCCTAGTGCTTTCGGGCCTCGCTGGGGTAACCGCCCACCACTGGTGCTCGGTCCTCTCAGGGTGCCTCGCGGCCCACGTCCGTTCCCCTTCCCGCGTGCATGGCCCCGTCACAAAGTCCCCTCGCCGTGCCTCTGGGAGATGCCATCTGTTTGCCGCCGGGGCCTGGACTGACACAGGCAGAAGGGGTAGGACGTCCACCCCCGCGGCCCCCGTCTTTCCCGGAGGCCGCGGTTCCCAGGTCCTACCGCTCTGCCTGGCGGTCCCGGCATTTCCGACAGCCCGGCCCCTCCGCGTGCCAGGCCCGCGCCGAGCTCCCGCCAGCCTTATTTATTTATTGAACAAGATGCAAGCACGGTTTCCTTTTGTGTCTAATGTGTCAGCGTTTCAGCGGATTCTGACTTCAAGGCGGGGATTTTGTTGACAATAATGAGATCACCCAGACAATTACCGTTTGATTTTTCCGTTTGCCAGAGAGGGGAAGATTAAAGAAAAGTTAAGAAGCTTTGGCTGTTTCCTGTTATCCATTTGCGGGGAGGGGTGGGGGTAGGGCGGAGGGTTGGGAAGAAGAGAAAATCTAACCGCTTAGAAATGTCCACGTCGGGAGGCGCTCAGCTGTCTGCACGCGGCAGGCTTCGCGCGTCGGTGAGGGCGCCCACGTGGGACGATCCGAGAGGCGCCCGAAGCTCCTCTCTTCCCAGGTTCTTCCTCACCTCAGGCCACAGGATCTGAAAGTGCACCAGCTCCAGTATCCGTTCCTGCAGCTTACATCCTGGAGTGAGACACGGGGGACTGGGATTCAACACACATGTATCATCATCATTATTATTAGGGATAGAAATATTATTGTTTTGGTTCAGCCCTAACTTGTTGGCATGGGGTTGGCTTTACTCCTCCGGCCTCAGTTCCCCCTGTGAGGGATGAATGAGAGGATCCAGACCCCCTTTGGCCCTGACTTCCACCGCCCGGTGCTTCCCCCTGATTTGGGTGGCCAGAGTTTTCGGATGGGGAGACCCTGGGAAGAGCATGCATGGATGCTGAAGGAGAAGAGGGTGCTGAAGGCACAAGTAGGGACTGGAAGCTTCTTGGCTCCCGTCATGCGTTCCTAATGAGACCTCAGCCCCAGGAGGCCAGGCCTCGGCTGGGGGCATTCAGAGCGTGTCCCATGGTCTTCCTGGGGGAGGAACGGTGCCGGGCAACTTAGGCAAGCTGGAGAATCTTCTCCCTCCTTCCATCCTCCATGTGGGGTTCCTAGTGGGGCCCCTCCTGTGAACCAACCTCGCTGGCAGACATCATCTGGCTTCTATGCTCAGAAAGACCATCTAGAAAATGACTCTACCTCTGGAAATGTTCTCACGGCCTCTTCTACACCTTACACCTCTTTCTAGAACATCACAGAGGCTCTCACCCCCAGTGGGTTCTGCCTTTCCCTCTACCTATCACCTTCCCTCTCCCTCCCTTCCAGCTCTCTGCCCCCTCCTGTGCGTGAACGTGTCACCGTCTGCTCCTGCCAGGTTGTCACTCTATTGGTCTGTCCGGGTGCTGGCACTTTCAAACAACCTGCTAGGTACAGTATGTTGGAAGGTGATCACTGGGACAACACAGTTTGTCACCGAAAAGAGAAAAAAAAGAAGAGAGAGAAATCATAGCGGGGTGAAGGGACTCAGAAACTTTAAGCAAAAAGAATGCTAGACAAATGGGAGAACTGAGGCCCAAAGAAAGGGGTGGCTCCACAATGTAGTGCTTCCTCTAAGGCTTGCGTCCCCCACGGCAAGATAAAGCAAGCCGAGGCAGTTTACTGAGTTTTGTTTTGGTTTTTTTCTTTTTGAAGTAGGGTTCACTCCCAGTGCGGAGCCCAGTGCAGGGCTTGAACTCGTGACCCTGAGATCAAGGCCTGAGCTGAGATTAAGAGTCGGACACTTAACCGACTGAGACACCCGGGCGCCCCTGAGTTTTTCATAAAGCTTTTTCTTCTGAGAGTTAGTCCTTCCTACTTTTGTTGTTTAAATATCCACTCTTTTATGACATTGTGGTGATAACGCATAGTTGCTGATTTTCTTTTTAAATATCCTTTTGCGTGGGGGCACCTGGGTGGCTCAGTCAGTTAAGCATCTGACTCTTGATTTTGGCTCAGGTCATGATCTCACGGTTCGTGGGATTGATTGCCGTGTCGGGCTCTGGGCTCACAGAGCAGAGCCTGCTTGGGATTCTCTCTCTCCCTCTCTCTCTCTCTGCCCCTCCCCTGCTTATGCACGGTCATCTCTCTCTCTCTCTCTCTCAAAATACATAAATAAATATTAAAAAAATCCTTGCTTGGCATAAGACACAAATTTTAAAAATTGGCAATATCAAATTGATAAGCCAGATTTGGGTGAAATTTGACTGTTGCCTGATGGCCAATGTCTGGGAACCTGTGCCTCCTAGCATCAGGAGAAGGCACAGGCCAGCGTTTGTTAAACTCCTCTCCTGGTGGAGAGCTCCCTACCTCTCCTGGGAGGTGGTTCTGAGGAGCACAGACTTAGGGAAGCCAAGGCTCACAGCACCCCACTGGCCTGGGCCCGAGCCCCACTGTGGGAGGGAGGTCACAGTCAGGCCCCTGCCACATTGGTTCCTGAGGCCTTATGTTGCTGTGGGCCAGAAAACGCAGGACAAGGTTTCTCCTGCCCAATTAGTGATTATGGGTGATGTTTCACTTTCTTTACTGTTTTCACTTTTGTCTGAATTTTTACAGGCAGCAGAATAACTTTTATAGCCACCTCCAATAAATCCTCTCTACATTGGAGAAATACAAGCCCGCAAACCTTTGTCCTCCATTTTCCTTTTTTTTTAAAATTTTTTGTAATGTTTTTATTTATTTTTGAGACAGAGACAGAACATGAGCAGGGGAGGGGCAGAGAGAGGGGGAGACACAGAATCTGAAGCAGGCTCCAGGCTCAGAGCTGTCAGCCCAGAGTCCGACGCGGGGCTCGAACTCACAGACCGTGAGATCATGACCTGAGCTGAAGTCGGACGCTTAACCGACTGAGCCACCCAGGCGCCCCTGTCCTCCATTTTCTTAAAGTTTATTTATTTATTTTGAGAGAGAGTGAGCAAGCAAGCATGTGTGGGGGAAGGGCAGAGAGAGAGAAGGAGAGGGAATCTCAAGCAGGCTCCGCTCAGCACAGAGCCGGACTCGGGGCTCGAACTCATGAACCATGAGATCATGACCTGAGTCAAGATCAAGAGTTGGATGCTTAACCGACTGGGCTACCCAGGCACCCTTGTCGTCCAATTTTAAAGTCATAATTGCTCATGGCACTAAATTGGAACACCCAGGGAAGGACAATGAGAATGTCTGCCTCCCACGAGAGAGTGATGGCCAACATTTTGGGTCCTTCCTTTCCATCCTAGGACCATGCAGAAACAGAGGACACAATTGGCTGTTCCCTCTTGGGGTTCCTCTCTCTTCCACACGACCCACCCGTTCCCTCTAACCTCCCCAGACGCTGATGCCAGCCCAGTAGGAGCTCCCCTGATAAATGTTTGTGGAGCTGAATGAAAAGGCAGTGGAGAAGAGCCAGTCCCTGAGAGGTGGGCCTCCACTCCCAGGCCCCCCGGAGAGCTCTTTCGGCCAGACTTTGACAGGCAGGGGTTTGTTTCTTCATGTTGGTTAGCTCAGAACGGAGTTAAGACTCCTAATCATCTCAAATGACCTGAAATGGTTTCCCAAGCAACCTGGGTAGACCCTGGGGGGTCCAGAGGGCATGCAGGGGCCCTGGGCCTCTGAGGCTGGAGGCCTGCCCGCCCCTGCTCTCCCTGACACAGATTCCAGAAGGGCAGCAGATGCCTGATGCCGAAAGCCTGGGGAGAGTGAGCGTGTGTGTGCCGGGGTGTGTGGAGCGGGGGGCTGGGAGGGGAGCAGGGGTCTCGCTTGGGCCTGGGGCATTGTCTCCAGGGGCAGGGAGAGGAAGTGGCCTGGGGGCATCGCTGGGGACAGCGATGAGTGAGAAGAATGGGGTCATTCTTCCAGAAAGCTGAGCGCTCAGAGCTGGGGTAACTCCCAGGGGCAGGGGGTCCTGGCTGCTGTTTGCCCAGAGCAGGACGGTCTGGGGATCAGTGCCAAAGCATGGCTGGAGGGTTCCCCGTGGGAGTGGCTAGTCCCAAAGGGGAGGGAGAGCTGGTGCTGGCCCACCATGCAGTCCTGGGATCTGGGGCTTTAGGACGGGGAAGGCCTTCCCGTCATCCACAGTGTGGGGAAACCAATGCCCAGAGAGGAGCAGGGACTCTCCTGAGCTCCCTTAGTGAGTTAGCGGCAGAGCCGGGACCTTAATCCAGAGGACTCTGGAGACTGGGGTTTGAGACCCAGGTTGGTCACTTAGTAGGTGCGTGTATGAGCCCTGGGGCCTCAGCTACTCTGTCTGAAAAATACAGCTCCCCACAGAGCTCGTGCAGGAGGCTGGCTAACATGTCACGGACAGTTTTTAGCTGCTACTTATAACCGACTCTTAAATCTAGTCTCCGGGCTCCTGCTGGATCCTCTAGGCCCCTTACAGCCTGCTCCTGGCTCCTCTGTTCAGCTACTTGAGGACACCTGTTCTTGCTCTGTTCTCCGTGTTTGGCCCCCCGGTGCCCAGACGAGGATGAGCCCAGGTCCCCGTTCTCTCCTGCATTCCTTGCGGTTATCCTTTAAGAACAGATGGCTGGGACAAAGGCCTTTCTCCCAGTTCCGGCCATGGCCGATCCGCAAAGGAGACAGGGAGCACAGCTTCCCAGGAACCCGTCTGACGTGTCCCCTGGGTTACTGGCTGCCGAGAATGGGGGTGGCCTCCGCAAGGCGACCGGCGTCTCTGTGCACCAACCACGTATGTGCCTGATGTGTGATAATCATTTAAGCCTCACAAAAGGCCTGTGATGTTCACGGTATCTGTTACCATTTTGCAGATGAGGAAACTGAGGTCCAGTGGGCCAGAATCACTTTGCTTTGGACGTTCTGCCTCCGTGTGGCCTAAATCCTCCAGGCCAGGAGCTCGAGCTCTGTCCTGCTCCTCGCCGTGACCGGGCACCTCAGGGGCAGGGCTGGGTGCCCTCTGGCTTGGGAGCTGGGCAGGCTTTTGGCTGGCAGCAACTCTGTGGGTTCCCAGTTAGGAGGCGACGGGGAAGCCAGGGCATTTCCTGAGTGCACATCCTAGCCTTCTCGGCGCAGGAGGCCTGCGGCCCAGGGGAGTGAAGGCAACTCTGTGGTGGGGCCTTGTACTGCTGTTTTCCTAGCAGCTTTGCCCTCCAGCTGGGTGGCCCTCAGTTTCCTTATGGAGCCTGGGCCTTGAAATCACCCTCCTGCTCTCTTGTACCTCCCTGCCGGGTCTGTGAGGCCAGAGGAAACTCAAACCGGTCTTGCCTCACCCCCAGGAAGGTGAGGCCTCAGAGAACTCTGGGCCTTCTGTCACCTGTGAGCTCCCAGAAGACCGTGACTCCATACACCCACCCATCCCCCTAAAGGTATAGGATCCGAATGAGTTGGACACAGGCAGCTTCGTGGAGCCAGAGGTCTTGAGTCCTGGGAAGTGGTCAGGCCAGGCCAGGTCCGCAAAGGGCTTGCAAGTCCCGCTCAGCCAGGCACCCACAGCCGCCTGTCATCAGCCGCAGTCTGGCTGCTCAGCTTTCTTGGACCTCTGCTTCGGAGGCCACGGAATTGCTGCCAGTTTTAAGGCACAGAGATCCCAACAACTAGAGATTTCTACCACCAGGTCATTTATTATCTCACACAAGAGAAGCCCAGGGACAGGGTAGCTCCATGGTGGTTCCACAGTCTCTCGCGCACTCGCTTCTGTCCCTCTGTTCCCTCCACTGTTCCTAGCGTGAGTGTGACCTCTTGGCTCGGCCATCCTCATGGCCTCAAGATGGCTGCAGGATTGAATGCCCATGGGCACTATCCAGTGGGGAGGAGACGGCCAGCTTTCTCTCATGTGTCTCTCTTCGAGGGCAATAGACCCCCTGCGGGAAGCACCCCCAGCTCACCCCTTTCCTCTCACTGGCCAGAGGACACCATTGCCATGAGGAGTTTTGACCAGTCAGGATTCATCCCGGGGACGGAGTCTAGACTCCCTCCAAAACCCATTACTTTGGACCTGAGCAAAATGTTAACGAGGTGGAGGAGGGAATTCTGGCAACAGGCATTCAAACACGTTTCCCTTAAATCTCTGTGTAAATACGCGTTTGTGTGCATATATATGTACACTGATGTCTGTTTCATCTTTAAAGCACCTATTTTAATATTATTGAATTCTGATGCTGGTGCCACTGCTGAGATTGCGTTTAGTTGGTCGGGTCTCACCTGGGCTTCAGGATTGCTGGCAGTTGCCCAGGAGATTCCAATAGGCAGCTCGGGTTGAAGACTGAACAAAAAGTTCCCTGAGCCCGTTTACGCCCCCCCTGCTACCCCGGCCAACGCTCAGTATTAGCTTCATTTTTGCCCGTCTGAGAAACGGGAAACAGTCCCTCGCTGCTGTTCTCATTGGCATTTCCCTGGTTACTCTGGAGGATGGGTATCTTTGGGGATGCTCATTATTCATTGGTGCTCCCTACCCCAGGATTGTTTCCCCGCACTCCTGCCCGTCTCTGTCCCTCACAGAGCCGGGACCCTTCCATTATCCTGTCTCATTGGGTCTCCTAGAGGCCTCGGAGGACAGACGGTAAGGTGGGGCCCATTTCCCACTGTGGAGAAATGGACATCAAGGCCCAGGAAGGACCCCAGGACGCGCAGCGGATAAGAGGCAGAGGTGAGCTCACACTGAGGTCTTTATACTTAGGTTCGTCTCTGTTTCCAGGACGCCAAGAGCTTCGAAAACATTTTAGGTAAGGAAGTTTCTTTTGACATCTTACATATAACCCCAAGTAGAGAGCAGGAGAAAGGCCTGTCCCTGAGGAGCTGGGTGTAAGGTCTGTCCCCTGCAGCTCTGTCCCCTGAGGACAGGGGCTGGGTCTTCCAAACTTCCTTGTATCCCCAGTGATGCCCGGGCAGTCCCGGCCACCGGTGGGATTCCACAGGTGCCACTCATAGTGCTGCTTTGTTTGGCCCACAGGGTGATTTTTATTTTATTTTTCATGTTTTATTAAGGTATGCTTTTTCCTGAGGTGTAATTTTATTGTATAACTTCTCTGTAGGAAAATTCACCCTTTTCGGTATTCGGTGCTGTGAGTTTTGACCAACTGTCACCACAGCGACATATAGATAATCTCCATCGCTCCCCAAAATACCCAGAATGCCCTTCTCGATCTATCCCTGCCCGCATCCCCAGCCCCCGGCAATCACCGATCTGTTTTCTGTCCCTATGGTTTTTGCCTTTTCCAGAATGTCATAGAAATGGAACCTGACACGGAAGGGTCTTTTGATTCAGTGCTCTATAACTTAGCAGAATGCATATGAGATTCAGTAATTTTGCTGCACGAGGAGGTGGTTTATTCCTCTTATTGCTGATTGGTGTTCCATTTCATTGAATGTACCACTATTTATCCATCACCTGGTCGAGGGACGCGTGGGTTATTTCCAGTTTTTGGTGATTACGAGCAAAGCTGTCATAAACATATCCTTCCAGATTTTTGTGTGGACGTAGATTTTTTTAAAGTTTATTTATGTATTTTTGAGAGAGAGAGAGAGAGCGGAGGCAGGGCAAGACAGAGGGAGAGAGAGAGAATCCCAAGCAGGTTCCATGCTGACAGCACTGAGCCTGACCAGGGGCTCGAAACCACCAACTGTGAGATCGTGCCCTGAGCCGAAGCCAAGAGTTGGCCACTTACCCGACTGAGGCGCCTGTCATAAATATTTCTCTCTCTTGAGTAACCCCAAGGAGTTGGGTTGCTGGGCTGCACAGCTGAGCGTATGTGTAACTTTATAAGAAACTGTCAAACTGCGTGCCATATAGCAGTACTGTTTTGCATCCCCTCTAGCAATGCCAGACTCTTCTGGTTGCTCTACCTACTTGCCAGCACTTGGTATTGTCAGTTTTTCTGTTTTTTTGGTTTTGTTTTTTGAGAATTTAGCTATGCCAATAGGTGCCTAGTGTTATCTTCGTGTGGTTTTAATTTGCATTTCCGTGATGACTAACGGTGTCGAACATCTTTTCATGTGCTTGTTTGCCATCTGTGTATTGTCTTTGGTGATGTGTCCACATCTTTCGTTCAGTTTGTTTTTAATTAGGCTTTGAGGGTAATTTATATATTCTGGATACAATATAAAGGGGTTTTTAAAAATCGGAATCTGTTTGTAATATTCAAAGAGATTCCAGGAGATTTCACGTCAAAGTTGGCTTTCTGGTTTAAAAAAAAAAATGGGAAGATCTGACAAGGTTGAGGCCAGCATCCCATGTGACAGCAGTGGCTGAGGCAGGGTGGTGCCTGCGTCTTCATATTGGCTCCCTTCCCCAGCCTCCTGCCTGTTTACACGCCAGCCTGGCTCCCGCAGGCATTGGAGTTCCAGACCCTCTGAATGGTGCGTTTAAGGCTTGTCCTGGGGGTTGGCCACATAGACAGCGCCCCCTAGGGCTGAGTTCAGGCTTTGCACCGTTTTTCTTCCCATCTTCCCAATGACCCCTTGTCTGAGATTGAATCCCCAAAACCTACTTTTTCAAAAGAACACAAGGCTGATGCTCCTTGGACCCTTGATGTTCCCCACCTGGCCACCATGTGGTTCATTCACATGGTAGCTTATGTGGCTGGTGCCCCCTGGAGTTGTGCAGTGCACAACCCACATTACCATACATGCCAGCCGAGGCCTTTGTCGCGCCCTAGCCCAGGCCTCAGGTGTTTATTGTTTGCTCACCAGACGGGAGGATGCTATGTAGCATGTACTGGAACCTGAAGTTGTCTCAAGACACCCTACCTTCTCGGCCTTTGGTTTTAAACTTATAAATTCACAAAGAGGATTATACAGGATGAGTGGTTCTTAAACTTTAGCATTTGCTAGAATCTCTTGGAAGCCTGGCTAAAACACGGATTGCCAGGGTTCCTGGGTGACTCAGTGGGTTGAGCACCTGACTTCTGATTTCAGTTCAGGTCATGATCTCATGGTTCATGAGTTCAAGCCCCGCATTGGGCTCTGTGCTGACAGCTCGGAACCTGCTTGGGATTCTCTCTCTCCCTTTTCTTTCTGCCTCTCTCCTCCTATTCTCTCTCTCTCAAAATAAACAACAAACAACAACAAAACATGCTTTGCTAAGCTCCAAGAAATTGCATTTCTAACAAATTCTCAGGTGATGTAGATGCTCCTGGTCCAGAACCATGTTTTGGGAACCACTGTTCTAGATCATTCCAGAGGGAAGGAGAGAGAGAAGAGTGATTCTGAGTGGGAGAGGTTAATTTAGGGAGAGGAGGTCATGAGAAGAAAATGAAATGCCCTGAGAGAGGAAAGGGATGTATGGAATTCTCAGGTCCCTAAAGGACAGAACCAGGGGAGAAGGCTGTGGCAGTCCCTCTGAGTGACATGGCTACACCTGGGCTGGCTGGACCGCGGCCCCGGGCCTTCGCAAAGGTGCTGCACCCAGGTGAGGCTCAAGGCGGCAGAGGTGCAGCCTTGGGGGAGTGGGGGGAAGAGGGGGTGGGGGGAGGAGGGGGTGAAGGGAGGAGGGGTGGGGGGAGGAGGGGGTAAGGGGAGGAAGGGGGAGAAGGGGGGAGGAGGGGGTGGGGGGGAGGGGCGGGGGGAGGAGGGGGTAGGGGGAGGAGGGGGGGAGAAGGTGGGGAGGAGGGGGTGGGTGGGCCCTGCAGGGCTGTCAGGCTCTGCCTTGGGCTGGAGACCTGTCAGAAGTGATCAGGACCCCGTGTCTAGTCAGGCTGCTGGGAGAGTGCTTGGAATCTTGTTTAATTTGATTTTAGAAAACCAAAATAAGGACTTTATTTTACACATCGAGATCATGGAGTAAAATTCATAGCTGCCATCCATGATTTCACTGTGAGCGCCTCTGCCTTCACAACTGCAGGGGTTTTAGCCAAGGATAAAATAATTCCGGGGTGCCTGGGCGTCCAGCTTTGGCTCAAGGTCATGATCTCAGTTTTTGGGTTTGGGCTCTACGTCGGGCTCTGTGCTGACAGCTGGGAGCCTGGATGGAGGCTGTTTCAGATTCTGTGTCTCCCTCTCCCTCTGCCCCTCCCCTGCTCTCTCTCTCGCTCTCTCTCAAAAATGAATAAACATTAAAAAGAAATTAATGGAAAGATAAAACAATTCTTTCTTAAGCCTGCAGAAACCCATGGTGGAAAGAAGTCAACAGATGATGAAAATCAGTTTGTAAATAGCCTGCAAAGTAGAACCGTTAAGAGGTGGTTGAAACTATTGCTCGTTCTCCCTACCTCGGAATCTGTGTAATATAGTAGTGATCAAAGGTGCAGAGGTGATCAAAGCACGAGCCAGGTGCCGAGGGTCTGCTGTATCGGGCACTATGGGCAAGAATTTCCAAGTACATTACATATTTTGAATCTCCCCACAGCCCTGTGAGGTAGGGATCTATTGCTCCCACTTTATAAAGGGGAAACTGAAGTCAGTAAAAAGCACTGTGTCTGAAAGCACACAGCCAGGGGCAAAGGTGGGATTAGAACCCAGATCTGTCTTACGATTTACGTTGTGGATTATACGCTGTGGGATCGGATAATCTCTCAAATCACCTTAAACATAAAATGGCGCTCCACAGGAAGGGTACGGGGTGATGGCAAAGGGCAAGGGCTGGGGGTGGACTGGACCTCAGCAGGTTTCTCCCTGGCTCTCTGGGGCCATCTGGCCTCTGTGTCTATTTCTCCCCGCACATCAATTTCATCCTTCTTTCCTTTGGACACTGCATCATCCGGCTTGCCTGTGGTCCAGTCTTGGTCAGCCCCAGCATGGTTTAACAGACTGGATCCCAGTCCCTACTCCCCAGGAGGAAGGAGCTGATGGGTCCAGCTGGGGTCAGGTGTCTCCCACTGGTCCAACTGGCTGTTTCAAGGGAGGACGTGGTGGTCAGGGGAAGGAAGTGTAGCCTTGGGTGAAGGCTGTCCTCTGAGCCTTCAGCTGTCCTCTGAGCAGGTGGCCCCCGTGTTGTATAGGAAAACCCAAGGCTGTGAGACTAATCACCCAGCTCGCGATGCACTGGGAATGAAGGCTGCTTACTGGGTTTTGAGCCAGGCAGACGGGGGTGGATCCCTTGGCCCCACTGTGTACACTCGGACAAGTTCTGGAGCCCCTAAAGCCTTGGTTTTCTCAACTGTAAAATGTAGAAACTGTAACCATCTCATAGGATCTTTGTGAAGAGTGGGTAATGTCTTGCTCCTTGCACGTAATAGACCTTTAGTGTTAACATCACACATCCCTACGTATAGGAAGGCACCTTTGGGGCTGTTTCTTTTCCAAAATAGCTCTAGTACCAAAATATCCAAATAGAAGAGGACAGATAAATGCTAATTCCCTGTGTCTTGTACTTCTTGATTCTTTGCGTCTATCATTAACCTCTGGGGGGACCTCAGGCTGGCTATTTGAATGGCACAGGGCCTCAGTTTTCTCGTCTGCCAAATGGGCACAATTATTTCCTCACCACCCCCTACCATCTCCAACAGCAACGCAGAGGTTCCTGCAGGCCCAGGGATGCACAAGAAGGCACTTCAGGGGAATCGATACTTTACAGCAACAGGTTCTTATTATTTTTTAAGGTACCTGAAGAGACTTGAAAACCCCTATGCCCCAAGGATCAGGAAAAACCTTCAGAAAACTGGTTATCTCATTTCAGCTATAGATGCCCAGTATTGCCAGATCATCTGATTTTTAAGGAGAAATTAGAAGGAAAATACTTGATTTAAGGAATACTTGAGTATCTGGTCTATTTTAAAAATCATTTAACATTTGAATTAGTATTCATATCAAAAATCATCATGGGGGTCAAATAAGACACTCCCCGGGGCCACCAGTTTGAGTCCCCTCCCCCCACCCCCTCCCACATCAAGGCAGGCAGGGGGTTCGGGGCCTCGCTGCGAAAGCTGTCCCCCCACTCAAGCTCTGGTCCAAGCCTCTGGCCAGGGTACAGAGGCGGCCTTCCCCCAGCCTCCTCCCTGCCTGGGGCCAGGGATGACTTCAGCTGGAAGACAAAGGGGCCTTCATGTTCAAAGGCCGGCAAGACGGTTCATCCTCCGTCCTCCACAAACAAACAGGGAGGCTTTGATCTGGGTGGGGGTGGAAGCGGCAGCTCCAATTAGGAGATCAGCCCGTGCCTGGGCTAAAGAATGTTTGTAATAAAATAAAAGATCTAAGTGACGGTAATGAAGGGTAATAGAAAAATGGTGTCACTCAGGATTCCCCCTGAGCTGTCCCATTTGAAGTGGATGAACCGACTGGTGCAGGAGACGGGACAAAGGGCCGGTCCGCCAGTCTCTCCCTGCCTTCGCCCTCACCCCCGCTCTGGGTGCACGTAAAAGGGCCACCGGGAGAGACGGCATGGCCGTGTTTGCGGAAGCATGTCCCTCCTCACCTTTGCGGACATTGCCACTATCACCCAGGGGTGACCACCCTCCTTCCTTCGAGACGTGCGAGTCAAGACCTTCCCCAGAGACCTTCCTACCGGGAAGACGTCCCTGCTGTCTCGGCCTTTCTTCTCCTTATCCTGCTGTGAGTTGCTTCACACTCTGGAAGCTGATCCATGGGGTTTGGTCCTGCAATATAGCAGGGCTTGGGCTATTTCTTGCTGGAAACTTTTGTTGAGGGCAGAGGCACTTGCAGATTGGGGATGGCAGTTCTTCCTCCCGTGCTGACGTCCACTGTAAGGATGGAGGAAGGTGCATGGAAAAGACTGAGCTGAAGTCGATGGTTTGATATGTAAGCTTACACAGACAGAGGCACAACACATCAACTGCTTTATGTTCGTCATCGGGGCTGCTATGTATGGTTGCCTGGATCGTGCACTGCACAATCCTAGAGGATGCCATTTATAGTTTAGGGAGTAACTATTTCCATAATTCCGTTTCTCTTCATGATAAGGCTCAAGGCAGTCGTTTTGGTTTCCAGATAAGGAAATTGAGGCTCGGAGGGGTTGCATGATATTCTCTAGGCAAGACAAGTAAGCTAGGAATGTGGGTCCTGCTGGCCAATGAAGTCCTTGTGTTACCACATCAGGATACGACACTGAAGGTGACGGCCCAGAATAGGAATTTAGAAGGCACGCTTCTCGGGCTGTATCTTTACTAATTCCTTGAATCCTTCCACATCCTGGTGAGGTGGTAAGTGATTGTCATCTCCATTTTCCAAATGAGGAAGCCGGGGCAGAGGTTGGGCTGGAGGTAGCTTGCCCGAGGACATTTAGTAAGCAGAGCTGTGGGTACTTGAAGGCAACGGGCTGGGTGCTCAAAGCCCGTGATGTTACCCACTGTACTATCTTGCCATCATCGTGACCCTATTTCCGGCTCCTTGGTCCGACGTGGTTTCTATCCCCTTCCAAACTGGTGATTCCATTCGTCTGAGAAAGCCTGCGGGTAGAATATGAATTCCATCCCTGACCACACTTGTCCCCCTCCACGACGGCAGGGATCCCTGAACAGAAATTTCTGGGGGCGATGGGGTCTTGCTCCTTCTTGACCACATCATCCAGCACCCCTCTCCCTGCTCTATCCGGAGGCAGCAGACATCAGTCCCGCTCTCTCCTCCTCCCTCAAGGGGCGCCTGCTTCTGGGGAAACTGCCTGAGTACACCCGGATTTATCGACCATGTATGAAGCAGAAGGCAGCTCTTTTTTAAAAAAAATTTTTTTTTACATTTATTTATTTTTGAGAGACAGAGTGTGAGCGGGGGAGGGACAGAGAGAGAAGGAGACACGGAATCCAAAGCAGGTTCCAGGCCCCACGCTGTCCAGCACAGAGCCGGACACGGGGCTTGAGCCCACGAACCGTGAGATCGCGACCTGAGCCGAAGTCAGACACTCAACCGACTGAGCCACCCAGGTGCCCCCCGGAGGGCAGCTCTTGCCTCGACATGGAAGTCCTTTTAGCTTTTATTTTATTTTTTCTGTTTCTTATTAGTAGTTTCAACTAACCTGGTATGACTTGACATGGGTTGCCTCCCAACTAGCAGTGAGTAGACGTCATGGGGGGACATTAGCCTCGTTCCTGTGTGTTCAAGGACACGAGACACGCCTTTTGAAGAAGACGGGAGGACTCCCAGGGAGCAGCAGGCTCCCACCCTCCTGGTGGTTCCAAGGGAGAGGGACAAGGCAGGTGGCTGTGGAACCAGGACTTGGATTTAGCCCTTAAAACAGAGGAGGTCACTGAGCCTGCAAGGTCGGGCGGGTCCCCCTCAGAGCAAGGACAAGCAAATCCAGAACGCCCCTCTGGAGTCAGCTCTAGAGCCACACATGTGTAGTTTCCTCCTGGCGGGCTGCAGACTTAAAATCCGCCAGACTTTGGAAGCTCTTGAGTTAGGTTCAAATTTCACAATCGCCACCGGTCACAGAAGCCAGCTCCTCCGAGAAGAGGTGGAGATCTGCCCCTTACCCCACTGGCTTGGCATCCTGGGGGGAAGGTTTGAGCGCGTAGAAAGACATAGGCCACTCCGCGGGCCACGGCAGGGGTCTTCCAGGGTAAATCTGACTGTATTCGGGTCTTGCCCTCCCGGCGGTGAGCGCCTGGTACCCCCTAAACTGCACATGCACACACACCGCTCAGGCCCCGTCCCCTCCAGGTTTGCTCCTTCACCGGCACATCCGGTCCCGGGTCCCGGCTACCTCTACCTCAAGGCTGACACCTGGGCAGCTCCGACCTCCCCATCCCGCCGGGTGGGTGCTCTCCTTTGTCAGAGACCTCCAGAGTGAGAGTGAGGTGGGGGGGGGGGGGTGACACATAGGGGTGTGCTGCGTCCATAGGGAGGTATGTGAGCACGTGCGCCTTCTAGAGAAGGACCCCCAGGCAGCGGATGCCGGATTGCGTGGGGTGGGGGGCAAAGGAGCTGGGCAGGGGCCAAGCAGGGTGAGCTAGCTGAAGAATAAAATCGATTCTCCAGGATCTTCATTAGGAGAACGAGAGCTCCGCCCACTCCAGACACATCCCACTTCCACGCATATGTTACCGGGGAGGTTGGTGGAGGCCCGGAGGGGGCTTGAACCGGGGCCGCTCTGCTCCTAGCTCTCCTGGGTGGGGGAGTGGGGGGGGGGGGGGAGCAGGTGGCTGTGACAGCTCACCCAGGGTCCTCCTGCCAGTCAGTGCCCTGTCTGCAGGCAAAGCCAGGGTCCGGCTCTCTTGAACCATTTCTTGCCGTGTGCCCCCGCCCCGCTCGCACGCACGCGCCCTTCAGGGCCTAATTTCTGTCATCTGGACAGGAAGGGGTGTGTCCGGCTGGAGGCGGTTTCCAAACCTCAGTTTTCCCTGCCAGCATCTGCCCCCTGGCCCTGGCAAAACCAGAAAAGGGAGGACAATGCAGTGGGTTGTTCGTACATCTAAATGCATTCCGTTTAACGGACTTGCCTTTCTTCTGAGAGGACGCCCTTCTTCTTTTTTGAGATTTAAATGCCCTTTTAAAAATCAAACGATAGACGCCGGGCGTGTGTGGGCACGTGTGCACGTGCACGTGTGTTTACATATATATATATATATATATATATATATATATATACATATAAAAGCAGAATGGCAAAAGGCAGAGCGTTATCGAAGCACAGTCTGAGAACGCCCGGAGATCTCCCTAGGACCCTTTCAGGGGTCTGCAAGGTCAGGACTATTTTCCTAATGATTCTGAGCTGTTGTTTTCCCTTTCCACACCAATGGTGCAGGAGCAATGGTGGGTAGACACACTGACGCTGGAGCATGATGCCCTCACAGTTAACACAAAACACCGAGGGGCGCCTGGGGGGCGCGGGTGGTTAAGCGTCCAACTCTTATCTCGGCTCAGGTCCTGATCTCACGGTTTGTGAGTTCCAGCCCCGAAATGGGGCTGTCAGTAGAGAGCCTGCTTGGGATTTTCTCTCTCCCTTTCTCATTCCCCCTCCCCGGCTCGAGTGCTCTCTCTCTCTCTCTCTCTCTCTCTCAAAATAAATAAATACATAAGCAACCATTAACAATGACAACAACACAGAAAGAGACAGTATCACTGAGGAAGGCCCTTGAGGTGGGGACATGGATTAATATGTGTTAATTTCTTGACCCTCGAGACAGCCATTTTAATATTGCGGGTCACCAAATGCATAAAACATTCCTCCTACAGACTGAAATACGGTAATTGTCTTAAGGAGAAGTCTTTGCATGGTAGGCTGAGTTGTGAGCTGACCTAACTGAACACCGCTTTTACTTCGAGAAAAAAAAAAAAACTAACCGAGAAATTATGGTCATTCCGACTTGAGTCCTGGCAGCCAGTAAATGAAACGCGTGTCACTTCAAGGAAAATAATGGAGAGTATTTGCTGCCAATGATAAAATTCAAGCTTTCAAATACCTGGAACGGAATGAGTGTCTGATAAATGCTTCTGTCCCTCTCCCTCCCTCCCCTGCTTCTTTCCTTCCCTCCTTCCTTCCTTCCTTCTTTCTTTCCTTCCTTCCTTTTTTCTTTCCTTCCTTCCTTCCTTCCTTGCTTCCTTCCTTCCTTCCTTCCTTCCTTCCTTCCTTCCTCCCTTCCCTCTCTTCATGGTGGAGATTAGCTCCTCGGCCCTGGATGGCAAGACCTCTGAGAATTTAGTGTGAGCAGGGAGAGGAGGTGTCAGTTAGGGCACAGGATAAATTGCCGGAAGAATAGTGTCTCCAAGTACAGCGACTTAGATAAGACAGAAGGCTCTTCTGCCTACGTAAAAAAACACCAAGATGGGGAGTAGTCTGGAAGTGGAGGGCAAGTGGACTCCGTCAAGTGGGTCAGGGGCCCAGGCCACTTCCATCTGGCTCTCTGCCCACCCCGCATGGCTGAAGCTGGATCTTGGCCCCCTGTGTGTGCTCTAACCCGCCAACAGAGGGCAGGTGCACGCATCCCCGGCAAGCAGGGCCACACTTAGCTGCAAGGGAGGCCGGAAAGCGGAGGCTCTCGCTGTGTGGCCTTTCTATTTCTAAAACAAATACGGACAGAGATGCTGGGGCGGGGTTAGCTCTTTCTGCCGTGATGGGCGTGGTGCAGGACGGGAGAGGAGAATGTGGAGAGAGCAGGACGTGGCATCTCTAGGCTCCCACTTCAAGGAGAGGCTCACAAGGACTCAGCACCCTGGCACTGATGCCTCTTCCCACCTTGTCAGTCTGTGCAGGTGATGTGGGCCACGTGCCCTCACGCGTACCCCAAGCACCTGACCTTGTTAGACCTAGAAGGGACCTTAGAGATGCATCCTCATTCTATAAAAGGGAACTGAGCCCCAGAGAGGGGGGAGACTCTTGCCCAGTGGCACACCGTGAGTCAGGGGTGCTACCAGAACCAACTCTCCTTCCCCTGGCCCATGGCCTTCCTGCCGCACCGTGCACCCCTCCGCCATGCGGCACCCCGCCTGCTTGCCCCTGGGTGCTCCACGTGACTCTGTGCCAGAGCTGACCACCCAATTCCTTCTCCTGTGTGACCTTGAAAAGCACCGGGAAAGGAGTTAAGCACACGAAGAGAAGAACAAACAGAAGGATGTAGCTGACGGAAGCTTCATCCTGAGGAGGGGTTTTCCATCCCTTCTCGCGTGTAGATCCCTCGAGATCCTTTTGGCAGTAGGAGCAAAAATCCCACTCAACCCTGCTTACACAATTAAGGGGGAATTTATTGGCTTACGTACCCAACAATTCCGTATTTTGGGGCTGGGTCGCTTTCCACACGCCACTTCCGGTACCAATTTCTAGATCACGTGAGGTGTCTTGTTGACCAGTGGCAGCCCCAGGCGCTGACTCACCTGAGCCATTTGGGCCTTCCATTGGAACCCCCCACAGAGGGCTGGAGAAAGGACTGGACAATTTGATCTGGAGGCTGTATCTCAGAGGATGTCAGAACAGGGGATCTGTCAACTTATGCTTTGATCGCAGCCAACTTCCACCCCTGAGATCAAGGGCCAGGTCTGGGGAAAGAAATTCTGATGGCATGCCGACCCGTCTGAGGTCACAAAACGGTGCGGCGAAGAGGGGGAGACATGCCCGATAGACAAAAACACGGTGATCACAACCTCCCATCTCCCCGTGGGGGGACACTGTCATTCCCTGCGTTTATGGGGTCATGCCATACGGTTATGGCTTTTATTCTCAAGTTTTAACTTACAGATACACACACAGCCTCTGTCGAACAGGAGGCAGTGTGTAGTGAGAAAATCTTGACCCAACATTCAGTAACCATATAACCTTGGGCAGGTTATTCAACTTCTCTGAGATTCCATTTCTTCCTCTGTGAAACGGGGGTGAAAACTCCCTGCTGTCGAGATAACAAAAGACAGAAGGCACCGAAGGATCTTGAAGTGGAGTGGCAGTCAATCAACAGTGGCGACATTTATCACTACGGTCTCCCTCCCTCTCTGCTCTCTTAGGTTGGGTTCCCGGGAGCAGCTCCCAAGAGGAGGGAATGTGTAGGAGGTGGGGAAGCGGGGCCAGGAAGGGAAAGTATCAGTTAGGGCACAGATACCCAAGCAAGCATGTGATATCGAGGCCGTGATAGCCAGCAAAGCAGGGAAGTGATCTCAAGCAAGCCTGGGGTATTGAGCAAGGATGTCATATCAAGAAAGGGTGGCGGGTCAAGCAAGGATAGATTTGATATCAAGGATGTGATGTGATATCAAGCAAGGATAGGGCATCAAGCAAAGCAAGGATGGGCTGTCATGCAAAGACCTGCCGGAGGGTCACGGGGGCTCCCTTCCACCTGGGTGCCCCGGAGATGTATGCGTCATGCCTCAGAGTTGCAGAGGAGCAAGGGAACAGGGGTAGCGATGCCCTCACTCTGCTGGGTGTTGGCCGAGTTCTCCAGTCGCCTGAAGGGAGCTTGCCAACAACGAGACACAGGTTCTGGCGATCGGGACTCAGGGCGGACATCGGGGTCAGGCAGAGGGGTCCGAGGAGACGTGGGCGGACCTACCGGCCTCAGCGGCTCTTTCATACTCCCCCAGGAAACCTGAAGCCGGGAATGATTTTCATGGTGAGGCCAGAGTTAAAGAAGGCCCAGGGGCAGGCCCAGCAGCCTCCATTCTCTGGATCAGAGCTCACCCACTCTGGCTCCAGGGTGCACCCCTTGGAGCTGCCAAATTGCAAAGCACTTCCAAACAGGAGAATCAACGTGCTCAGCTCAAAAGCTGGAGGTGGTAATTTGAAATACCGACCTGAGGAATGAGGGATTTCGACCCCAGAGGCCCTTCGCACTGTGGCCTTGCACCAGCAGGCGCTAAGCTGGGCCAGGCATATATATATACATATATATCAGCCCAAGCTCAACTCGTATTCCCGCTGCTCGAATTTTGAGGGTATAGAGAGACGCTGGAATTTGTCAATTGGCAAAAGGCCTCCCTGCTCAGGTGTCCTCCCAGTGTCTCCTAAGCACCTACCAGGCACCAGGCACTGGCCTCAGCCCTGGGAAGACCTCAGGCCTCACAAATTCATCAGTGACTCCAGTTGCGGCTCAGAAAAGACAGGCAGACCACGTGTGTTGGAGTGCCAAGGAGAGGATGCCACTTCCCACCTGGAGAGGGGGGGAGGCCTCAGGGAAGGGATAGATTTTGAGCTGCCCTAAGAAAGGATCTGAACTCACTGAATTGGGAAAGGGAAATCAAAAGGGCCTGAGTTCACTCACGGCCTAGAGCAATGTTTTAGAATATTCTAGAATATTCTAGAATATCTTACTATTTATTGAGAAACATTACTAGGGCACTTGTATGTTCTAGGACAAGCTCAGGAGTTTTTATATTTGTGAAAAGTATGAAGGTTCAAGGGATGTTGGGGATTTGGGCTCCCTAGCATCTGACCCTATCCTCTTCAGGAGTCATATATCTGTTCTTTCTCTTCTAATGGCTAAGGCATGACTGGGCCAATGGGATGCTTCCCCCTTCAGAGAAGCAGGGGGAGCCAGAGATGCCCACCCTGCCAGCAGCGGCCTAAGGATCCAGCACCCAGAGTCCAGGTAGCCAGTGGTGGTCTGTTTCTCACCTATGTGTCTTCTGACCCTGGTCCCAGCTGCCTGATGCTTCTTGCTTCCTGCCTATTTTCTCAGTCTGATTTTACAGCTACCTGTGAGTCCCTTCTCTGTTAGGATTAATCAAGGTTAGATTCTGCTTTGGCATGCAGAGTCCTGACAGGTCCAAAAGAGAAAGTGAGATGATAAGGCCGGAGAGAGAAATGGGAGACTGACTGATGAAGGCCTTGAATGCCAGGCTAAGCATCCTTTTGGCCAGTCGTTCTTTTTTTTTTTTTTAAGTAGGCTCCATGCCCGACGTGAGGCTTAAATTAAACTCACGGCCTTGAGATTGAGAATCACGTACTCTACCGACTGAGCCAGGCAGGTGCCCGTAGGCCCGTGGTTCTTAATCGGGGATATGCTTCAGAATCACCTGATGCATTAGTTAGATATGGCTGCAATAATGCTGCATAACAAGTGAGTCCATGAGGCATATGACAGCAAAGATTTCTTTTTCTCAGTACAGGTCTGAAAACCAACTGGGGTGACTGACGAATCTGAGTAGAATTGCCTGAGCCAGACTAGGGGTTGGGTTCATATCTGCTCTGCGTATCTCTCATTTGGGGACCCAGGCTGAAAGGCTATTTGGGGCAAATCCTTCACGGTGAATAGTAGAAGTGTGAGAGGAAGGGGTGGAAATACGAAATGCCTCTTACGGCCTTGGCTTGGAACTGGCACCGCGTCACCTCTGCCCCTATTCGACGGGGCAAGATAAATCCCACGGCCAAGTCCTGCCTTCTGGGTATGGGAGAGCCTCCTCCGCTCACCGTGAATCATTCAGAAGTAGACAAGGAAGAGCCGTGGACAAATCGTTTCATCTACCACACCAGCGGTGTTTCCACAATCTGATACCCTGATTCCAAGCCCTCGAGTGGAATATCTGTATTTTGAAAAAGCCGTCCCGGTCACTCTGATGCGCACTCCCGTGGGGTATGTCCTCCTTCTGTGGACAATGAGAAGCCATTGAAGGCTTTGAGCAGAAGCAGGACATCATCAGTCCTGCGCGTGGGAAACGGCTTTGGGCAATAGACGGATGTGGAGGCTGGGACATCAGTCGGTGAGCGTGTGGTCGCCTCTGAGCCAGAGGAGACGATGAAGTCTTGGGCCTGGAGTTCAGGTACGTCTGCTGTGTCACAAGGCACCATAAAACTCCGTGGCTCAACGCAGCCACCGTTTCATTGTCTCTGGTGATTTGAGGGGTTCGCCGGGCTCAGCGGGGACAGTCTTGCTCGACGTGATGTCGACAGGGACCCCAGTCATCTGGGGACTCTCTTATGTTAGACACCCACAATGACCGTTGTTGCTGGCTGCCGGCTGGACACTCAGCCGGGGCTGTCTGCTGGCACGCAAACATGCCCTCTCCATGTGGCTTGGGCTTCTGGCATCGCGGCTAGGTTCTGAGAGGGAATGTTCCAGAAGCAAACATTCCAAGTGGAAGAAAACAAGAGCGGCTCACCGCTGCCACCATATACTCTGTTGGTTCAATGGTCACAGGCCAGCCCAGACTCAGGGGGAAATAAGCAGCTCTGCTTAACAGGGACAGTGACAAGTAGGGACAGTGACACATAAGAGTGGCCATCTTCAATCAGTCACACCTGGGCAGCGGCAGTGTGGAGGGAGGGGCTGCAGATCTAAGAGAATGGACGCAACGTGGCACCTCATGGATCATGGAAGGAAGAACGGAGATGCCCAGAAAGCCTGGCCCTGGGGGTTTGTCAGGGTGGCTATGGGGATCTCATGTGGAGTGGCCCCTCTGTCATGTATTATGTTCCCGGGAGGGATGGCAACGGTTTTCCTTTATCCTTGGAGGCCCAGGGCCATCTGGAGAAGGGGGTCTTCTGGTTCTAGTCACCAGGAGACAATCCAAAAATCATCTTCCTGAACACTGAGACCAGGCCTCGGAGGGCAGCCCCGGATCAGAGTATGATACAGACTTTTCTTTTTCCTTTCTCAACCTCTGGCTCCCTCACAGCTTTCCTTCAGATCTGTGGCTTCTGGTCTCCATGTTCACCCGTGTCACCAAGGACGGTTGCTTTCTGGCACTCAGATTGTTCAGTCTCTCATTCCTGTGTCTCTACTGTTTTCTATTTCCCTTTCCCCGGGGCCAATTTCATGGGGTCAAGTCTACCCATTTGTGCATTGGAGGGTGCAGTTAGGAGGATATTCTGCCTTCCTCAGGTAAGATAATGACTCCCGTTCCCTGCTTCCTTTGGGGGCCTTGTTCCTTCCCATCCAATGCTGTGGTTGGGGGTGGAGCCACCACTCAACTCCATCAGGCCACAGGGTTGGTTGGGCACCTGACTCAAGTTGGACCAACCAAACGCCTGTAGTGATTGGTTCAGAAATGTGCACATGACCCACCCTGGACCAATCAGAGTCCTTCCCCAGGATTTTTCTCTCCTGAGCTGGGGAAGAATAATTCTGTTTTCACGCTGAACACAAGGTTGTTTGGTTATAAGTCTGAAGCTGCTCATGATCTGTCTTCCCAGTACCTGGGTTATGTGACCTCATAAACTTTTTCTTTCTTTCTTTCTTTCTTTCTTTCTTTCTTTCTTTTTATTTATCTTGAGACAGACAGCATGAGCAGGGGAGGGGCAGAGAGAGAGGGAGAGAGAGAGAGAATCCCAAGCAGGCTCTGGACTGCTGTGGAGCCTGACGCCAGGCTCGATCAAACTCATGGACCGTGGGATATTTACCTGAGCCGAAACCGAGAGTCGGTCGTTTAACCGACTGAGCCACCCAGGCGCCCCAAGCCCATACATTTCCTTTCTGCTTGGGCTACTTTCAGTTGGGTTTTGTCACTGCCATTTACAACCAAAAAGTGCTAAAGAAAACATTATTTTTTGGTGTTTTCATGAATGACAATGATGACGGCGATGACGATACGATGGTCCCTTTTATCACAGGTCTGTTATTTGCAGGCTCTGTGCCAAGTGTTTGCACACATTGGCTAGTGATTCACCTTGGTCTGTGGTTATTTGCATGCACGGTGACACTTCCCATGAACCTAATCTCCTCTCTTCGAGATTGGGTTTGTCCCAACACTGTGTAGGGCACCCAGCTTGGTGCCTGTCCTGCACGAGGTGTAGGGCAGCCTGATGACAGCCCCTCAGTGGGTCACCTCCGACTTAGTGTTCAGTGTGACGTGAACGGGGTGGTCAGTGCAGACGTTCTGTTACCGCACAGATTCCACAGGCCACCTGGGTTTGGTCCTCTGGCCAGAAGTTGTGTGGGGCCTGATCTTCGGGAGGTGGCTGCCTAAAAGTGGGAAGGACCCCGCCTCCAGCGCCTCCTGCAAACCCAAGCCTCAGTTCCTCCTTCCCTATTAGTATGTTGACAGCTGGCCCCAGAATTCCTTCTGGGGACGGTGAGGAACCGTGAGGAACTGTTCATTTCTACTAAGTCACTTGGGCTGGAGGCAAGACCTCCCCAGGGCTCCAGCTGGGGGTTCACATGGAGGCTGGACAGTTGGCACGTGGAGGAAGAGGTGACATCTACACCGGCCCTGAAGGATGAGCAGGGGCCCGGAGTGGAGAGAGTAGGGGGCAGAACAGCAGTGAGAGGGCATGGTCTCAGGAGCCTGCTTGGGACTCTCTCTCTCTCTCCTGCTCTCTCTGCCCCCCTCCTCCAGATAAATAGGTAAACTTAAAAGACAGAAAAACCTGCTAACTTGAATGGAGAGCCAAGGTTACCTTGACTTTCCAGAAGGACCACAGCTTTCCTCTGTTTAAAACCTTATTTATTGTGATCTTGTGCCCATTGTCTGGGTTTTTGGTGAGGCCCAAGAGCTTTTCAGTGGTTTGCTAGTCCTCTGTCTGCCCCCCTGGACCATCTAGGCCCCCTGCATGCTCTTATGTAGACAGGTTAATGTTTAGGGGACGAGAAGGAAGAAGATGGGGCGGGGCTCCCAGGCCCCATTCTCAGTCCCTCCTTCCTCCTTCCCTGTACCTGCCCCCCCCCCCCCAGACATCCAAGACTCAGCATGTGACGACAGAGGACAGCAGGTAGTATGGGCCCCACCTCACCTCACACAGTGTGGGACCTTGGTCACCTTCCTCCTAGGTCGTAAACACCAAAGGTCGACAGTGATGTGCAGCCTGGTGAATTCTTGAAAGATGGTCTGATGCCCGATGAAACTGAGAGCCATGCGAGTGTCTATGCAGGAGGGAGGCCTGGCCCATCCTGAGCATGGTTCCCATGGTGGGAGGTCACAGAGGTGATGTTCTTGACGACAAGGCAGCATGAATGATGGATAACGTCTGTGGAAAGCCCACCCTCAGTGGGGGAACTGCAGACCATTTTACAGACGGAGGAAGTGAGGCCAAGTATCCAGCCAAGGCCGCTCAGCTGGCAGGTGAGGAAGGCAGAGCCATCTCGAATAGCCTAGAATCCCTCTCCAATCGTTTCAGCATGTTCCTTTCTTAGCTGTAATCCCCATACACAGATGAGAAAACTGAGGGCAGATATGGGAGACAGGAAGTACTGATGCTCTGCATGGTCTTGGTTTCCCTCAGGTACCCACGGAAGGCAGAAGGTCTGGGTAAAGGAGGGACTCGTATCTTCACCAGAAGCAAGATTTGTGCCGGGAAGAAGGGTCTCAGGGGAGGCCTCAGACTCAACATTCCTTGGCTGAGCCCCAGGCCTTTACACAGACATTGATAAACACTTAATTTGTCATAATTTTTTCTACCACTGGTTGGCATGTACAGTTGCACAGTGTACACACTGACCCACTTGAAGCGTTATGTGGGCATAAACCTGGACGACCCATCTTGCAGTACGCAAGGGCTTGGCTGGCAAGCAGTGGGAAGTCCAGTCTCTGCAACTGTGTTGAGAAGCTCCATTCCTCTCCTTGAACCTGTATCCTCGTCTACAAAGTGGAAATGATAATCAGAGTCCCTTCATTTCCAGGGGGTTGTAAGGATCATGTGGGATGACAAAATGCCCATAGCCCTCCACACAGGGCCTGGCAACAGTGGGCTTTCAGTACAATTTAGCTTCTCACACTTGTCTCCTTGCCTGGTCGAGGGCAGGCAGGAGCCCCACCTGATTAATTCCTGCATCCTTCCTGCCCAGCCTGGTCCCGGCACATTGGAGAAACTGGGTACCCCTTTGCCAAGGAACTGAAGGAATAACATTAATTGGGGGGACACTGGAGCATCAGGCACCGGGCTGGCATTGCCACCCCTAGTTTTCCCTTTTGGAGAGAGCCTGGGACCGGGTCTGAATTATTACCTTCCCTCTCCAGTGTTCATTGTCTCTGGATGAGTTTACCTAAGCAGAGGGTGAAACTAGTGACCACAGGCTGGGTTCCCGTAGGGATGCATGCTCCCTATGGCCTGCGCCACACTTAAAATCTTTACAGTTCGTGGGGCACCTGGGTGGCTGAGTCAGTTCGGCCTCCGACTCTTGGTTTCGGCTCAGATCATGGTCTCACGGTTTCGTGAGTTCGAGCCCCATGTCGTGCTCCACGCTGATAGCGTGGAGCCTGCTTGGGATTCTCTCTCTCCCCTTTTCTCTCTGCCTCCCTCCCCACTCGTGCTGTCTCTGTCTCTCTCGAAAATAAATAAACACACTTAATTTTTTTTTTTTTTTTTTTTACAACTCATGGCCAACTTAAAAAATTTCGAAGATTTCATTTAGAAACCCGGATTCACAGCTCCTTTTGAAAAATCCAAAGATCTAGCAGCTCCGGGCCCTCGGGTGGTAGCTGGTGTTGAGCTGCGGCTGTCTCTTAAGGCTGGGTATGTGCCACCAGACCTCCCTGGCCCCTGCACTTCCCTTATGTTTCCTGCGCTTCCCCGGTGAACCTGTGACCAGCGCCCCCCCACTCCCCCGGCCTTATGGAGCTCCTGTGCAGTCCCAGTGACCTCTCAGACCTTGGTTTGGCATACCAAACTGTGCCGGGGCTTCCTCCGTGTGATGCGTGTACCTTACTAGCGAGAATGTGGAGGTGCTCTCCAAATGAGCTGGCCAACGCTCACAACCCAGCCTGCATTGTAACCATCCTGTGGACCTTCTCTCCCCCCCCCCGCCCCCGCCGCCCTCCCTGCCTCCCTCCAGTCAGCCAGGCTGCTGCATTGTTTTGGGACGCAAACATACACACGTTATTAGAACCCCAGATCAAAGGCGGCATCCCACAGCCTGCCTCTCAATGGTCCCTTTGTGCAGACAGAAGCCTGCACAAAGTCAGAACCCAGGGACAGAGGGAGGGGCTGGGGAGGGGGGCGCTCAGTACAAAGATATTTGTCACCCAGAGAAGTCCGCAGATCATGAAGCTAAAAGGGGCGCCAGGTGGAGGATGCACCCCCAGTAGCTGTGGGAAGATGCAAACAGAGGAGAAAACACCCATCCCTGTGGTTTCAGAGGGGAGGACAGCCGCGGCCCGTGGCCCAGTGCATGGCCCCCATCTGTCCCCCTGCCCTGGCTGGGAGCGGAAGCTGCTTGGAGCGATTGGGTGGCAGTGACCCGTTGGGCACAGAGTCAGAAGAAACAAAAATGATGTGGGAGGGGCCTGGAGAAGACCCGAAGAGGCCATGGGGGACAGTGTCCCCTCCGGTCAGATGGGTTCATGTGCTGTCATTCCTGCCTACAGCAGACATTTTTTTAAAAAATAAATCATTGTTCCACTATATGCTAACTAACTTGGATGTAAATTTTAAAAAGTAAATAAATTATAGAAAAATAAACTTGTTTTCATGTTTACTTATTATTATTATTTTTTTAATGTTTATTCACTTTTGAGAGAGAAAGAGAGAGAGACAGACAGAGTGCAAGTGGGGAAGGGGCAGAGAGGGAGGGAGACACAGAATCCCAAGCAGGCTCTGGGCTCTGAGCTGTCAGCCCAGAGCCTGATGCGGGGCCTGAACTCATGAACTGTGAGATCATGACCAGAGACAAAGTCAGGTGCTTAACCGACTGAGCCACCCAGGTGCCCCAACTTACTATTGTTTTTAACGTTTTATCTATTTTTGAGACAGAGGGAGAGAGAGAGAGAGAGAGAGAGAGAGAGAGACAGAGCATGAGCGGGGGAGGGGCAGAGAGAGAAGGGGACACAGAATCTGAAGTGGCCCCAGGCTCTGAGCTGTCAGCACAGAGCCCGACGCGGGGCTTGAACTCACAGACTGCGAGATCATGACCTGAGCCGAAGTCAGATGCTTACCTGACTGAGCCACCCCGGCTCCCCTATGTTTGCTTATTTCTGAGAGAGAGAGAGAGAGAGAGAGAGCACAAGTCAGGGAGGGGAAGAGAGAGAGGGAGACACAAAATCCGAAGCAGGCTCCAGGCTCCAGGCTCCAGGCTCCGAGCTGTCAGCACAGAACCTGAAGTGGGGCTCGAACCCACGAACTGGGAGATCATGACCTGAGCCCACGTCGGACGCTTAAACGCCTGAGCCACCCAGGCGCCCCAACATTTCTAAAGCCCGTACTGTGGGCCAGGCATGGAGAGGTGAGGCCGGCACAGACCCGACGAACTCAGGCTCAGGCCCCCACGCAGAGAGCCGGCTTCTCTGCTGTGACCAGGGCATCAGGGAGAGCTGGCATCCGCCAGGGTCCTGCGCTGGAGGCCCTAAGCGTTTCACACACGTTGTCTCGTTTATCTCTAGGGCTGGTTGGAACAAAGAAGTACTTTGAGAGTTCAGCTGCTGAGCCAGGAATCTGCCAGCCTGGGGGGCGGTGCGGGCAGTGGTGAGCAGGTACGAGAAGGATTACCGAGAAGAGAGGGGGTTTCTCTAGGAGGGAGCCCACGAGGACCGAATGGAGTCCAAGAGGTCGCGGGGGTGCTGAGATTCTAAGAAGACACTTGCTGACCCTTAGACTTGGCAGGGTCCCAGGGTTCTGTTCTGTTCTCTGTCTCCACTCCCTCCCCAGGGGATCACGCCCAATGTCAGGCTTTAAATTGCTTCTAGATGCTCGTGATGCCCAGGTGTATCTCTCTAGCCTGCAGCTTGCTTCTGAACCCTAGGCTCTTGGATCCACCTGCCTACTTGACCTTGCTGCTTGGCTATGCAACAGGCCTCTTCCAAGTAGCTGCTCAGACGGAGCCCCCGGGGTTCCCTGCCCTGCGCACAGCTCCATCTGCAGGCTCCCTCCTTCCCAGGGATCAGGACAGGAGCTCTGGCATCTTACACAACTCCTCTTTCTCTCCCCCACCCCCCGTGTCCACTGTATTAGCTAACCTCATTGCCTCTGACTTCCAAATACAGTCATATCCTCCGTCTCACCTCCTTGGCTGCTATCACTCAGGTGTAAGCCACCATCATGTCACAACAGTGTTGCTGCAGTCACCTTGTCACTGGTCTCCTTGCTTCTGCCAGGCCTCATGCTGCCACCCCCTAATCCACATTCTGCTTGAAGCACGGTAGCCCGGGCACTCCAGGTCACAATTCTCTGTCGACCCCCTCTCCCTCGAGTAAAGCTGAAGCCCTTGGCAAGGCCCACAAAGTTCTCAGGATGAGCCTTCCCACCTGGCAAGCTCAGCTTCCCCTCCCCCTTGAACATCCCATCCCCACACCCCCATGCTTCGGAGCCACAGCCTACCTTGTACCCAAAACATTCACATTATGTCCCTGCCTCAGGACCTTTGCACTAGCTGTTCCCTGCCTGGATCCGCTTTCCCTCCAGTATCCTTATGCATCCTTATAGCTCCCTTCTTCATTTCCAAGTCTTCACTCAAAGACTACTCTCTGACCCCCCCCCCCCCCTAAGATTGCAAACCCTTCCTTGGTATTTCTTCTCCCTCTTTCCCACTTGATTTTTTTCCCCCATAGACACACCATTTATTTCACTGACTTATTTTTGTCTGTTTTCTTAACATAAGAGCCTGGTATAAATTAGGCCTGCTTCACATCTTTGTGGAATGACTTAATTAGTAAAAGAGAAACACGTTTATTTCTCGGGTCCCGCCTCCCTGACTTCTGTTCCTCCTTCTCCAAGTCCTGCTACGTCCTCAGAAAAGAAGCAAGTTATAAGCCCTCGCAGCTGCTGCGAAGGCATGGCTTTCCTGGGCTTCAAAGGTGGTCTACAGACCAGCGGCAGCAGTCGGATCTGGAGATTGTTAGAAATGCAGATTCTCAGGTCCCACCCCAGACTGCATTTTAACAGCATCTCAGGGGATTCGGCTGCACGTTAAATTCCAAGGAAGCCTCCTCTCTAGCCCCCTGAGAAAGGGGGGCCAAGGGCCTGTCAGGGACCCAAGGTCAGAACACGCAGGCAGAAGTAACAAGGTTAAGAGCTGGGGATAGGCGGTCTCGGGGACTGAGACAGTCTGTCGCGTGGCTCTCTCCACCTGGTTTGCTGTCTCTGCTTCTCTCTGCTCCTGCTCCTGCTTCTTTTTGCTTGTTCCTTGGCTCACGTGGGCCCCAAGGAGCTGCTGCAGGCCCCGGGGCTATGGAGCCCTTCGGTTTTGGAGACCGCCAGCATGCCGACCACAGGCCCTGGGCCTCTCACTTCAAATTCTGCAAAGAGATCCTGGCTCATGAGTCAGGCGTCCAACCAGCTGTGGCCAAGGAGTGAAGGGGCCACGGGGTACCAACATGGCAGCAGGGCCCCCCTGAAGCTGCGCTCTGTGGGATGGATGGAGAAGATTCTGGTGGTGGTGGAGGCCATGGAGGAGGAGGGGGAGGAAGGAGAGGGGAAGGGAAAGAGGAGGAGGGAGAGAGGGCCGGTGAGGCCAGCTGGCCATGAACTTCCCTGTAGTGACCCTGTTCCTTCTTGCCTCACACTGTGGCCGTGGAGCCTCGTGCACAGGGGTGTCCAACTGCCCAGAGGCCTGGAGGCGGGCGAACACGCCCTGAGACACGCTAAGTGCCCACCGTAGACACACGCGGGTGCATACCTTCAGGGGGCCTTCCGACGCCGGCTCTGTCCTCACTGAGTTTCCTTCCTGCCACCCTCGTAGGCTAGGCCCCTGGATTAGGACTTGGGATCTCAGATTGGAAAGATTCTTAGAAGCCGTCTAGTCTGGCATTTTCCAACGTGTGTTCCACGAACGTTTGTTTGCAATCAAGCTTCCAATAAAGGGTTCCCCAGTTAAGTGAGTTTGAAAAACTCTGCTTGTGACGTCGTCTTCTTGAAGAATGACAAAACTCCGTTGCTTACTGAAGGTTCTGACAGGTCCTGCAGAAAAGGAATTTATCTCCCCGTGGCTAGGCCAGGGCTGCCCAAAGTTTCACATGGAGCCCTTTCTTTCATATAAGGATAGCATCTCACAATTCTGGTGTTCTCCATGGGACCTGCTTTGGGAAATGCTGATTGGCTGGATCCTTTCTTCTATTTTATAGACATACAGACTGAGTGTGGTGATTAGGCCCCAGACTGACAGCATGTGACTGAAAAAACAAAGGCTTGGGAAGGTGGAAGTTTCTTTCTCCCTTTTTTTTTTTTTTTTTAATGTTTATTTTTGACAGAGAGAGACAGAGCATGAGCGAGGGAGGGGCAGAGAGGGAGAGGGAGACACAGAATCCGAAGCAGGCTCCAGGCTCTGAGCCGTCAGCACAGAGCCCGACGTGGGGCTCGAACTCACAGACCGTGAGATCATGACCTGAGCTGAAGTCAGACGCTCAACTAACTGAGCCACCCAGGCGCCCCTCTTTCTCCCTTTTGTGGAAAGAAGTCTGGAAGTAGACACACAGGTAGGCAACTGGGAGGGCTTCACAGAGATGCGGAAGAAGGGCTGAGAGGCAGGGATTGGAGGAGGGCAGGACCTCACCAAGGAGCAGCCTGCTGAGGCCAGGCACGCGTCCTCCCTCTCCTTCCCTTCCGGGAAGCCGGTGCTCTGAACTTGCTGAAACACCCCGGACCCGGGAGAGGTTGGTGGCACAAAAATCCAGTTCAGTTCAGCTAATATTTAGGCTCAAGTAGCTGTCTTTGGAGCCTCTTTCCTGTACGACTTGAATCGAGTGGCTTGGGGACCTCGCCCCTCGTTCTGGGGGAAGCCCAGCCTCCTTTACCTCATCCCCAAGGACTGACGCTGGGGCCGCGTTCCTCCTGGCTGCGCCAGGTTCCCCTCCTTCCCCCCGATGAACACTTCCACTCTGCCGACGACCTGTGTGACCCGTTGCCCTATGACGACCGATGTTGGGCCCGTTCCTTCATTCTGTCCTGTGCCACTAACCCAGAGACGTGATTAGGGTTTTGCCCAGGTTGGGAGCGACCGAGGGCCATCCCACCATAGAGCTGAGCAGGTGACGCCTGCCGATCTCACGTTATACCTCACTGTCCTGAGCATTAATTGGCCGGCCCCTCCTCACCGGACTGCCCCTCCTTTGGCCCCTATTTATTGCCCTTTTCTCGTGCTCCTTGGTTCCCCTGACATGCTTTCCTTCCTTTTCCTCGTGGCCATCTCCAAAATTCTTGCGACTTTCTCGTGCAGACCGGTTCACCTCTCCCTTCCTTACGCAAACGGGGTTTGCAGGCCACTTAGCAACGCCCAATCTCACTGCGGAAGGGCGGGATGAAGCAGCCCAGGGACCGGGCGTGGGGGGGAGCCGGAGGAGTTGGGCATTCATTTTCTCTTGAGTGTATCCCAGGGCATATTCTTGGCAGTGTCCTACCTTCTCATTGACAGCGTA